>NC_050575.1:330350268-330719018 GCF_011100635.1 Trichosurus vulpecula
TGGGGTATCCCTACTTTAATAAAATGGCAATAGGTAAGCCCAGAATAGGAGGGAGGCTGTTGCCTCAGGGACTATTTCGACTTTTATCACTCTATAAGAATCTGCTGGTAAATAGATCCATGCATATGCATACCTGCACATGTATATATGTACATGCACATGCATATATATATGTATGTATTCACAATGCTTGCACACATAAAATATATGTGTATATGCTCTGTTGAGGCAACTAGATGGGAAACATATTGGTAGGGAATTAACTTGGGCAGCTACTTGGCATGATGGACAGAACATTGAACTTAGAGTCATAAGGCCTGAGTTTAGATTCTCCCTTAGACACACAATAACTGCATGACCATGGACAAGTCATTTAACTCTCTCAGCCTAGGCATCCTCATCTATGAAATGTAGTGAATAACAGCACCTACAACACAGGGTTGCTGTGAGGGTCAAATAATGCAAGAAATGTGAAGTGCTTTGCAAGCCTTAGAGCATTATATAAATGTAAGCTATTACTCATTGGTGAGAAGTTGATAGAATTGGCCTTGAAACCTGGAAGAATGAGGTTCATTTACCACTTCTGACACACACTGGGTGACCCTGGGCAAGTCACTCAACCTTTTAGTGTTTCATGCAATTGGAGAAGAATACCAGTTGCAGAGAAGGTGCTGGCCTACATTAGTAGCACTTTCTTTCCTAGAAGTTCCCTACACCAAAGAAATCATAGCTCTGATCCCAATCTTATTATTAATTATCATTATGATTATTAACCAGAACTATTTTCTTAACCCTAATGTAAATGTAAGTTACAATGTTTAAACAAATTTGCCCAGCAAAGAGTCAATTTACCTAAAATA
The DNA here is from genome assembly GCF_011100635.1 of Trichosurus vulpecula. NCBI lineage: Eukaryota > Metazoa > Chordata > Mammalia > Diprotodontia > Phalangeridae > Trichosurus > Trichosurus vulpecula. The sequence goes on from NC_050575.1 coordinate 330,351,129, forward strand.
TATGATTATAGACTTCTTCTCCTTTATACTTAGAGGCTTTCCTTCCTTTCTTTGAGGAAGGCACCCTTCTACGCACAGGAGCGCGCGCACACACACACACAAACACACGAAAACCTCCAAGGATATCTTTCAAAGAAAAAAAGTCTAAATTCTTTCTCCCTCATGTCTTCAGGATAAAGGCATCTTCCTATGGGAGAAAGGGGCAGAGTGAATCAGCTCCCATGTTCTTCAGGTTATAACAAGGAAAGTGATGTTCCATAGGTGGGAAGCTCTCTAAGGGAGGTCTCAATTTATTGTCAAGTATACAGGAGGAAAAGTAGCTAGATTTCCCAAGTCCCTGTGGAAAGACTCACAAATAGGACTTCCTTTGGGTGACATATATCCATACATATACCTGTATATTCAGATATACATGTATATCCATACATGTATACAGAACACATACACATATATATGCATGAGTATTTTAATAAATTGATATTTAGTTAATAATTTGAAAAATCGTTCAGGATAGAGCAAACTCATTTTTTAAAAACAAATACACTGAACAATTCTATGAGGGAGAAGTAAGGACAGGAGAATTAAGGAAAATGGGGAAAATAGAGGTAACCTTGCTAAGAGCCAGTTGGTTGTTACCCCTCGCTCTCAAAGAGGACCAAAATGATATCTCTATTTTGGGATCAAGATATAATGTGTCTGACTGTGACTGATAAGACCAATAGGAGCTCAGAAGTCTCTACCACAAGACAGGCAGGCATAAATAGCCCATATGAACATTTGGAGTGGAGATGTCTCTAAATTTTTGCATCTCATGTTTCTTTTGAGCTACTGCAATTCTGCTTTGGTCATAGAGTGTAATGCCTTCTTTGATGCGGGCACATCATACCAGATGGTCCTGGGCCAGTATTTCCATGTCTTACAACTGATTCCAAAGTTCTTCAAAGAGACCTTGTGAATGTCTTTGTATCTCTTCCTCTGACCTCAATATGAGAGCTTGCCTTGTGAGGGCCGGTATTGGCAGTACAAATTTATTCGTAAGGTTCTGCAGCACTCCCATATATGATATCACAGACTGGGGACCATTTCTAATTCTAATTTCTCTAAAAGTTTATCATATGATAGAACACCATTCTTCTGCATAGATGAGGAAAGAGATGAAATTTGGTACTATTTCACAAGAAAAAGTGGGTACAAAACTATGGCTCCTAATAGGTCAGAAGAGAAATACAAATTGTTATAAGAATTATGCTGAAAACTATGAGGCTTCATTGTTATACAAGTCCATTTCTTCTTTACCAGAAGTGGTCTCTTCATCCTTAGAATACTTATGACATATTCTTTACTACTCACATGATAACTCATGAAATTACTGAATGCCAGAATTATAAGGAGCCTTATTCCAAGGCTAATACCTCTTCACCGCATAATTGTCGCAGATGACATTTTTTGCAAAAAGTGGGGTGCAACCATTATGTGAAGCTTTTAAAAGTTGTGCTGTTGTTACTCAAAAATCATTTATTACTAAACTGTCTTTGGTGCAAGATTAGGATGCACGGAATACTTGTGAATATACGTTAAAATTGGGAAGATGCAAGTCTTACGATATCACCTGACCTATTCATGGCAGCTTCGCCTGCCCACCCGTTCCACTTGTGCCTACAGCTCTTCATCGGGTTGAGTGACAATACCATTAGCACTGCAGTGCTCTAAACAACCGCATGTATACTGACAATAGCCGTGCACTGAGAATTGTAGGCTTACACAAGAGATAAATGTATATCCATGTGCCACTGGTGAATATACTGCTGCTCTGTTTACCTTTTAAGTGGCATGACAAACAGAATGATACCAATGATACTGAAAAAAACAGAGTGTGACAATTATGCAGTAGCAACAATTATGTGGTGAAATACAGTACCTTATACATTCCATTGCACTACACTACCTCTCCTAAGGGGCAGGTAGGTGGCACAGTGGATATAGAACTGGGCCTGAAATAATCAAGTCCTCAGTTCAAATCCAGCCTCAGATACTTACTAACTGTGGAACTCTGGACAAGTCACTTAACCCTGTTTGCCTCAGTTTCCTCATCTGTAAAATGAGCCGGAGAGAGAAATGGCAAACCACTCCAGTATCTTTGCCAAGAAAATCCCTAATGGGGTCATAAAGAGTTGGATACAAATGAAATAATCGAACAACAAAAATCCCTCGCAAGAGTCTTCTACTTTACCTGTATCAAAAAAAATTTTTTTCTTCAAAATAATTGCACGATAATACCTTATATAGAGATTTATGGCAAGAAACAGCAAGAGCTAATCTTGCCTCTAAGAAGTATTAGCTGTGTGACCCTGGACAAGTCATTTGACAACATATGCCTTAGGCAACTCCCTAGAATTTATGTAGAAAATTTTAGATCTAAGCATTCCCACATTTGGAGACAGATGAAATCATAGATTCTTCCAGAATTTCCATACTTCTTGATAGTTATTTGTATAGCACAATGGCTAGGCTACAAAGACTGCTGTCTTACACCAATTCCTATTCATTTGCTGTGGTTGTTTTCTTCCTTGCCATTCTGGTTTGCAAGGGTTCCTATTCATTGGCTATTTGTCCCTCCCCAAAGGAAAGCTAAATGAAAGCTAGAAGGCTGTGCTAAGCCCTAGGAATACAAATAGAAAAGGAAGAAGTCCCTTGCCTTCAAGAAACTCTCACTCTGATGGGAGAGACAACACATTGAAGAGTTTTCAGCTATAGGTCAGATGGAAAGGTCTCATGACTCTTGCAGTGCATCAGCAAAACAGATTGCAACGAATCCTCTTTCATGTCATTTCTACAGATAAAGTCATATTCATTTCTGATGCAGAACCACTTGAAAGTGCCAAAAATTTTGATGGTATGAACTTTCTTATTTGCTTTTTCAGTAGCTGGGGCTACTGAGGAAATGGGGCTGCAGCTGTTGCCAGCTTACATCTCCAGAGCTGTTGCTTCCTGGGGTGATGCTGGGTTGGAAGGACTGGTGGTTTGGGGTTGCTACTTATGGAGCTGCATTATGGGCTCAAAGTCTAAGTGTTCTCCCCTGCAAGGGGAAAAGTAATAAGGCTACACAATGCTAAAGGATATTCCTGTATAGAATAGGTAGTTTATTCCCATGTAGGAAATGGAATGTTGAGCAATAAAGAATTACAGAGTGGTTAAAGCAGAAACTAGTAACTTAGAATTACTAATAAAATCAGTAGGGAGACTAATATTCAAGCCTTCTTGGGACATAAACAGTTTTTCTAATATTCAAGACTTCTTGGGACATAAACAGTTTTTTTTTTATTTTTGCAAGGCTGGCAATTAGCCAATTCATCACATTTTACTTTCATTGAACATAATTTGATGAAACATCAAGTGGCATTTCCTTTCCCAGGCTTCTCTCTCTGATGCTAACACTTTCCTTGTCACAAGCCCAATACTATCACTGCTGCTGCTACTGCTACCACTATGACTCCTCTGGTAGATGCTACCCTTGTCACTTTTCAGAATCTTTCAAGGTTTACAAGGTGAATACTAGAAGAAAAGGAGCTAACACAGAGGCAAGGCAGCAAGGAGCTTCCAATACAAGCCCAGCTAATAGAGTCCACAGTTCCCATGGAGTGGGAATTTAGGAAGTGAACCCCAGTCCAACCATTATGCTAGGACCACAAAAGACACTCTCTTCCTCCTTTCCTTCTACTCACACTAGAGTTCCATTGTGACTTCTTTTTTTCTTTTCTTTTCTTTTTAATTTATGGAATAAAACAAACATTTCCATAACATAATACAATAAAAAGATAATTGCACATGAAACTGCAAATCTACTATGCACAACTTGCTATTCCTTTCAAATGTACAACAAAATTATCATGTAAATTTCTTTTTTTCTTTTTTTCCCTCCCTGCCCCCTCCTCCTGCCCTAGAGATGGCTGCCATTAGACACAAATAGGTAATTATATGTAAAATTATTCTATACATACTTATAAGTTCTTTCTCTGGATGTAGATAGCACCCTTCTTCATATGTCCTTTATAGTTAATTTAGGTATTTATAATAGTCAAAATAACTTATTGACTGAAAGTCATTCTTAAATTGCTGTTACTGTATACTGTATACTGTATACTGTATACAACGTTCTCTCGGTTCTGCTCCCTTTGGAGTTTCATTGTGTTTTCTTGAGAGGTGCCTCTAAGAAATCTGCCAACAGAAACTGTTTCAATGTCTACTGTGTGTGACACTTCAGGTAATCAGCCTTTCTGGCTCAGCAACCAATTTGAGGAACTCACTCTAGTGACGAGTCATATACAGCCAAAATAAGGCAGAAGATGACCGAATGGTCAAGTTTCTACAAAGACAGCCTGAGGCAGGTAAAGAATATCTGCCCATGATCCAATCATGGAGCCCTGTTACATTCATACAAACATCTTTTTTCCCCAATTAGATTGTTAAGTATTTGGTAGGGATCTTGTTGTGGGCATCTTTGAATTCTCCATAGCCCCTAGTACAGTGCACTCGTTCAAATACTCAAAAAGTTTGGAAGTTTCCTTATAGATCGTAACTCACCCCTGCAGGCAATTTGTAATTGATAAAATTGGAAGTTACTCTTTTGAAAGAGGAAAAAAATTTAAGTAAGATCTTAAGTATAAAAATATACTCCCACCACTTTTCATCTCTCTAGATTATCTGGAAAATATACGTGTGTGTGTGTGTGTATGTACAATATATAGTATATATACACACACATATATGTACACACATGTGTATATTTATATAATACATATACTATATATGTATTGCATGTCTAATATTGAAATATATTTGTATATTGCAATATATATATTATATATATACATATTTTTCTCTAATTCCAATTGGCAAAATTAGTACATAAAAAGTACAGGGTAAAGTCCTAACATATTTTTACTTTCATTGCTATATAATATTTTAAGTATCCAAGGTACCAAAAGATTCACATTCAACCTCAAATCAGCTTAAGACTGATTAGCAACTGGAATCTGAAAAACCAAGTACCCAAGTTGCACTAACTTTTTGCCCCAAAGGTTAATTACATTGAATTGAGAGAATCATTTCTAAAATAGAGAAAAATATACATTAATATCAAAAAGGGATGCACGCTCCTCTAGTCCTTTTTTAAATCTTTAAGAGAAGAGAGTGGTGAGCTGGGGATGTTTCAAAGAAAAATGTGTTCCAAATATAAGGAATAGTGAGTGGGAAAAAAATGAATTGAAAGATTACTAGCTGGGTCTCATCTCCGAAATGTACTTACTGAAAACACTCTACTATGTTTCCAAGCTCTTCTCTAAAATGTCATGTACCTCATGTCTTGGTCTGCCCTTCCCCTCCTTCTCTCTCAAAGAAACTGACAAGCATCCACTCAACTCCCTTCTAGCATCATGTCAGGTAAAAACAGTACTACTATCTACCCACATGTTAATATCCCTACTGCACAAATTTAATTTGTCCCTGGTTTCTACACAGTGTGAAGTGATCATCATGTGGTACATACCTATCCATATAAACAAAATGGGGATTCATTACCATAGCAACAGAGAATGTTACTTTGATCAGCTCCAATGATTATTTATGGTCACATGCCTTTTTCAGTTACCAAAAATTGTAAGTAAGGTCTGATTCTATCCAATTTTTTTTCAACCTCTGTGTCTCTGGAGGAAAGAGGCAACTGGAGTGTGACAGGAGGGCCGGGCACTGCATTCTTGTGAAGAAGACAGGGTGAGGTGTTTGGTGGATGGGTAATTGGTGTGGAGCTCAGTTGCTGAAGATGCAGCTTGTTCATCTTCCGCATCATCATTTGGTGCATGAGTCCCGTCCAGCAACCAATAAAGGAAGGTTATTTCCTTTTTTTTTCTTTTGTGGCAGATGTAGGTGATATTTAAGGTTGCATGTGCAGGTGTTTTGGGGGTTGGTTTGTGTGGGTTGAGGAGAGGTGGTAGCCTGTAGTTTGACAGAAGAGGAGAAAAAATCTGAACAATGTGTTGAAAAAGACTACAGTCTGAGCTACACAGGACCAGCTGTTTTTCCTAATTAGAATAACAAAAATAGCACATGCTAAAATGTTTTTTTTTTCTCAAAAGCAATGAATGCTCTAGGAACTATAAGGAATGAGCTTTAAAATCCATTTAAATGGAGGAACATTTCAGGAACCATATGGGGAAGAAACAGAAAAGGAGAAATAGTGTTAGATTGTAGGCTGATTTTTTGGAAAGACAATAAATCAAAGTCATTTCCTTGTTTTTCTGAACGTTTAATAGGAAGTGTTTTTAATCATGATAGAATTTAAGGGAAAAAAATGCCACTATTGGTCTCTTTTTCCAAGATAATATGTGGAAGCATGAATTCTACCTCAAACCAAGGTTGGCATGTAGGCACTGAATGGCCATGCATATGTTCTATCATACATATTGCATGTCTCATCCCCTAGAATTCTCACTTTGTCTCTGAAGCAATAAAAAGTCATTCAAAAACTTTCAGTGTAGGAATGCCATTTGTGACAAGTAGAGCATTCTGGACATCTGCACTGTTAGAGCACTTATAATAAAGTCACATGGCCATGGGGAAATTTCACAGAATTAAAATCACAGTAATTTGCCAAGGTGTATAACTAGTTTGTTTTCAGCTGTTCATCTCATGAATAATTATCAAGCAGGAATATCCTAAAGCTAGCACAAGCTGTCACTTAACCAAAATATTCAATATTTAACATGGAATTTAGAATTTCATAAATGAAAATAATTACTGTAAAAGCAAAATAGAATGTGCCATGTGTGGAGCTAAGTGCCGGAATGCATGGGATTCAATGGGACAACTCAGATTCCGAAACACCACAAACCAATAAGCCATTTTGTGCTAGTCGAATAAGAAGCAAAGAGAACAGAGCACAATTGGATCTCATCCATTTTCAAGCACAACTCCTTCTGCATGATGGTCTTCAGTACTTTAAGAACTGATTCTTAGTGCAAAGTAGAAAAGGGAACATTGCTTCTGCACATTGATTGTGGCTGACTACAATGGCATTAAAATCTTTATTAGAGCACAAATAGTATTTGAAAACAGACACCATTACTCTGACTAATTCATTATGGTTTCAAATACAGAAGACAGCATGACTAAAACATCCTGGCCCTAATTTCTTAAATGAATTTTTGACCCAAATTTAAGAAGTCTCATAAAAATTTTGAAGATTTTACATATTATATATATGTATATGTATATATATATATAGTATACATATTCTTACATATATAATTTATATACATACATAGATGTCTTCAAAAGCTAAATGTTTAATATATATACATATGCATAAATGTTACTTCCTTAAGTATTGATATTTTTCAATTGTATGGAATATCAAATGGTCATTTTGTTTATTTCAATTATATTTCCTTCCTAAAATGATATATTATACCAAATGGAGACTTTTGCAAGAGTTTTTAGAAAGCACTTTAAAAATAATGTTCATTTTAGCATATTCCATCAATTAAGGTATATAATTTCAGCAGTAATATTTATTTTCTTTTTTCTGCTCTTAAGCAGAAGACTTTCTACATATTTCCTATAACATTTATTTAAGTTGAATGATGGATAAATTATATTGGACAGGAAACTCAGTGAACATCAGAAGCAAAGCAACCTAACTGAATTGTGGGTAACGGGTAGAAATCTCTATGGGAAGCAAATAATATTTTCACTTGACTAATATTATATTGTTCCTCAAATAGAACAATAGTGTTTTCTCTAAAACATTAGGGAAATGTTACTTTGTCTGTCTTGTGATTTATTTAAATCACAACTATGTGAAATAGATAAAAGAAATATATTCAACTGAATTAGGACTTATTGCAAGCATAACAGAGCTACAAAATGGCTTCCATTTTATCTGGTAGACTTATCATGGGCTACCATATAATTACATGGTTTTCTTGATAAGGAGGAAGATTAGTCTAGTGAAAAGAGCACTGGATGTCAGAAGACAAAATAATTTTTTTTCTGAACCCTCACTTTATCAGAGACCACATCACCCTCTTCAAATCATCTCCTCCTCCTCAGTTTCCCCATTCGTAAATATGAAGCTCTCTCAAGAATAAATGAAAATATTTACAAGGTCCTCTGTGTTTACCACCATAAACAGGTGATATGTGATAATGCAATAAATCCACTTGATTATGAGCCACACACATATATGGTAATTTAAACCACGGTAAATGCAGACTTATAAGTAGTGAAAATAGAATTGTTTTGCTCTTGTGACTGTGATTACATTACTGTTAAATCATGTGTATAGACTTATAAAATGGGTAAAGTAGAGGAGCTGGGAAATCTGAAAACTACATTTGTAGACATTTCTGCGCTTTAGCTACCTCTCCTCCCACACCCATGATTCCAAGATTCCTACATCTCAACTTCCTAGCAAATTGACCCTTTGTTAACAACCTCTTAAACTATAGATGATATCCCATTTAAATAATAACACAGATCTTACAACGTCCCTTGTCAGGCTAGCTTCTGAATGATCAATTTCTTAGCTGTTCCTTATATTTTTGCAATACCAAAACAAAGATGTATCAAGGGATACAGATTATTATAGGAGTCATTCCTTGTGGTACAATGAAAAAGAATCTGACGATGATTTATTCAATCACATTAAATAGAGGGGAGGGAGAATAAGAGCATGAAGAATGACCCCAGAAATGGCTAGTGCAGGTGGGCAAAAGCACTAGAAAAGCAGCAGCAATATAAGGGATAGGAGGGAGAAATGTTACATACACTCTTCACTTTAGAACAGAGTTAAAATGATTTGAGAAAAGATTGCTATCAAGTCTGTTATTCATTCAAACGAACTAAAAATCATAGATCTTAGAGAGGGAGCAACAAGGAAGAAACAAAAGCCTAAGTTCATAGCGCATGTTAATGACACTGTTTTTTATTAGTCACCTTGTTATAATTCCCAAATGAAAAATATTATACCAAAATATCTATTCATATACATGTAAAGATAGGTAAATAGAGGATAGCTAGATACGTAAAATATACACAAGTATATAAATGTAAGCTATATCAATACATATACAATAGGTAATATTTTACAATGCTTTAAAGTTTGCAAAGCAGTGTGTGTGTGTGTGTGTGTGTGTGTGTGTGTACTCACGTAATCCTCATGACCACACTGTGATGTAGGTGCTATTATTATCCCCATTTTTAAGAGAAAGAAAATGAGACTGAGAAAGGTTTAATGACGAGCCCATATTTACACAACAAGTAAGTATTTCAGTCAGTATATTTGGTCAAGTCTTCTCAGATTTCTTGCAATAGGTCTCATAGAATGGCCAAAGAAACAACTAGAGATTTTTTTTCCTGGCCTCAATCATATTAAAAATTTCAACAAACATTTATGGAGCCCCTACTATGTGATTGGTATTGGCAATAGAAAGAAAAAAATGCCATGGCCCCTGCCCTTGAAAATCTTACAATAACATATAGCAGGGGATAAAATTTTGGACATGATAACTAAGACACAAAGAATAATGAGATAGCTACCAAAAAAGAGGTCTGAGAAAAAGTTCTTTGAGAAATCTGTAAAGCGAAAAATCTCTTCTAGATGAGAGAAGAGGCATTTTAGGGAAGTAGGTGGTACCAGAGATGTACCTCAAAGGAAGAGCAGATTTCAAGAGATGGAGATGGTAGAAAGTTTATTTCAGGCCTGTGGGAAACTGTGTGACAAGAGAGGGCAGAACAAGGGACAGACGAATCCAGTCTGTAGAATGAGATACATGAACAGGAATAGTATGAAACAAAGCCTTGAATGCCAGTCAAGAATTCATTGTAAACCATCATATGCCCCAACTGATAGACAGAAAATTAGTGTGTTCTGAGGATCATGTTTGCAGGATTAGGTACTAGTATGATGTGGGATATTTTTCATCATTCTTTATCAAAAATTAAATTACCTGCATATTGAAAAATTCCACCAACATTTAATGATATTTTCACCTCAAACATATGAAAAAGGAATGCATATACCCCAATTTCTAAGTATAGGAACAATCACTAAAATCACAGCTTGGGTTTTGACTCAAGCCCTTAGTGATATTTTTGAAGCTTAGGTTGAACCCTTTGAGACTATTCATTCAAAAAACCAACCATCATAGCCCAAGTAATTCTATTCAATCCAAACATAACAGGGATTTTAAAAAGTATTGACCTCATGCAAGCACAGTGCTAGGTGCTGATGCTTGTACTTCAAACCCACCAAAAGAATAAAAAGTTACTGCCCTCCAGGAGCTGACATTCTTCTAGGAGATTTATAAACAGATAAGTAAAATCAAGGTAATTTGAGAAGAAAAAGAACTAGGAGCTAGGGGAAATCAACAAAGATTTCCTAAATGAGATTTCACCTGAACTGCCTCTTGAAGGAAGGTGAGGGGTCTAAGAGGAAGAAGAGGGAGTATATACCACTGCCTATTCAAAAGTATGGAGGCAAGAAATAGAATGCTGAATTCAGGGAATTCAGCTGAATTCAGTCAGATTTTGAAAGTCTTTAAATGGTAATTCAGATTTTAGATTAGATCAGATTAGATTTAGATAAATGGTCATTCAGATTCAGGAGGGATTCAGATTTTATTTCAGGCAATAGGGAGCCCTTGAAGATTTTTGAGCAATGGAGTAACAAGTTCAAATCTATAATATAGGAAAATTATTTTTTATAACTGTGAGGAGGATTGATTGGAGAAAGGAGAGATTTGAAGCAGGGATACCAATAGGAGGCCATTATAACAGTCTAGGTCAAAGATTTCCAAAATTTTGATGCTATACTCTTATCAGTTAAAAAAAATTGAGTAAGACCCAATAAATGCAAATGAATTTTGAATTACATAATATATTGATGTACAAGCACAAAGATTATGAAACCTACCCAAAAATCATTTAAAGGGAAAAGAGAAATATGAAATAAGCAATATTTTAAACATTTTATTTCATTTGTTAATTTTTCAACACTTTTTGCTCTTGCTAAAATCTTAGTAATTATCATTCATCATTACCATTAATATTTATTTATTATTAATAATTATTATTTTAGTGACAGGTGATTAAATATTCAGTATTATTTTAAAGGATAAATGTGTGGTAGGAAAAGAGTCATAAATAATATTGTTTGTCAGTAATTAATTTTTCAATTAATTTGATCACTGTAGCTAGCCAAGCAGGTGACTTTATTTTTAGATACTTTTTATTGAAAGATACAATACACCAATCAAATAACAATGAGTCAAAACAGTCAGGGAACATAATAACTTTTCAGCAGGAGTCATGTTTCTCTGAGTAGATTCACCAATGCAAAAACAAGAGAAAATGAATTGTTGTTATTTCAAATAGGCAGAAAGTTTTCAATATAAACTCATTCTTTCTCTAGGTGGTTCTTCTTAATGGGTAGTATCATATGTTAATGTCCTATTCTTAGATATTTTAGTTGTGACTTTGAATGATGTGCAGAGCAACAAGATGGCCAGTTTGGTTAGACTGTAGAGTTCCATTTAGTATTAAGCTGAAAAGGTTGGGTCCAGACTGTGAAGGGTTTTAAATACTAAACACAGGAACCTATCTATTGAATCAATAGACAGTCAGTGGAGGTTTGGGTCCATGCTTTGAGGAAAATCATTTCCACAGATATAGAGAGAATGGAAGTATTGGTATTGGAGAACAGAGGTATTGCAGGTATAGAAACCAATTAGGAGACTATTGCAATAACTTGGGAAAAAGACAATGCTTGAGTGAACTGGGTTGGTTGGTGGCTCTTTGCGTAAAGAGAAGGAAAGGCACAGGTACAAGAGATGTCGTGGAGACAAAAATAATGAAACTGTAAAGACCGTGAACCTTTGAGAGTGGAAAGACAGTACCCTTGACAGAAATAGGGAAGTTTGGTGGAGCAATGGGTTTGATTGGGGGTGGGGGAGAAGATAATGTAATGAGAACTGCAGCGAAGATCAGAACCCATCCATACCAGTTCATCCTGTGTGATTCAGTTTGTCTCATCCAAATCAAAAAGAGGGAGGGGGTGCTATGGCTCTCATTGGTAGGCTGGATTTAACTGGACTTGACTTGTAATTGCCCTAATGCCCTGATGTCCACAGAAAGAGAGGAGAGGAGAAGAATCATGTCCCATAGCGGGAAGGGGTAGAATAAGTGAATGCTGGTTGATAATGAGTGATGAGTAGTATATTTGTGTTAGGGATAAGACTCACATTTAATTATCTTGAAGAATTCTTCCCACTTTCTAAATGGTTGATCTTATATACTTAGGGTCACACTATGGTCCCACCTTTAGATACCACTGATCTAGATAACCCAATTCAATATAATCACAAATATAATATTTAGGACAAAATCCTACAGGACTCTATAGAGCTAGGAGTCAATGTTTCCTACTATCTTCTTATGATGAAAAGCATGGCCTTCAGATATCAAGCTGATCCTCTACCAAATAAGAAATGGTCAAAGAAGAAACTTCTTTGTTTATATTGGTTGTGCCCAACACCAGGGAAAAATGTATAGTCAATGCAAGGTGAAATCGCTAAGTTGGCCAAAATTCACCAGGACTTCGTATTGTATTTTCTGTATACATCTCCTCCACCACCGCCTTGACTTATGCTGTGACTTTGTGTCCTCCCACAGAGATATTCTCAAAAAAGCACTTGATAATCATTTACATCAATGAGTTGCCTTGAGGGGCATTTACTCGTAAACCTCATCTCCATATGTGAAATAATAGATGTTGCCTTGTGAAAGGAATTCCAGCACTAGTAAAAAAAATTGATGAGATATTCTGGAGGAGGGAGGCCCTTCCTGGTACCCCCAAAACTATACCAGACAGACAGGCAGTTGAAAAAGCAATGGAGGAACTAGATTTGAAATCTCCTTTGCCATATACCACTCTTGTGACTGAAGGCCAGACATTTTACTTAGGGACTTCAGTTTCCTTATCAATAAGTTGAGAGATTGGACGAAATCTAAGGTGCTTTCTATCTCTAAATCTAGGCTTGTATGGTTACATACTCCCCAGACCATATATTAAATGACATTTTCATACTGAAAACACTAAGAAAATATAGGTTGACTTTTCCTCTCACCTGATAATTTCTCCTTTCTATGTCTGTACCACCCCCACTTTGACTTCTGTGCTTTACAGAGCCCTTTTTTTCCAAAAATGTAAATAGTGCCAACAGAAGGTAGCACAATGAGCCATTAGTTTTAGCAAGGAGGTCCCCATCACTAGGCAAGAAAACTCCATCAAAAAGATGGGAATCCCAACTGAATATTCTCCACTCCCAATCAGACAGGCATGGGCAAGCAATGGGCCATATGGTCAGCTCTTAACGTATAAGTCTTCCATTATTTTAGCAAAATGAAGAAATACTTCTGTACCAGTATGTTCACCACTCAGTAATACAAGCAGGTCATTTGTTATTTGCTCAGTGCTGGGGATCTCATCTGTCTCTTCCTGACTATGCCTGTAGCATCCCCACAGTAGTTTCTCATCCTTATTTGTGGCCCGCATTTGGACTTCCTCCCACTGCCATCCTGGCTTATGCTTCCCTCCTTACCCATACCACATTCTCTCAGAGCCAGGGTCTTCATCTTTTCCAAGGTGAAAATGAGCTAATCTGATAAACTGCTTAGATGTGCTAATAGATGAAGGCAGCAGAATCTTTACAGGTCCTTCCTCATTGTTTCTATGCTATGTATGTGCCTTATTATAAGAGCCTACTGGAGACAATGAATAATTACTTGATTTTCTATTATATTGTATTCACTGATATACATTTAAATAATAAAAAAATAAATAAACCATTACCAATAGGTTTTAATCTCCCTTGCGTTCACCGGAATATATGTGTACATGTATAAATGTGCGTATGTTTATATGTAAATGTGCATATGTGGATCTATTTGTATGCATATATGTACATGTATATGTGTGTATATAATATTGCAAATGTCTCAGGGCTGTTTAAAACTGCTCTATATACATACATATATGTGTGTATGTGAGTGTGTATATGTGCATGTATGTACAATAATGGTAGCTTAACAGAAGTTATGCCATTATACTGTTACATATATGTAGAAAATATGATGATGTCCTTTTTAAAAGTTATATTCTAAGAATACTAAAATAAACGGTTCTTTAATTCAGAGCTGGAAAGGATGATAGAGATCATTTAGTATCACTCCTTCATTTTACAGATGAGAAACTGAGGCCCAGAAAGGTCCCTTAAGGCTATAAGATAAAGCCCAGACTCAAACTGAAACCTCATGATTTGTGTAGTGTTCATTTCAATAATCCATGTTTCCTTAGATTGCCAAGCCCCATGTGGGAATAGGCATTCCCCAATAGAACTTCAAATCTGGCTGGAGGATGTGGCCAGGAAGTTTGATGCAGATGCTGAAAGATTATGGACCTATATAGATTATCTGTGCTTTAAAGGGATCAGAGATTGCCTTAACCAGTTACTGTTCCTTTTCCTCAGAGAGTTGTGCTTTAGGGGAATGGAAAAAACCGCATAATTTTGGCCTTCCTCAGGATAAAAGGCCTCCAAAAGCCTGGGAGACCACCTCTATACACACATACATAAATAATCTCCCCAGTTAGACTGCAATTTCCTTGAGATAGTGACTAAATCTTGGATTTCTTTGTGTTCTACATAGTTCCTTCAGCATTATAGGAATGCAATAAGCCAACAGATAAATATTCCAATAATAACTTATTATATCTAGCATTTATATAATACTTTAAGGTTTATAAACACTTTACAGATAATACCTCATTTTACCCTCACAATGATTCTCACAATGAGATAGGTGCTATTCTCATTCCCATTTTACAAATGAGGAAAGTAAGGCAGATGAAGGTTAAATGAATTGCCCAGGTTCCCCCCAGATAGTAAGTGTCTGAGGAAGGATTAAAATCAGGTCTTCTCGACTCCAGGTCTAGCACTCTATCCACTGCACAATGAGTCAGTCACTAGCATTTATTAAACATTTACTATGTGTCAAAGTACTGAGCTAAACTCTGAGAATACAAATGCAAATGGAAAGACAGTCCCTGCCCTCAAGGAGCTGATATTTGAATACAGGAAGACAGCACAAAAGAGGAAGCTGCAAAAGAGGGTAGGAGAAAAAGGTCGCCAGAGAAGAGGCCTGGTAGAGGAAGTCCTGAGGGCAGCCTAATTTTTATGTATTCCCTTACTCAAAGACCATCAGTGGATCTCCATTACCTTTGGAAGAAGTCTACATTTTTCACCATAGCATTCAAGACCCTTCACAATAATAAAACTATTCAACACAAAGACTCTATTCTAACTCAACTGATCTAATCACTGTCCCCCAAATATACCCTTTGACTTTTCCCACCTTGATGCCTTCGCTCAAGCTATACCCTAACTTTCTATCTGAAATTCCTGCTGCCAGGGGCAGCTAGGTGGCTCAGTGAGTAGAGCACAAGCCCGGGAGTCAGGAGGACCTGAGTTCAAATGCGGCCTCAGACACTTGACACATTCACTAGCTGTGTGACCTTGGGCAAGTTACTTAACCCTGATTGCCCTGCCTTCCCCCCCCCCACACCAAAAAAAAAGAAAAGAAATTTCCTAGTCCCTCTCTACCTATCTAAATCCTAATCACCTTTCAAGTCCCAGCTAAAATCTAATTTCCTCTATGATGGTCTTCCTGTCTATCACAGTGATCTGAATACCCATGGCAAACCTAATCTTCGTAATTTATTCAATCCTTATTTTGTACGGTTTTATACTGTTTATCTTTTCATATATACATAGATTTATCACTCCCAAATAGACTGTAAGCTGTTTGAAGGGAGATGCTAATTAAGCCTCATACTTCTTTGCATCTTGTATGGTACTTTGTACATGTTAGACCCACATAATAACTACCAATAAATACATTCTGCTTGGTTCATTGAATTCTTTTTTTAAGTTTAGGATAAAACAGTGAAATTTCTACAATTTTCTAAAGCCATTTTGATCCTTAAGGTTCTGCCAGTTCTTAAATTAAATGTGTATATTCCTAAGAAGCACTATGCAATTCCATCGACCCAAATGAACATTTAAACTGGGATAAATTACAATAAAATAGTGTAGTGCTTTCTTGCCACATGATTGCAGGGATACTATTATACTAATAAATAAAAAAGGATATGATAAACTGTTTTCAATTATGTACTATTTGGAACTATATTAAATATTCTAATAAGAAGGGAAAATGGTGAGATAAAAATGTTTATAGAGAAATGCTGCAGAATAAACATTTAATGAAAGAAAGCTTCAGAGTGAACACATTTTCTCTCTCTTTCATTTTGTTTTTCTCAAAAGCAACCCCTCTCCCCTTCCCCCATAACGGGGGACCAATAACCATGCAAAGAGAATAACATGTGAAGGATCAATTCAACACCAGGGCAGACACTCATGCTGTGTGCCTGCATCATTTATTGGAAGTCATTTAAAAAAATACTGACCGAAGAACAAATTCTTCCTAAAATGCTGGAAGTGCAACTACCATATTATCGTGTAATTTGCCTTCATCATGCTAAAGGCTATACCATGCAGTTGTCTTCCTCAATAATGTAATAGACCTTTTACCTTAAAAACTAATTCCAATGAGCAAATCATGTTTGATATTCCTGCACTATCTCCTTGCTCCTGTTGCCTACGATCTGGGGAACCACTTTGTACTTCCAATGACAATGACTACCTTGTATGTAGTTTTACCAATACACTGTCTCTACTTCATCTGTCCTTATTGAATTAGAGCATTTAGATATGAGTTTTCAGCTGCCTTTCCTAGTCACTTAAAAGATTTGCCAGGCACATTTCATATATGTGTGTGTGTGTGTGTGTGTGTGTGTGTGTGTGTGTATATATATATACACATACATATACATATGTATTTTTTTTTGAAGAATCTCTCTATTTCTTTTTTTTTAACCACAAGGTGGCATCTTCTTATTTTGGTATACACCAATGAATATTTACATAATTTGAATAATTCCATACACCTGTATTTTTAAAAAATCACTTTTTTTAAAGTCACCACCATTTAACAGCTGTACAATACGCAGAACAACTGCTATCTTGAACCTAACTGATACTGAGAAGGATTTGTGAGTAGCCAGAATAAGCAGAATGTTGAATCTCTAACAGAACGATGAGCTGTTCAGATGGGAAGGTCACTGAACATTGCTCTCTGAATGTTAAACTGATAGCAATCAGTAATGGAGTGCATACAATGTGTGTGTGTGTGTGTGTGTGTGTGTGTACAGTAGGTATATACATACTTCTCTTTGGACTGCACACAAAATAAAGTGCTAACCAAGTTGTCACCAGCAACTGAGCATTCAAATTTTACAACAACCAGACATCATAAAAGGTCACAAAGACTTTCATCTACTAGGCCAAATCTAAAACCAAATACATTCATCAAAAAATGACTGTATAAGCAGTTTTGCTACAATTGTCGTTTTTCACAATGAAACCTACAAGTCCATTGAAAGGACCCTCAATGGAAGGAATATTAAACTCAGAAGACCTGAATTTGAGTTCCAGCTCTACCACTTCTTTTCTTCATCTGTAAAATTTGCTGGTTGGACTGAACAGTCTCTTAAGATATCTTTCAACCCCAAATCTACTATGCTATGAGTCTATAGACCTCTCTAGACCTCTGCTTCCTCATTTATTTAAAAAATAGGGATGATAGTATTTGATCTACCTACTTCAGAAGTAAGGAACTGATAAATGACTAAAAATAAAAAAATAAAAACTATATATATGTGTATATATATATATGTGTGTGTGTGTGTGTGTGTGTGTGTGTGTGTGTGTGTGTGTGTACGTATGTATAGACAGAGACAGAGACAGAGACAGAGAGAGAACTCTTACCAAACCCTTACTATGTGCCCAGCACTGTTCTAAGTTCTGGGGATCCAAACAGAAAAAGTAAAAATAGTCCCTGCTCTCAAAGAGCTCGTGTGCTAATTTGGGAAGCTAATTGAAATATACTATACTACCAAGCCCAGCTATTTGTGTTATTATATAAAATAAATGATGGGGGGAGTGTCTATCATATTGCTATAAAGCAATGAGTTGCATTTTTTGTGGGGCTTGAGTCATTACTTGCATATATGCATCACTTAAAATTTCCCATCTTCCTTCGTGCTATCATCTATTTCCAGGCTCACATCTATTGACAAGGAAACTTTGGGCTAGGAATTAAATGCTTTCCTAAAGAATGGAACAGGCTGGTGAACAAGCTGGATTGCATTGGGCAAATTTCACTATTCTTTCAATAATGTGATGTCATTTTTTTCATTTTCAATTTTTTAAATTGAATTCCTTACATTTTGTGGAGTGAGAGAGGAGATGAGGATAGGGAGATTGAACCCATACTAGGTATAGAAAGGAAAATAAAATTGTTAAAAATGGGGCAAATTAAAGAGCACATCTCAAATAAGGGAACTCAGGAAGGAGTAGAGAGAGAAAGCAGACATTTCCCTTAGCCCATCTCCTCACACCCAAGCTGGAAGTGAGGTTGTAACCGAGCTTAGCATCTAGAAAAGAAAGGACTCTCCCACTCAGTAGGCAGCTGGTCTCTTCCTCACTTTCAGGGATGGGGTACTGAGGGGAGGCTGTGTTTTGCTTCAGCTAGCAAAGAAAAACAAAAGTCTGCCTTCTTCCAATGAGGTTATGAGGTCCCACAGTTTCTGAAAAATTCAAATTTCAGTTTATCCAAAGGGCAACAGAGAGTTGTATGGTCAGTGTGAATAAAAGGTGGTATATTAGTAATGTAGAATTGCATAGCATTAATAGCATAAAGTATGCTGTCAGAGAGATGTATGCCTAGAAAGAAAGGTAGGCTGGTCATATAATTGAAATAAAGGATTATCAATGAACAACCTCCAATTTCCACTGCTATTTCTGCAATTTCAGGAGATCTAGAGAAAATCCCCCAGAATATTGAATGGAAGATACATGAGAAGACTTGGACAAGAGTCACAGAGGATGAAAACATGTGGATAGGTTGGAATCTGCACTGCCAGTGGGAGACCTACATACAAAGACTGAAAATCCATAAAGGTACCAAAAGACTCTTGTCACTGCCACCATCACCTTACAGACAGTGCAGACTCCCAGGTGCTATAGCATCTGGTAAAGGATTAGAAGGAAGCCATCTCTTCTTAGAAGTAAGGAATATATAATTATATTGATAGGGCGTCTGTGATGAACACATGGCTAATGTACTAAGAAACCTCATTTCCAACTTATTTAATGACGACCAAGTTTCCTTATTGGAAATTATTTGCCCAGTGAAATATTCTGTCAAAGCATGTGGATGACTTTGGGTTTTATCAACACATCTCTGTGTCTCCCTTGTTCCTTCAATATTGTTTGCTGGAGTGCAGTAATTCAATATAGAGTATTCAGAAGTTTATATAACATAAAACTGTGACGGGGAACATGATAAAGTTGGAATCTGAGAGTTTCCAGAAACAAAATTCTTACAGGAACCATAGCATTTTCATGCTGGAAAATAAGTTTTACCAAGGAAAAAACTATATTGCAGAAAAACAAAACAGTTTTACCAACATCACACAGAGAGTTTATGAAAAAGCAAAGAACCCATATTCAGGGTTCCTAACCGTCAAATACTGCTCTTTCATAAGCCAAAACTAATACCCAAGAGAAAACCCTAAGAAACTTTGTCAATAACCCAGCCTATTTCCCATTGGCATACTGCTCTATTTTGAGGCCCACTTCTCACAATGGTGAGTTCCTCCTGGAAACCAGCCATGCTTCTCTCTTTAGACATTGCCACCATGCTTTAGTTGCTTCCTGCCTCCATTCCTATAATCCCCTCTGCTATTGGAGGATACCTCCTCATACCTCTATTTTGAGGAAAGAAGGTCCAGATCAGCCATCCTTCATTCTCCAGACATCACCACCATACTCTAACACGGGTGACCTTCTCTCTCTCCTTTTCAGCTCCTTTTTTGTTTTCTCTTTCACTGTTAGAATAATCTCCTTGAGAACAGGAACCACCTCTTTTCATTTTCTGGCACTTAACATGGTACCTGGCAACTAATAAGTGCTTAATAAATGCTTGCTGAATTGTTGACTTGACTTAAAGAAACCAGATATATTAGCAAAACATGCACCATGAACTAAATAGGGATAATTCTAAGAAAAACTATAAAGAGGTTCTCTCCCCAGCCCCCCACCCCTTGTCATAACTCCCTACCCCCTAAAATTCATCCTTGGAATACAAGCCTCAGTGATTCCTCTTAGGTTGACTTTTGGATCCCACCTAATTAGAGATGAAAGTAATTTGATAAATGCAGCCCCTAAGAAAGCATGGTTAAGGGTAATGTTTCAAGTACTGAGAGAGGAAAGGTTGTTTGGTTTGGTTTGGTTTTTGTTTTCTTAGCAGAGGTCCTTTCCTAGTACACTCAAATCACATCATGGAGATAAATACCCATCAGCAAAGGCATCTCTGGATTTAGACACCACCAGTATTCTCTTTTTCCTCTTTCTTTATCCCTGGATATGATTTGGGTTAGTTATTTTGTCATATCTCAATTTCTCCAAACAGAGAATGAAGTCACTAAAGGAGGTCACACATCTACTTCATAGGTATGCTCCAAGGCCAATAATAATAATAATAATGTCTTTGAGGGTTATTTTAGTAACATATGTTGTTCAAATATATTTTTTTAAAAATTAGCCAATAATAAGATTATGGTACGCATCATAAGTTACCTCGTTCAATAAATGAATTGCATGAGATTAAATAACATAATATGAAAAAATTGTTATATTCTTGTGTATAATACAATGTTGTAATTATAAAATAAATTATTCATTGAATTTAGAGGGGAAAATGCCAAAAAACTAAATTTTCTAACAAACCAATAGGGCCAAGAAGCCTGAAAGTCTAAATTTTCTATGTATAATTTAGCAGTGACTATTCTCTATGTAGCAAACTTGAGCCATTTACTAAAAAAAATACATTTTTGATTTCTATAGCATTTTATCAGTTGTGACATGCTTTCCACTATCTTATTTAAGCTCCACAACTACCTTGTGATGCAGCTTCTACAGCATCATTATCCCCATTTTACAGAGAGGGAAGCTGAGGCTCAAAAAGGATATGTAACTTGCCCATGGTCACGCATCTGGTAAATTTCAGAGGTAAAATTTAAACATTTCTAAACCTTCCTGACTCCAAATTTGGTACTCTATTTTCTATAACATACTGCTACTCATCCTACTAATGACCAAAACTGTAAAGATGTCATACCAAAATGATATCGCTTTTTTTATTTCATGGAATTATAAAGTATGTTATTTTCCTACCAATTACAAATGTAACAACTCACATATAAAGTCCATATTGTTAATATGACATACTGCAGTCCTAAGCTATGTCAAACAGAAGCTTGAAAAATAAAAAAAAATCCATTTTGTTGTGTTTTTTATATTAATATCTGCTAGTTTATCATTCTAATTAATAAATGTAGCAGGCAGTATATGTCTCCACAGGTTTTTTTTTTCTAATTTCTTTTAATTTATCAAATGGAAAATAATCTAGCAAAGAGTCATTAATTTAATTTCTTCTGAGAGGGAATCATTACTAGATATGTTAAATTTCTAACAATGTGGCTTCAAAACAGCTGTAGCTATGGAAAATTTTTTATAGGTTTAATTGAACATCTGTGCACTTTAATTGATTAATTTGAACAAAATACAGGAAAAAAGGAAGCAACAGTAGGTAATATGAATTTAACAAACCACTTTTTTGTTTTCTGCGCTCTTTAACTAATGATTTTTCAGTATAAACAAAACAGGAAATTACAAAACAACATTGAATAATACACATCACTGTATTTACACTCACTGATTTACTAAAATAGACAAATCTGTATTACACTTATTCATATATGTTCGCGCGCATAGGCACCCATGCAAAAACTCAGAGTACATGTCATATCATGTGAAAAGTGTGGGGCCAAAGGCACTGAGGGAATATAAAGATGGTAGCAGAAATTACTAAGAAACACTGCAAGTTCCTGCAGCAATAGCCAGAAGGTCTTGAAAAGCCACCTCGATCACTGCCTTGCCCCCTGCAGGAACCAACTTCCTAAATTCCACCAGTCTCAGTTATATATCATCTATAGCTTTAGAGCATCTTCATTTCTCCATTCCTTCTCAGTCTTGGTTTGTCTCAGACTACACAGTGCTTCCGAATTATGTGATTTTAAGAGTCGCACTGCAGAGGAAAAGTCCTCTAATCCCGAGATATCGACTACTAGGCATATCCCCCACAATGATCAAAGACAAAGGGAAAGCACTCATATATGGAAAAAATATATATTTCTAGCATCATTTTGTGGGAGCAAACAAATAGAAACAATGAAAGAAACAATTAGAGAGTGGCTTAACAGATTTTAGTACATGAATATAATGATAAATTATTATATAATAAAAATGACAAAAATGAAGAAGTAAGACACTTGGAAAGATTTATATAAATTGATGCAAAACTAGAAGAAAAATTTATACAATATATATTTTTTAAGAAACACTGAAAAACAGGACACCAATCTAGTGACCAACCATATTTTCAGAGGATTGAAGCCTACCTCTCTCTTTATGGCAAACAGGTAGTAGATCATAGATATGGAATAAAGAATACATAATCTGACACAGCTACTGTTTTTATTTCTGTTATTTGTACTTCTGTAAACATGTTACTATGTACCAGTCTATGGGGGAGACAGAGAATTAATGGAAATTTAAAGTCGCACTTAAAAAAAAAAGACTGTCATTAAAACTACTTCTATAAAAGCACTCTGAGAAACCTTACAATGGCTTCACCAGTCATATCATTACATTAGTCACACAGTCTCTGAGACACAAAGACTTCACTGTAAGCCATCACTTAAAAACTTTGGGGGACATAGTCAATGGAAAGAGACACAAGGCAATGCCAAGAGCATAATAATGATGAATTCCCTTTCTATTTAAAAAGAACAATGAAAATAATTTTGCATATATCTGGGCAAAAATAAACATTAAAATGTGTAGTAAATCCTTATGAATGGGGGCCTAATTCAGAATTCATTGAAATTTAGACATGGGAAGCACTAAAGTTTATCTCTGTGTTGTCTATAACAAAAGGATTTGCTGAGCAAATATGTAAATAAAATAAGACTGAAAACAAATATTTATCCTATTTATGAAAATGTGCATTTTGATATAAGTAATGAGTATTAATAATAATTGATATCTATATAACACATTATATACTAGGTACTGTGCTAAGCACTTTACAATTTTTTATCCCATTTGATACTCTGGGAAGTAGGTATCATTATTATCCCCATTTTGCATACTAAAAAAAACTGAGGTAAACAGAGGTTAAGTAACTTGCCCAGGGTTCCACAGTAAGTATCTGAGGTCGCACTTGAACTCAGGTCTTCCTGACATCTGGTCTAACATTCAATCCCCTGTACCACCTAGGTGCCCCCATTTGCTAATTATTAAGTATCATGATATTGTCCTTAAAGTCTGTTATCTAGAAGTGCATAGTTTCATATACTTTCCTTGCTTCTATTCGTCTTTATATGTATAGCTAGTACCCTATGCAATCAATATCTCAGAGCCAAGTTGCTACATAAGCCCTTCAGGTTCTAGAAGTACCCTGAGAGATTTCTCTTCCCTACTGTTACCATCTTGAACCCCATATCCACCCACTCACTGCTCTCTCACCCCAATTAGCCATCAAGAAATCACTAGCAGCCTAGTTCCATTTAACATCAATTAGCTTTTAAAACGAGATATTTGCTTTGAAGATATAACAAGGACAAACATGCAGAAATTTCCTTCGATACCTCACAAGTACATTCTCCCTTGCCTCACCTTGGTCCCTTGGGAGAGTGTGCTCACTCTTTTGTTTCTACGTAACATTGCCCCCATCAAGATGATCAAGTCTAGATGTGATGTGTCTGTTGGATGAATCCTTATCTTGGCTACCACTGCGCTGGGTCCAAAAGGTCACTTCTTGATCTTCAAGGCATCAATGCCGACCTAGCTACAAAACTCATGCTGAGACAACAGGGATTGAGGATGCTTGGAAGCCCAGGGGTTCATTCCTGGTGAACCCATGTTAAATTTAGCATCGAGAGCCCAAGACCTCTTTCTTGTAGTACTGTTTCACCACAATCCATCAGCAAAAGAGACAAATCAAGAGAGGCTACTGACAAAGAGGGTGAAGAGGCTAAGGCTCTGGTCTCTGGGGCTTTTTGTATGCCTCCACAACCAAAGAGCTTCATATACCAAATGGTTAGCTGATCAGAATTAGTCACAAGATATCTACACATGCTCCAAAATCTCTCAAAGGCACTTCCAGTACACGACATCATGGTGTGCCATTCAGGTCCTTCAGCCCCCTCCATGTGGGGAAATATTATACAAGTGCTCAGCAAATATGCTAGTCCATGTTGTATCTACTCATATTCATACTTATTAATGGTTATTCATTTCAAAATGTAAAGGAATTTCTTATTTAGAAAAAACTTCATTAGCTATTAGTTCATATTACTTTGAAAACTAGCAAAAGGGAGAATCAACACACAACAGGCTTTTATTAAGTGCTTACTATTTGGCAGGCATTGTGCTACATGCTGGGGGTATAAGAAAATCAAAACCAGTCCCTCTTTCTAGGAGGGCACAAACTAATGGGGGAGAGAACATGCAAGCAACTGTACAGATAAGATGTATACAGGGGAAATCAGAGGTAATATCAAAGAGAAGGTACTAACACTAAGGAGAACTGAAAAAGGATTTTTTGCAGAAGGTGGGATTTTGGCTGAGACTTGAAGCAAGCCAAGAGGTAGGGATGAGAAGGGAGAGCCTTCAGGGTATCGGGGACTGCCAGTGAACAAGGCCTGTGTTGGGAGTTGGAGGATCTTGTGTGAGGAACAACAAGGAAGTCTGTGTCACTGAAAGTAAAATATAAAGGGAAGTATAAAGGGAAGTAAAGGGTAAAGAAAAGTGTAAAGGGAAGTACAGTAAAGCATAAAGGGAAATAAAGTATACGCAGAAGACTAGAAGGGTTAGAAGGGGCCAGGTCATGAAGGGCTAGACTCTTAAAGAGTCTAACAGAGGATTTGTATTTGATCCAGGATATAATAGGGAGTCACTTGACTTTACAGAATGGGAGAGAGGAGGTAGTAACATGGTCAGATTTGTACTTTCAGAAGATCACTCTGGCAAAGAAGTAGAGGATAGACTGGAACAAGGAAGAAAGTTAAGACAGGAAAGCACAGACAAAGGCTTACAACACTCCAAGCGTTAGATATTGGTGGCATGCACCAGCATGATAGCAGTGTCAGAGGAGAGAAAGGGGCACTTAGGAGAGATGTTGGATAGAGCCTTTCTCTTTGGTTTCATTGATTTATGGAATTGCCTGGATGAAGAAACTCTATCAATGCATGTCTTCTGCACCCTCTGCAACTTATATATAGAATTAATCAAAGCACTGAAAGGGTGAAATGATTTGCCCAGGATGAGTATATGTCAAAAGAAGGCCTTGAACTCAGGCCTCCTTGGCTCCAAGGCCTGCATAGTAACAAGGCCAACCTCGTATGTGTATACTTACATAGGAAAAATGAACTATCACGTCTTTTTAAACTGTTTTGTAACTCAGGCTTCTAACTAACTCAAGTGGTATACATTCAAAATTAATGTTTTATTATAAATACAGGTAGATATTTTAAATGTTTATATAAAAGTACATTATAGCTAATGTACAAATACTAAATTACATTTGCACATAGGTGAAGCAAATAACAAGCGATTGAAATATTTTTTCCATAGATTTCAGTTTCACAACTATCCGATAAGTGGAGAGGCAGCTTGGCATAGTTGATAAAAGAGCTGGCCTTAGAACCAGGAGGTAGAGTCCAAACTCTGACACGCACTGGCTATGTGACCTTAGTCAAGTCACTCTGCACTCTATGCAATTTTCAAAGATAATAAGTTGCAGAGGAATTGCTAACCTGCATTGACAGGGGGAGTTTCTCATCTGGGAGTTCCTTCTACCAACTTTTACCATGAAACTGGTACCAGGGCATATTTCACAGGTCCTGCCCCTATTCTCATCCTGTTTAAGTAAAGCCTTATACACTGATGAAAGATGATGGCATTTCAAGTGGTTAGCTAATCTTGCCATCCTGCTATGATATCAAGTTTTATGAAATGTAAAAATAGATGTGAAATCCAAACACAATTTCATGTGTTAATGGTTGTTGATATGTAGGAATCGATTCTTAGCTAAACAAACAATTAATTTTCAAAGTTGAAGGGTAAGTAGAAGAATAATTCCTAAATTTGCAGGCTGTTCTTGCCTGCTGTGAATATTAGCTATTCTTGTGCTACATCCTCACATAATGTAACTTAGATTAATTCCAGCTTCCAGCCCTAAAGCAAAGGTCTATTATCCAGAGAATCCGAGCAGTGGTATTAGCTCATCCTGATTCCTCTGGCCGGAAACTATCTATATAGATATACAAAAGTATTTATTTCTCTTTGTGTATTTCCAAAGAGCTTTTGTAAAAAGTACACTTTAAATCTGAAATCAGAGAAAAAAAATGGTAGATGGAGAAAGATGCTCGGTTTGCCACTAGAATGTTTGGGCTGAGTGGTCGAAATTGCTTGAATCCACTGATTAACTTTGCGAGCCATTACCTCCCTTTAGCCCTGTAAACAAAAACTAACCCAATACCCTTGTAATACCCACAGAGATCTTAGGCAACTGCCAGTGGATTAAATGGAATCAGAGAATGAAACCAACAGTTTTATAAAAACATATCTCAATTTGAGCAGTTTAAAGTGATGAACTGGACAGAAGTAGTATAATCTAATAGAATCAGTGCAGGCCCAAACTAAGTTACTTCCCTATTTTTCATCAATATCCTTCTCCATAGAAGATGAATTAAAAATCTCTTTAACCTACTTCACAGGATATCTTTTGAATTAAGAAGAGCTAGATGAATTTTCTAAGAATATATTAACGATATTGATAAATGTTAATTGTCATTTTTAAGCCAGAAATTTTTTGCATACTGGTAGGAGAAAAATAAGGTTATGCATTCTTTAAGGTTATTTATGCTTTGACATTGAATAACATGAAATGTTATTACTAACTTAGAATCCTACAAAGTTAGGGAAATTGACATAGTTTCATTTTATTATAGAATGAAATATATGTAAAAAGGATTATATCTGTCTCAGTCTGCCAAAATAAGGATTGTGGAATTAGAATCTTCCAAAACTCTAGTCCAAAATCCAAATAATCTTCCCAAGTTATACTATTTGCTATGAGATATTTATATTAATAGACATCCTGAATATGTAAAACATAAGGAATATGCATAGAGAAGAGGTGAAAATATGTCCACGTATCAGCTCTTACTTCCAGATGACTAAACTTAGCAACAGTACAGTGTCCTACTTTATATAATCAATGTGTTCCTGCAAAATTATATGTAAATCAATTTTTTTCTAAAGTTAATCACTTTAAAGACACAAGAAGAGCCTCCTAGTCTAAAGGAATTCTAAGTTGCTTCCTTATCAAAAGTGAAAAATCTGCTCCTTAATGATCTTTTTTTTTTTTAATTTAAGAACACTGATTAAATGCCTACTATCTGCAAGGCAGTGTGGCATAGCATGTAGAAACCTGGCCCTAAAATCAGAAAGACTAGTTCAAGTCTTTCTTCTAACCTCAATGGACAGTATCATCATTGGCAAACCACTAGCAAAGTCACGGGTTATACTCTAATACTAAAAATTAAATTGTTGATCTGCAAATCCCTACATGGGTGAAATCACAGATCCAGGCCAATTTTTAAAAATCAAGGCATGATACTGTGCAAAAATAGGCCCTGCCCTCAAGGACCTTGCATTCAGCTAAGGAGATATGATATGCAAACAGAAAAGTATTTGCATGATAATCTGAGGAATATAAAGTAGGGACCTCCAGGCCTGCCTATAACCTGAGGGCATTTTTCAAATGTGCTATAATGAATTTGTTGCCAGACTTAAAATAAACTACTCTGACCTCACTGTTCTATCCATATTACCCTTTAAAATGACTTAAATAAGCAAATGAGATATTATTTGTAAAGAGCTTAATATAGTGCCTGGCACAGAGTAGGCACTTAATAAACACTTATTAAAGCATAAGGATTGATATTGGTGATACATAGAATGAAGTCTCTGCCATAATATGGTTAAATACTTATCATTGTTATTAATAATAATATAATATTCATACATTCTAATAATAGCTAGTATTTACATAGAACGTTAAGGATGGTAAAGTACTTTGCCTATAATAACTCATTTAATTCTCACAACAACCCTGTGATTTAGGTGAATTAGTTATTTTCCTGATTTTACCAATGAGGATATTTCATCTTGGAATATTTTGTCCATAATTTGAAGAAAGGAATCCATGTAAAACTTCACAGATTTGTGAATGATACAAAGAAGGAAGGAATAGCTAAGAAGCTACACGACAGAGTCAAGATCCAAAAAGAACTTGACAGGCTAAAATGTTGAGCTGAATCTAAGAAGATGAAACTTAATAGAGACAAATGGAAGGTCTTCCACTTGGGTTCACAAAAATCAACTTCATAATTAAAAAGGAGAGTAGGGGGTGACTAGACAGCAGGGTGTCTAAAAAAAAGATCTGGAGAATACATGTGAACAACATGACATGGCAGCCAAGAAAGTTAAGGATGCCTTAAGAAAGGCATAGTGTCCAAGAATGGAGACATGATAGTCCTATCATACTGGGCCCTAATCAGATCCCTTCTGGAGTGTTGTGTTTCATTCTGGGCACCACATTTCAGGAAGGACGTTGATAAGCTGGAGAGCATCCCAAGGAAGGCAGCCAGGATGTTGAAGGGCCTTGACATCATAGCAGAGAATAATTTGAAAGAACTGGAGATGTTTAGCCTAGGGGAGAGAAAACTTAAGGGTGGGGTATGAAAGCTGTCTCCAACTATTTAAAGGGTTGTCATGTGTAAGAAGGAATGAACATGTTCCACTTAGCTCCATATGGCAGAGCTAGGAGCAAAAGGTGGAAGCTACAAAGAGGTAAATTTAGGCCTGACAATAAGAGAAAATACTTCCTAACAATCAAAGTGATCTCAAAACAAAATGGGTCGCTGAGGCAGCCATTTTCCTCACAATGGAGGTCTTCAAACACAGTCTAAATGACCATGTATCAGGTATGTTACAGAGGAAATTCTTGTACAGGGACAAGTTGGAATAAATGGTTTCCCTATGATCTTCCCTGAGAAAGTGATGGTGAAGTTTATTTTTTGGGATGGAAAGAATGGTTTAATTTGTTTTCTTTCACCTACCTTGTATTTTCTCTCTAAAAAAGGTATCAATGATAAGGCAAACTTTGGAACCAAAACCAAACTGGTGCTATTGGCACAAGCTATGGCATCACCAGTTATTTCAAACCTTTAAACAGTATTAATAGGCATCTAATGACTTTAGAACCTCAACTGTGATCTTTAAAAAGTTACAAAGATGCATGGTCCTATAAACCACTACAATCCTCGTACTGGGCCAAATTGATTAGATGCCACCATATCTCAAGTGAAATAGGATCATATGAGTAAAAACACATAACACTAGTTTGGCATCATTCCCCACAACTCCTCTCAAGAACTGTGCTATTCCTCCCAAAAGTGTGGCGCCACACAATTTTAACTAATGCAATGCCAATTTGTTTTATAGAGAACTTCCACACAATTGGCTGATATAACAAAAATGACTAGACCCAATACAGTTTAATATTGATTATTTGGGAATATAACTTAGAAGCTTTCTTCTTCTTCTTCTACAATTAGATAATCAGAACTAGTAATAGTATTTTAAATGCTTTTCATAATCCTAGGATCATTAATGTCATCTTCAAATCACTGTGGAATTTTGTTGCAGATTTTTTTCTTCCTTTTTTTTTAACTATTCATGGGGATACAATGAGTCATTGGCACATTTCCAGTGCAAGATGCATTTGAATAATACATGACATGCCCTTTAGCTAGCATCATGATGCCAGATTTAAAACAAGGTAAGAAGTTTCCTCCATGTACACTTCCAGTGTTCAGCTGTTCATAATCTATAGCGTTAACAATTTATCATCAAACCCAGAGACTTGCTGCCAACTTATCAAAGTGGCCACTGGATGCATATGATCAAGTCTGAGCATCTGGCTCTTCACTGTTCCTGACATTAGCACAGACAACAGAATCAGTGGACTATTGAATGCAATTACAGTAAGCGAGACAGACAATAAAGATTGATAGCGCCTTCTCTTTTTATCACACACAAAACTAGTGG
This sequence comes from Trichosurus vulpecula, assembly GCF_011100635.1. Classification (NCBI taxonomy): domain Eukaryota; kingdom Metazoa; phylum Chordata; class Mammalia; order Diprotodontia; family Phalangeridae; genus Trichosurus; species Trichosurus vulpecula. The sequence goes on from NC_050575.1 coordinate 330,381,668, forward strand.
GGGTTAAAGCTTTGCCTTGAGCTGCCTTCATTTAACAATGATTGAAAATATGCAATTGTGTTGGTAAAACACTGTAGCCTGTACCACTTCATTTACTGGACACATTATCAAATTAAATGAAAAGTGAACTGCCAAAAGCAACAGTTATTATATATTAATGATGAATATTTACTTAGCATTGTTCACAAATCATACAGAGAACAGAATCCTTCTTGTTATCTTCTTTGCAGGTTACAGTTGAGTAGATTTAACATTTCTATGTTTACGTTAAGTCTTCTGTCTACAAATCTCTAAATACAGCCTTGCACGATTGGTTTTGTGACTATCCATGTGATTACAATGTGTAATTAATAAAATACTCTGGTTGTAGATGAATCCTAATTACCGGAGAGCTTTTTTTTTTCTCTCCCATGTACCAGTTCTCATCCTTGTAGATATTTCTGTAACAAGAGGTATTTAATACACGTCATGTGTTATGACCAACAAGTTTCATTGTTCGGTCATTTTTTTCAGTCTTGTCCAAATCTTCATGACCCCATTTGGGGTTTTCTTGACAAAAATATTGGAGTGGCTTGCCATTTCTTTCTCCAGCTCATTTTACAGATGAGGACACTGAGGCAAACAGGGGTAAGTGACTTGCTTAGGGTTGCACAGCTAGTAAGTGTCTGTGGCCATATTTGAACTCAAGGAAGAGGAGATTTCCTGATTCTAGGCCCGGCACTCTACCCACTGTACCACCTAGTGGGAAGGAAATAAAAGCTATAGAAATGAAAAGGTATAATTCAGTTAAAAATTCTTTTGCCTCATTAAAGTATAGAAAGACTAATGTCACTGATGAGATAAAAATGATCCTACCGTACTTTGATGCCTATAAAGGGTGGCAGTGTAGGGAGGCTGAATCTGGGGCCAGAATGGACCAAACATGGAGCTGAAGGAGCTGACGAGGAAAATTTTTATGCAAGTGGCATCTGCATTCCATATGTATATTTGCATAAAACAACGCAAAAAATCTTATCAGCTAGAAGACATAAAGCCTCTCAATTTTAGATGGACTAAAATTTTCTGAATTTACTGATAGGAAAACATAATTGTACAAAGTTATATATATCCATTAAATATTCTTTTTACAAGTTGTTATAAAGATCAGGAAGACGGTACTGTTATCCATGGGTCAGGAAAAAAGCAAGTCCTGCCAATACCCTTGTTGAAAACACCAACCATTCCTCTTGGACTCAGTTTGGGTGACATAGAAAAGTAGGAAGAACACATGATCCAAGGCTGCTGTTATTTCGGTCCATTATTATTATAGCACTTGAATTTTCAGTTTTGGACATAGGAGTGGTGAGAACGCCAAGGGAGCTCTTCCTGTATGAAAGTGATGTAGCTTCAGCGGAGGTCGGGGAGAGGAATAGTCTGGCTATATATGCACTTTCACAGAGCACTGGGATCCCCAAAAGTCTTATGCATTGGGCTGTGCCACCTACTTAAAATCTTAAGTATGAAACACACCAAAAGGCAGGGCAGTGCCCACTCAGTCACAATTTCAGTCATGCCTGTGTCCTTGACACCACTTTCTGAGATCTTCTCTATTTTCCTCAATCATTCCTGGAGCAAAAATCTTGAGACTGACCAAAATCCACATGCAATCCAGGGATAAGAGAAAGGCAAAGGGGCTCATATATGAAACATATTCAGAAAATATATTTTTTCCCAAGTCATCAATTCACTGGGGAGTTTTCTGCAAATTATTTTGGTGATACAAAGGGATTTGGAGGAAGTAAATGTCAAAAAGGAGAAAAATAGCTTTGGCCCTCTTGGAAGTCGGCTGATTGAATGATTGATTGACTGATATGAGATAAAACCAAAATGCATTCATTATTTTAACCTTACCCTCAGGTGAAATACAAATGCAATCAAGTAATATGGGACTTAATATCCCCTAAATTCTATAGACATTTATGGACTATACTACTCACTTGGTAATTTTCCTAAGCTATTATATATTCATCTCTTCACATATATGTCCAGTCTCTCTAATTATAAGTTCCCCTAGCAGGAGGAATGTATCTACTACTTTTTCAAAGGCTAAGTCCTTAACACATAGTAGGTCTCCAATGACCATTTATTGATGACAACCATTAGTAGGATGATGGCAATGCTGACACCTAGATAATGTTGACAGCCCACTTAATGCATCCCAGGTAAGACTCTCCCCCAAATAAATAAAGTTTCCCATTAAAGTAAAAGTGATAATAATAATAAAAAATTACAGTTCAGTGTGCAATAAGGAGGTTTAAAAGATATTAGAGGCCAGGATACTTATCTCTAGACCAGTCCTAGGTCACGAAATATTTTTTTTTGCCAGCCCCAATGTTTTTCCCCCACAACAAAATAAGGCCAGCATAAACAATATTCCTTAAAATTCTCTAATAAGTAGGTAAAGCTGCTAGGCCAGATTTCCCTCGCAAATAGACTCTGATAGATTCCCCTTTAGAGTTTTCTTTTGCCATTCCATCATTAAGTATACAACCAACTTTTCATCACAAATGATGAGAATAAGAAGGACATCCAAAAAGAAGTCTACTCCTTCAGAAAGTATAAAAGAGACCAGTAGAGTTCCTCATTCTCCTGAATATCATCTATAAAAGTCTAAACTGTGAGGATCTAATGAATATTTTTATGTCCTAAGAAATTTTTAATGCAACAGATTCAGAGGAACTTAGGAAGACTGTTATGAACAGATACAGAGGAAAAAGAGCAGAACCAGAAGAACAACTTACACAATTGCCACAATGATGTCAGGCAAGGTGACTACAAAGCTCGGATAATCCAGCAAACCATCACGATTTCAGAAGGCTAATGATAAAGCAAGCTTCCCCCATTTTGGTAGAGAGATGATGAGATACATACAGATATAAACATGTATATATTCAGACATGATGACCACTGTGTTCATTTGTCTTGCTTGAACATATTTTGCCTAAGGGAGAGTTTTGGGGTGGGAGGTGGCTCTAGGGAAAAAAAAGAAAAAGAAAAGAAGAAGCAAATACACATATATGTATATATACATATATATGTATATATATATATATATGTTTTTAAAAAAATATATACCAAAGAGAAAAAAAATAGTATGACTACAAATTTAAAAACATACCCTAGAAAATTCTCTAAAATTCAGAAGGGGAAACATATATAGAATTTTTATTACTACCATGCTAAATATAAAATACTTTTTAAAAGCGGCACACAATAGAAGTTTACAATTTCATATTGCAATTCTCCCTTTTGTTCTCTTTTTACATACCGAAATGTTCATGTTTGGTGATTTTTGTTAAGTATCTAATACTTAAAATAAGAAACTACAAGAATAACATTGATTCCCATTCCCAACTTAATACTCCGGGCCTTTACTTTTTTATGCTTTGAATTTTTTATGGATGTTGACAGGAGCACTGATCCCACTACAGCATTAAAGACAGCTTCATCATGAAACATTTATTAAGCACCTATTATGTACAAAACACTTTGTTAAGCACTAAGGATACAAACAGGAAGAAAGAGACAATGAGGGATATGATAAGAGGTCCAGATTAGAAGATATCCTTAAAATGGGTCCATATGTGTTATTGGACCAGAAGAATTTCTAACACCAAGAAGATCAATAACTTTTCATGGCTAATTTAATGGAGAAGGCTTCTTGTGGTTCCCTTATTCTTGAAATTTCATCAAAGCTACACTTCAGTTTTTCAGTGTTCAAGTGGAAAAGATCAAATAGCAACCAAAGCTCCAAATTCTTCTTATTCACACCCATCCTTCTACATTGGAGCTATAAGATGAACAAACTCCATGCCAGAAAGAAACAGCTTCTTTAATTCCTATTTACTCATAGATTTTTTCCTCCCATTTCATCTGGGTCTTAATGACCTCTTCTCATCACAAAAGCCATCTTTAAAAATTTTTTTGGTCTCTATATAGACATAGAATGGGAAATAACCATACCCACAAAAATAAATACAATCTAGATGCAATAAAAATCTATCTACCAGGGTGTGTGTGTGTCTCATTGGCATGCACCAGATTGCACTAAATGGCAGGCATTTCCCAAGGGAGGATAACCCCCAGATACTGCTACAAAAGCTTTATTCCCCACGCTCTGCAAATTATTTAATTTAAACACAACTTGATATGACTCTCTAAGGAGAAGGGTGTTTTTCCAGATCCATTTTTAATTTGTTGGGGTGTGTGTGTGTGTGTGACACTTTACTTCACAAAAGCATTTGCTGCTGCATACAACACAGGAAAGTCTTCTGATCACTAAGCTAAGGGCTGCAAATTGTCAATTAATAATCAAGAAAAACTGTGAAATGAACATGTAATTTCTTTTTCTTTGTGTATTTGAGGGGAAATATACTGAGGTACAAGTATGTAATGCTTTTTGCATTTTATGTATTTCCAGTTGCTGGGGGAAGGGAAAATCCAAGATTTTTCCAAAAGGTGGGTTTTTTAATAATAAATGATCATTTTCCCACAGTAAAAAAATCAAATGTTTGACATATTTTGCTTACAAAACAGGGGTAATGCTAAAAATCAAAGAATTTAGCAGCATTGGTGGTTGTTTATCATTTCCCAAAGAGGTAATTTATAGCATTCTTTTAATCCTTTCTGCTCCTTGCACTTGGTTAGCCTCAGCTGCATTTTCATAGATACTGAATCAAACTGTAAGGCACTGAACCTGTTCATTCACATCAGGAATATCTAGGGAAACAAAACAGTGTGCATTCTTACATATTTTCCTAACCTTTATCCTGAGATGCTTCTGTTTGATTGAATTTAAAGAGGTAGCTTGGCATTATAGATAGAGAGCCAGACTCAGTGCCAGGAAGAGCTGAGTTCCAGACCTGCTTCTGGCTGTCTGTGTGATCCTGGGCAAATCATTCATTCCCTCAGTGTCCCAGATGACTGTTTCTAAGACTCCAAGTTACAGGAATCTTTGCTGAACTGCATTGGTAGAGGGAGTTGCCTCCTAGGAATTACCTACATCAATGGTCTAGACCACTAAAAAAAACCTTCTAAAGGGTTCAAACATGGGCCTTCCACAGACAGAAATTCAGTATATCCTTTCCTCTTTTATGGGAGTATCCTATTCCTTCAGAGAACCCAAACTCCTTTATGGGAAATTCTAGAGAGGGGCTGACTGTACAACCATTGGGAACTAACACCTATATGGATCCACATTGGAGTATTATCTTCCTGAAATTAATTTAAATTCAAATAGGCATTAGCCCGAATTTCAATATTAATTTATTCTTCCCTGTGCTTTAGAACAAGTTAACAGTTGCCTCCTTTCACTCATTCTACTCTTCTTACTCTATCTGGCATCACAGCCAAATGAGGTGTCCTCATTCCTGTGGTAGGGAAAAGGTAGGGACCTTACACCTGACCACTGCCCCACCCCACTGTGGGAATCATTTGTTGGCATAAGTCTGGGGCAGAATTGGCTTAGTGCCTAATTCAAGATCTTGAAGACGTGCCCTGTACTTCTGCCTCATCACCTGCATCCTGAATACAAAATCTAAAATGGAGCTACCTACTAAAGCTGGAACATAATGTTGCTAATAATAACTCATTTTTTTAGTGCTCGAAGGCTTACAAAGTGCTTTTCCCACAGCAACCCTGCGAGAGAAGTGGAGGAAGTATTGCATAAGTAAAATGTACATAGGGAAGGTGCAAGAGAATTTTAAAACCAGCTCCCTCCTGGACTATCCTTCCCCTTTCCCCAAATACAGTATTTGGTAAGTGCTAAGAGAGAATGGTGACATAGCTGGAGGTTTATGCCATCAGATACACTGGGAAATGTTAGTATGAATCAAAGTGGAAATTATTATTACCTTAAGATGTCGTATTTTAGTCTGGCAATCTAATATTTTCTTCAAGGCAGGAGTTTCAAATGTCTGAAAGTAAAAAGAAAAAAGAGACAGAGAATCTTAGAAAGAAATTTTCTTAGACAACATCTCAGAGAAGCAGTTGCAGCATGGGGACAGAGGAAGAAAGAAAAGGAGGAAAGGAGAGGCTGAGTCAAAGGTAATAAAGAAAAAGGAGAGAAAATAGAGGGGAGGGAGAGAGGAAGAAGGAGAGTAGAACAGATAGAAGAGAGGTAAAGGGGGTTACTCTAATGAGTCAAATAACTAGTCGATTTGATAAAACAGTTGGCTGGATGTGTTTTATTATTATAATCATTATTATTGATAATAGTCATATAATCATCATCATTAGTATTCACCTCCACTGAACTGAGTAGTTTATTAGATTTAATTAGTAAAAGTTACCTTGTTTGTGCTGTTTGAGACAGGGATAAAAATGTCAGCAAACACAGCCTGCAAACTCAGAAATTTAGGAAACCTTCATTCCAAGTAATGTTTCATCTCTGAATGGCACAAACTGCTGGGCCACCCTGTCATTACCATAAATTTGTTGTGGTTGTTAAGTGTTCTCTAGTCCATGGTTATGCTGAGGTTTCTTTCTTAAAAGTTTCTATTGCCAACTTTTAGAAACATAACATATCTATCCCCTCCCTTTTGCAGTCCTAAAGATAATCCTCTTTAGGGGAAACAGTATAATCATTCACAGACCAAAGGCATCACATAAATGCCAGGTTTATCAGTATTTATCTTCACCATTTTTACTAGTAAGATTCACCTTACACTAATGCAGTCTTTTTTGGAATGATGTGATTTTCTTGGTCATGGGGACTATTTGGAGATAATTTACAAAATATAGAGCTATTGCTTGTTAAGTGCATTTTGAGTCAAGCAATGTATAAGGCATCCCTTTTTTAATAAATGTAAAGAAATGAATTATTAAAAAATTAAAGGCATTTAGAATAATGATCTACCATACCCAATGTATTTATTTCAACTTTCATCATCCGTAGTTTATTGCATTGATTTTTTCATCAGTTTACTTAGTATTAGGCTTCCACTGAACTCATCAATAAGAAATGAATTTTGGTAACTTTCAAATCCACTATATTATTTTCCCTTTTATTTGTAGTGAATTTTTCTTCTCTCAGTGGTATTACTGCAATAAGTCAGTCATTATTTCTTTATGTTTTCCCTTCTTTCCTTAGTATTTCATTTCCCTTTACAGCACATCTCATGATCACAAAGAAAACAGAGACACTTATTTCTTTTAACAGTTGAAATTGCTGCAAGTGATTTAACTGTCATTTAATTTGATTCCTCTCTTCTGTCTGTGGAGAAATATGTTTAATGTACTGGAAATTATGTTAATAAGAAAAAGCATTATCTCATTTAATGAAATAAATATACAAATATTTCAAAATAAAATAAAGAGGCAATCTTCGCTGAGAAAAATGTCTCTTATGGTTTGCATAAAATAAACAAATGAGAAAAATTCATGAATACATTGAAACACACTGACAAAAATTATGCCTAAACTCAAAAGCAAAAAAAAGCATGATGACTGAATTATATATCACCTAATCAAATACTTTTTTGAGTAAATATGGAAAACACACTTTCCTATCAAGAATCAAATGATTAAATTTATATTTCAGATTACTTCAAGCTAATGTATTTTATTTTTCCTGGAAAAGACACTAAATTCCTTTATAAAAGTTTTATTTCTATATTTCTTCCACTTCTATTATGTGAACATATCATCTTAATGACTGCTACTGCCCTGACCAACTGTTCTCTGCAAACTCATTTAAAACATGACCCAAATTCACATAACTATGGAAGAGTTGGGTTTCTTTTGATTTTTCTAATCATAACAGAGTCAATGACCTTCTTCCAAAGTGTCTATACATTAAAATTTAGCTAATGTACACATACTGTTGAAGGATCAAGGAAAACTTAGAGCAATTATATAATAAAAGCATGACCACAGCAACAGAAACACATAATTAGCAATTTAATTACTGGCATCAAGACAAACTGAAGATATCAATAAAAAAAATCTTCTCTGACAAGCCATTTTTATTCTGTTCAGCCTACATCTAAATTTACCACCTGAGGAACAAAAAGTATTTTCTTCATAAAAAATTCTCCTACCTCCAGAAACCAAAATAGTCTTTTGCTTGAAAAAGCCTTATTTGATATCATCGTGTAGGGATTGATTATGTTTTCACCATTTAAATTAGCACTTTGTAATCTCTGAAGCACATAATATTTCTAGTCAGCAAGTCAAGAACAATATGCTTTCAAAATGACTAAGAGTAGCAGGTGTTCATTGTTTCAAATTCATTTTCCCCAGTTTCAATAACCTGTTTGATAGAAATACTTCCCTATACATGATGGCCCAAATATCCTTTACTCCTCTAGACACTACAGTTTTAGCACAAGCCAAATTAAATATGGATGAGAGAGAGACAGACAGAGAGAGAGAGAGAGAGAGAGAGAGAGAGACAGAGAGAGAGAGAGAGAGAGAGAGAGAGAGAGAGAGAGAAATATGCTGACTCTACTGAAACAAAGAGCCCATTTAAAAGTCCCTCCCTCTATCTTTGTTTCCTCCTTTGCATTGCTGTATCTTTTGGGCACCATGAAGAGATACAGGAGAGAAATGAGTCAGTTGGGTTAATGTAAAATAGTCTACTTGCATCCTCTTTATCAAAATTTCAAGTTTCAGATTTTAAAGGGTCCTGGGTTACATACTGTTCTTCCCTTTAAAGTATTCAATGTATCCTCACCACCTGATACATCACTGGTATTTAACCAGTAGGAGAAAACAGACACATCAAGATATAACCGTATTGAAAGAAGTCTTCCATCTTGTGATAAAAACTGATTCATCTTGGCTGGAGCTCAACAGCCACTCATACCAGTAAAGTGCAAGCCAATGAAATCATAAACGACACACTGGCTAAGAAATCTGGACCTCAGTTACCTCTGGAAGAGTAATCCGGTTAAGTAATCCACTTTAAAAATAAACTTAGAACTACCAAAAGCCTAATAAATGGTATTTCCTAATCACATTGACCTTTTGTGAACCTACTTTGTATTTTTCATTCTCTATATATTATTCTTTAAAGTTAGTGCTATTTGGCTTTACAGAAACTGCATAAATCAGATACTGTGAATATTCCAGGCTTTGGACAAAAGTGTTTCCAATACAATCTCAAAGTAACCAAGGCAAACAAAGAAAGCAAACAACACACTTGGAGGAAGACCTTAAAAGATGGGTAACATTTGGATATATAGAGAAAACAGTGATAAGAATATGAGTAAAGGCAAGAATGCAAAACACGTACTTGGTGACTTAAATGGATTAGACTAATTGGAGTTAGGGAGCAGCTAGATAGAAGGTTAGGAAAGAACACTTGGACCAAACTGTTGAACCACAGGTTAATAAATCTAGGACTTTTTTATTTAGACAACAAGGGGCTTGAGCAAAAGAGTAACCAGATGGAATAATTCATTGAGAAAGATTTATCTGGTGGCATTATGAAGCATGGTATAGAAAGAGTCAGTCAGTCAGTCAAATAACTTTGAACGCCTATCATGTGCCAGACACCGTAGTAAGCATTTGGGATACAAAGAAAAACAGTCCTAGCTCTCAAGAAGCTCATAGTCTAATGGGAGAGGCAAGATGCAAAAACTGTACAAATTGGATAGACAGAGAATAGATAGATGGCAGAAATACATATATATATATACAAATATATATACAGATATACATGTTACATAGAGAGACACAGAGAGAGGGAGGGAAGGAGAAAGGAGAGAGGGAGAGAGGAAGAGGGGGGAGGAAGGGAGAGAGAGAGAGAGATTCTCAGAGGAAAGGCGTTAAAATTAAGGAGGAATGGGAAAGATTTCTTAAGAGAAGGTAAAACTAGAGGAAAGACTAGAGATAGGGAGACTAGTTGTTCTACTAGCTCTTATTCTCACAGATAATGTGACAAATGAACCATATATTATTATTAAAACAGCATGGGAATGTATTGATGACAACTGGAAATTCATCAAAGCCTCTCAGAAAACAATAGCAAGCCCACGAGGTCCTTGATTTGGGTAATTTTGAAGGGATTTCAGTTAGCTTTGCCCTTTTGAGCTTTTTAAACTTGAATTTTGCAAAGAATGAAATCTGTGTGGTTCAGCTAAAGGAGGAATTATAAATTCAACTTCACTCTTCTCCATAGGAGGTAGAATAAAAGCTCTCACTTCATTTCTCTAAGGAAGAAAAAAGGACTATCTGTCCTACTAAAGGTAACTCACCAGAAATGTTATGCTTCTGCAGTCCAAATCCCATTTGAGCAACTGAGCACAGCAAATCATTAGCCTCATATCTCTTAAACAACTGGAAACATACTGCTTTGAAAAAACACTCTGCTTATAAATTAATTTAATGTGAATTGTGGGATGAAAAAAACAAAATAACAACCAAAAACCATAAGCATATTTAAAAAGTTAAGGAGGGAAAAATGCTTGGCAACTTAATAACAAAACAAAACAACACCTACACCAGGGTTTTAAGATATAATACTTGGTTTTCTTATGATCCAAGTATGTTATAAAGAACACCATGTGGAGTCAGAAGACTTGAAAGTTGACATTTATCTATTGTGTTAAAGAATAATTCTCAAATTTTTTGGCATTAGGATGCTTTTACAGTTTTAAAAATTATCGATGACCACACCCAAAGAGATTTATTTGTGTTGGTTGTTTAGTTATTTCAGCTGTGCCTGACTCTTCATGACCCTGTTTGGGATCTTGTGGCAAAGATACTGGAGTAGTTTGCCATTTCCTTCTCCAGTTCAAAGTGACTTGCTCAGGGTCACATAGCTAGCAAGTATCTGAGGCTGAATTTGAACTCAGGTCTTCCCAACTCTAGGCCCAGCATTCTATTCACTGCACCACCTAGCAGCCCCATGTTGATTATAGCAATCCATACTTACCTTATTGGAAACTGAAATGTCTTAGTGTTATTATGAAAATAGTTTTAACCTTGTGAATTCTCCAAAAGGATTTTGGAGGCCCTCTGAAAATTCTGCATTAGAAAACACAGCAAAGCACTTTACATGCATTATCTCATTTGTGATAGTGAGGTAGGCATTATTATCTCCACTTTGCAGATGAGAAAACATAGGCTCAGAGATGTTAGGTGACTTGACTAAGGTCACACAGCTAGCGAAGCCAAGAGGCGGTTCTGAATCCAGGTCTTCTTGATCTGGTACAGCATTCTTTAACTATGCCACACTGCCTCTCATATGGGTTGGAGTCCTTGCCCTGTTGTTGCTAACTGTTTGACCTTGGGTAATTCCTTTAATCACTCTGAATTTCAATTTCTTTACTTGTACAATGTAAGTAATAATTCTTGTACTCCCTCCCTCGGGCTTGTTGTGAAAAAAGGGCTTTGTAAACTCTAAGGCAATACAGAAATTGTCCTGTAAAGGATATCGACAAGCTATGTGGTGCAGCGGATAGAGTGCTATGGCTGGAACACGGGAGACCTGAATTCAAACGGGCCTCAGACATTTAGTGACTGTGTGATCTTGGGCAACTGTGTTTACCTCACTTTCTTCAACGGTAAAATGGGAATAAAAATTGTACCCACTTCCCAGGGTTGTTATGAAGATCAAATGAGATAAGATTTGTGAAGTGCTTAGCATGTTGCCTAGCACATAGCAAGCTCTTAATAAGTGCTTGTTTCCTTCCTTCATCTTTTCTTCCTCAGATTTTCCTAGACTTTCTTCTCTCTTGCTCTTTCCTTTACATCTACACAATCCCATAACACACCTGCATTATATGTGTTTATAAATGTGTTATTTCTCCACCCCCCCACCGCAATTAAGTAATAATATCGTTAAGTGCAAGAATTGTATCTTTTTTTAAAATTTCATTGATATTTGGCACTCTATGTCACCCTCCCACACCCTCCAATCGAACTCCCATGGCTCCCAATCACCTCTAGAGTCAAATTTAAAATAGTCTATTTGGCATTCAAAGTCCTTCATAACCTCCCCTGCGCCCAACCCCTTTCAGTCTCTTACATCTTACTCTCCCTATGTACTTTGTAATCCAGTGACACTGCCTTCCCAGTTGTTCCTTGCACAAGACATTCCAATTCCCAATGTAGGGCATTTTCTCTGGCTTTCCCCAATGTCTAGAATGTTCTCCTTATCTCCACCTCCTGGCTTCCCTGACTTCCTTCAAATCCCAACTAAAATCCCAATATCTACAAGTATTTTTTTCCTGATCCCTCTTAACTCAAGTGCCTCCCTTCTGTTAATTACCTCAAATTTAGCCTGCATAATCTTATTTGCACACAGTTGTTCATGTTGTCTCCTCCATTAAACAGTGAGCTCCTTAAGATGGAGGGACTGTCTCTGATTTTCTTTGTATCCCCAGTGCACAGCAGACAGTAGGAGATTAATAAATGTTTATTGACTGACTGACAAGGCTAATCATGACCTTGCTACTTTCAGTAAACACTTTCACAAGTAGTCTCTGCAACTCAACATGCCCAATATAGAACTCATTATCTTCCCCCTAAAACCCTCCCTTCTTCTGAACGGATCTATAACTATCAAAGTCACCAAGGTTCACAATCTCATCATCATACTTTGCAATGGCCAGCAAAGTGGGACTTTTTGCTGTTTTTTGTTTTGGAGTGCTTCTCAGCACTAAGGCAGTCAAGCGTCTTCGAGGCTTGCCTTTGTTTGTAGGAAGGCCCACACCCTTTTCTGAATTAGGTCAGGAGAGGTGTGAAGCCCTTGAGCCCTAAAAAGCGTATATATACTCTGAGGATAGCTGGTAAGGTAGAACTCTCAGAACTACATGAGGAAAGGTTTTGCTTGGGGCTCACTCATTGGAAGAGCATTCCTATGATTGTGCCAGACAAGACTGTGGGTAGCTGTTAAGGAGCCCCCTGGCTTTGAAAACCCAAATGTTGGTGCTTCTCTCTCTGGTAACTGTGTATGTATTGCTATGGTCAGACAGATAGAAGTCTGTCTGTTGATTTGTGTTATTTTACTCTGTTTATATAATTTCTGCTTGTAATTTCTGTTTGTGTTTTCTCTGAAGTTCAGGGTGTTAACTTTTCCCCTGGAATATGTATATGATATATGTATGTTTAATTAAAGTGAGATTGCAAACCCCTTTAAGTTGCTTTCCTTAGAAAAGCAGATCAAAGAACCTGTGCTAGCAGCCCTCCTGTGTGCTGGTGTTATTAGTCTTACACAGCCACAGAGCTGCAAGTGGCATTGTTGTTACATACTTGCATGCTATCTCAAATGGATTACACATATATCAGATCTGTTATCAAGTCTTCTTGTTTCTACCTTCACAACATCTCTTGATTATATGTCTCCTTACTTCTACACACAGCTGCCATGTTCATTCAAGTTCTCACCACTTCATTCCTGGACTACTATGATAGACTACTGATGGGTCTCCTTGCCTCAAGTCTCTCACCACTCTGGTCTAAACTCTACTCAGCTTCCAAAGTGATCTTCCTAAAGCATAGAGAGGTCTGACCATGTCACACACACACACACACACACACACACACACACACGCATGCACACACAAACACACACATGCACGCACTCACTCAATAAACTTCAGTGGCTCCCTATTACCTCTAAGATCAAATAAAAAAGGCTTTGTTTGGTTTTTAAGCCCTTTATAACTAGTACCTTTTCTACCTTTACAATCTTCTTACATATTGCTCTCCTCCATTTATTTTGCAATCAAGTAACATTTTTCTTCTTGCTATTCCCCATATTCCATCTCTGACTCCTTGCCTTTTCTTATCTTTCCCCCCATTTTGTTTTATTGCTAGATTATCTACCATTTTTTCTCTTATTCCTCCTTCTTTAAAAACAAAAGCAAAATCTTGTTAACAAACAAGCATACTATCTCACATGCCTGGAATACTCTTCCTCCTTACCTACCTCCTGGCTTCCTTGTCTCCCTTTCTGAAGTCTTGAGTCTTGAAGTCTGAGTCTTGAAGACTCAGATCAAATCCTATCTTCTGCAGGAGGTCCTTCCTACCTTGTGTCCCAGCCCTCTCTATCCCTAATGCCTTCTCTCAGAGATTACTTCTAATGACACTGTATGCAGCTTGTTTGTAAATGTACTTTGCTTGTTATTACTCCCTTTAAACTCACTGAAGGCAAAGACTACTTTTTTCCCTTTCTTTTTATCCCTATCACTTATCATATGGCCTGGCATATAGTAGGTGCTTAATAAATGCTTTGAGTGTCCTACAAGTCTCTGTGCCCATAGAATCCACAATGCGGTTGCTAACTTTCTGCAAAAGAATCTCTTCACTTAGCTTGGTTATAAGAGGGTAAGCTGTCATAACCCTGAGCAAAAAACCTTCCTAGCTTGCTAAGACATACCAGAGCTTGGACCCAGGGTCACTTTGACTATGAGGTCAAGTCTTTGTCCATCATGTTGGGTTATTTGGTGTAGTGGATAGAATGCCGGGATAAGAGTTTAGAACATCTGGGTTTCCCTCCTTCCTCTGACACATACTGGTTGTTTGACCCTAGGCAAGTCTTGCTCTCCCAGGCAACTTTTTAGGACTGTATGTTGCAGATCAATTCCAAGTCTTTACTGCTAGAGAGAGTTTCCTTACCACTAATTCCTTACACTAAGGCAATCACAAGCCTAGCAAATAAATAAATATTCCATATAGAGTATGATTTATTGTAATAACTGTGGTATCATAGATTCATAGTCATATAAAACTTAAGAGACTAACAGTCTCATTTCACAGATGAGAAAATTGAGGTTCAGAAAGGTTAAATAATTTGTGGAAGTTAACATTAGTAGGTGGTCAGCATCAGGGTCCATCTTAGAGATCATTTGTGGCATATAATATTTTGCAAATGTATGCAACTATACCAGATGTTATCTTTGCTAGGAAATTGTTAATGTCAAGGTCTCTTGTGGATCATAAGAGAAGTGCCAAGAAATCTGTTTTAAATACACCTGAAAGGGCTGGTATTTAGGTTACCTTACACTAGATAACTCTGGAAAAGACAAGGAGACAAGGTATAGCCTAGGAAATTAAAGGGTAAAAGGAAAGACAATGCTTTTAAAAACAGCAATGAAAAATCCTCAAACCATTTATATCTAATATATTTAACACTGTCTCACTCTTCCTTAGAATCCTTTAGCTTTCTCTTAGAATCTGTTTTAAATGAAGATAAGAAGCCTGTTAACCAGGCTTCCCTTCTGTACATAATACCTTGTTAACACATTAATGCTTGGGAAAATGTGCTACTACTTATAGAAGTTATGCTGGTCATTTGTAGAAATTAACAGCTAAAAAACTCAAGCAGTGCTACAAGGCTATGAGAGATATGGCAGCAACCTTTAGGGAATTTGAATTCACACTTTCTTTTCTCTCTCCTCCCCTCCCCACCCCAAACGATTTCCTCCTAAAATCTTCTTTGGCCTAGATTTTTAGAAATTAGGGCTAATTAAAATCAATTTTCAAAAAAACGAAGACTTGCATGGTATCTCTTGAGATAATTAGAGACATCTTGGAGTGTCATGAAAGTACTTACAACTCACTCTAGGGGTTAGGAGGGGGAGAAAGAAAAGAGATCACCAGTTTCCCTGTTCAAAAGCAGTAAAGTTTGGAAGAAGGAGCCTGCCCATATTCCATATTGATTTGCACTCCCTGATAGAAAATAGCTGGAGGCACCTGAGTTTCAATTTTAATGCCGCCTAAATTACAGCCACCAACTTCCACTGAGTGATAGTGGCTCTTAATTTGGACAGTACAGTTTGTAGAATAAGCTGGCTTTATTCTCCCATCAATTTGACCTACAGACGGTCATCATTTACAGTGATACATTAAGCAAATTGTGCAACCTTTGGCTAAAAATGTGTGCACAATTAGCTAAGTAAAAACTATAAATTTGTTGCTGACTTATTTCCCTTCCACATAATTGAAGAAGTGGCAAGAATAAACTACCTTCACTGAACTTCCACTTGTCACTGGGGACCAAGCAAATCCCCTTCAGCATCACGTGCAATCCATAATTGCACATCAACAGGCCTGAACCAAAAGTGCAGTTCACCTGATTTTTGGCAGTTTCCTGAGTTAAGCATTTTTGGCCATTATAATGAACTTCAAGGGGTAATGGTAATGATGACAGTGATGCTAGCAGTCTGTAAGGCATTGAAACATACTGATAAATTGAGGCACTCCAAATGCTTTTGCACCAAAGCAGATCTAATGAAGTTGGAACCTAAAAGACACCCACCCGTGAGACCAGGAGAGCTGAGATGGGACTGCAAGAAGAGGTGGTTTTTGTTTGGGGATTTTTTTTTCCCCAATTGAATGGAGTCCAATAAAAATTTGGCAGATTGCTTATTTCAAGAGTTGGGAATGCTTACAGAAATGGATTCCTTCACACTGCTGTGAGTCATTTAACACACATTAGAATGAGAATGTAGTCTTGGGCTCTATTGCCAGCTTCCTGATAAATGCAGTTAATCAAAATGAAGAGACTTGTGGTACTGGTAGTACCATGGCAAAGAGAAGAACTTGGGCTCACCCATAAAAGATTTAGAGGTAGAAGGAGTGTTAGAGGTTGTCTTCTTTCATCTACTTCATTTTTACTTATGAGGACCCTGAAGGCCATGGAGTTAAGAAACTTGCCTAAGTTAGTAAGAGTTCATATTCAAAGCCAGATCCTGGCTATCCTATGATCATTTCACTATTTTGGGAGGGGTGTGTGTGTGTGTGTGTGTGTGTGTGTTACATTGTGTTAGAGGGAACCAGTTTAATAGTGAAGATCTCATTATGATTTTTAAAATAGAGTTATGATTCGATGCACACTCAGTTCTCCATCTGGAGGTATATAGTAAGTTTCTTCATGAGGCCTTTAGAATTGTGGTTGGTCATTGTGTTGATCAGAGTTTCTAGTCTTTCAAAGTTGATTATCTTTGCAATATTGTTATTTCTTTTTTTCCCTAGAACATGGCTAATAAAGAAATGTGTTTTGAATGACTATACATATTGATGATGGGTTTTATTTTTCTGTCCTTCTCAATGAGTTGAGGAGGGAAGAGGAGAGAGAGAAATTGAAATTAAAAATAAAAGTAAATCAAAAATAAGAAAATACATTTGTGAATTTATCATTGGAGCAACATATTAAAAACATTAGAACCTGAGATCAACTCTCTGCAAATCCTTTCAAGAAGTCTTGTTTTAGGATTCTATTTGGAAAATAAATGAAAGAAATTTGAAAATATGGAAATATATATACATATATATCCAAGTAAAACAAATTCTAAAGCTAAAGCAATAGAGTAGAACTGAATGTTGAGCTATGTACATGATGTTGACTGATGGTTGAAATACCAAGAACTATGTGCCTTCTACCATAAATATTCACATAGAGACATTTGTTTTGTTTTTCTGTGTCATGTATACCAGGTCTCATGCTTCTTTGTTTTAAATATGGCTTATTTTTTAAAAACATATTCAGTTATATGACATAAACATCCATCTTTTGATTATAAAATTTCAGTGTTAAAAAGAGATGTTATTGTCATCAGAATCAATTTCAGAAACAGTTCATATTTATTTTTAAATAATACCTTAAAACATAAAGTAATACTTTCCATAAAATCGAATAGGATAGTATTTTTCTAAACATATTGTCTAAAATTTTCATTAGTTGCTTAATTTGAATTTCATAAATTTGGATTAGACTTTTAATTTTTCCTATAAATAATCCAAAATTAAAATCTACCTATCGAGTCATTATTCTTAAGCTGGGATTTTGAAAATAGACTGCAGAAGCTGAGAAACAGAAACACTGACACGAGACTTTAGATTATAAAAGCAAAAAGCTTCTAAAAGTAGAAAGCAATTCTGAAAAGACTGCTTAATTCAATTTGTAATTTTGATCTATCAGTAGCTATAAAAATGAAAAGAACCAATGTTTTATTCTTACAGTAACTGAAAACTCCTAAATTTTAAAGATGCCAATCAATAAAAATAATACTAACATAGAGCTTATAGCTTCAGTATAAATACGCATAGCACATGGCTCTGAAATAAATGTGAAAAACAAGGAAATAAAAATTTGTTATAAAGGTTTCAAATTAAATTATTAATTATATAGAATTGAGGATTTACTAAATTTTGGCAGCATTTCAGAATGCTTTTTCCAGCTGCTAGATAATCACCCAAAAATATGTCCCCCAAATCAACCAATAAAGTCCATAATGATATGCTAAGATAATGCCTGATTAATTGGAGAAATAGGAATAATAGTAGTTATGATGACAAGTCAACTTTCAATTAACAGGGGGTTAATTGAAAGCAAAAGGTATTTCAATTCAATTCCACAGTCATTTCTTAATAATAGTAACCAGCATTTAAATGCTGCTCGAAGGTTTACACGTGTTTCAAACACAATGTCTTATTTGATCTTCTTGATAACAGTGCCAGGTAAGTCCAACAGTTACAATATACACATTTTTCAGGGACAGAATCAGGTAAGTGACTTATTCAGGGTCATAGACCTACTAAGTATTTGAGGTAGGTTTAAAATCTGGGTTTCCTGGACTCAAAGGCCAGGACTATCTCTATATGCCCATCTACTGGATTTCCTTTTTATGTGAAATGGGGTTAATTATGATTTACTCTCTGAATTCAGTTGTCCATCTCAGAAAGTTTCTTGACATCCTCGTTATTTCTCTCAATATGTTCATAAATGTGTAAGATTTGTGGTTGAACTCTTTGTGGTTGTTGTTTTGGCAGATTTAAAAAATGACCTTCTGGTAAATAAACCTCAAAATAAATTTTCTGAATTAATATCATTGCAACTGATGGACAGAATTCACATATATGCATATATGTAGTTTATAAATTCTAGTTTTTAAAAGAAAAAAATTCTAGAAAATATCTCTTTATTCAATATCTCATTTACATTTGCATGGCTTTTCATTAAATTTCCATTCCTTTGGGACAAATCAAAACCAAAAAAAAGTACTATAGATTTAGGGAATTGACCTTAGTAACCAATTTTTTTTTTTAGTAGGATGGATTAAGTGGCTTCTAAAGTGCTTTCTTGGGGCAACTAAGTGGTACAGTAGACGGAGCAGTGGGCTTGGAATCAGGAAGACTCATTTTCATAAGTTCAAATTCAGCCTCAGACACTTAGTAGCTGTGTGACTCTGGGCAAGTCACTTAACCCTATTTGCCTCAGTTTCCTCATCTGCAAAATGAGCTGGAAGAAGAAATGGCAAAACATTCCATATCATTGCCAAAAAAAAAAAAAATGGAGTCACAAAGGGTCAGACATCATTGAATAACAACAAAATGCCTTCCAACTAGGAAATTCTAGAATTCTGAAGTCATCTAGTTTAACTCCATCATTTTGTAAATGAGGAGATTAAGGTACATAAAGGCCAAGTGATTTGCTTGAGGTTGCAAAATTAAAAAAATAACAGAGCTGAGATTTGAACCCAAGTCCTCTGACACCAGTCTTTTACTTTTTATACTATATCATGCTTTCTCATGATGAAGAAGGATGATAACAGATTATATATACATACAAAGTATATGTGTACATGCACATATAACTGACATGAATATAGCACCTTCAAGTCTGCAGAGCAGTTTACATTTAGTTGTATTCCTGTGTCATAAGTACTGCAGATATAACTACTTCCATTTTATAGGTTAGGAAACTGAGGTTTAGAGAAGTCAAATGACTTGCTGATTATAGTTTAATCAACTGATTTTAATTTTTGATTCATTATTAAAGTTAAGATTAAAATCTAAAGCCCATAAACAATGTTGAAGTAACGAAAAAGTAGAAGGTTTCAGATAATTTTTGTAAATAATATATTTGGGGGAAAAATTCTTTGGTGAGTTATTATAGAAACACAGTTGCTTTTAAAATACAAATATTGATCATTTCCAAAATTAATTCAGGAGTGGGATTTGAACCAGATCTTCTTTGCTCCAGTTCCAGTGCTCTGTACACACTACCTCTTCATATCTTTCTGGTTTCAAAGCATATGGCATGCATCAGGTGAAAGCATGATTACCCCTTGAGCATCTAGGTGCCTAGAGTCCTGGATCCGAAGTCAGAAAGACTCAACTTCATGAGTTCAAATCTGGCCTCAGATAATTACTTGACCCTGGGCAAGTCACTTAACCCTGATTGCCTTAGTTTCCTTATCTGTACAATGAGCTGGAAAAGAAAATGGCAAACCACTCCAATATCTCTGCCAAGAAAACCTCAAGTGGGGTCATGAAGAGTCAGACATGAATGAAAAGGATTGAACAACAACAAAATCATTACCCCACTTTTACAGATGAGTAAACTGAGGCTGGGCAACATTGAGGGACTTGCTGACAAGCTCAAAAGTGGCCCCTCTAGGTATAGCTCAGGTCTTCTGACTCACAGTCCATGATTTATTTTTCCATGTATTATAATACTACCACTGTCAACACTCAGACTTCAACCTAGAAATCATTGATCTTTGCTGGGGAGGATCTGAGCCCTGGAAATCTGCTTCAAATCTTAGTCATTAACTAAGTAAATAGTGGCATGCCATAGGAAAACATCATTTTATTATTCTAAGGAGAGTATTCCAATACTAACTATATCCAGAAGCATTTTTTTCTCTACCAACTTAAAAAAATTCAATCTAAAGCACACTAAATACTAGTGGTACTAAAATCTTTAAATAAAACCAGAAGGGTTTCAGAAACTTAGATCTTTAACTCTGGTGATGCTACCAGGTGACACAATAATTATGTTATATGGAGCTTTATTACATTTCGATATGTGACAACATCCCTTGGCCTATATTTGTATCTGTAATGTACCTGTGGTTTTCCCAGAAAGCTGGACTTCTACAAGAGTGATGAGGAGCTCAAACACAATACTTGACCTAAATACATTATGTAACACCGGATGCCTGTTAAATAGGTCAGCCTGGGCTCTTAAAACTTATGCAAAACTTATAGTCTTCCACATAGAAGCTATGTCACTAGTCAAACTATATCAAAATCAGCTTTCTAGACAAGAAGGCAATGCTTCTCATCACCAAAAGAAAAAATTCAACCCCTTTAACCATACATAAAGCTGTTTAAATACTGTCCTACACTTGTCATATGTCTTTAGGCCACAGAAAGTAATAAAGGCAATGAGGCCGATGAAAAGCTTAGCAATCCTGAGGTTCATTTAAGTGGATGGGAATTCTTTGAATACTACTATAGACATTCTTAATTCTTATTCTTCCAGCAAAAGGAAATGGGATTATGAAGGCACATAGGTCCCCTGCTACCAGACCAGAGTGGGTACATGGCTTCAGAGTACAGACCTTACCAATTGCTTTTAGCAGTTATTACTCATAGAAAAACTGTATTCTCCTCAGAGCTGTGAGTTTCTTTCTTGCCTCTCCCTTCAACCTGCTAGAGTTATTCTTGCCAAAGTTATCTGAGATTCATTAGCTAACTCGAGGCAGGATTGCTGTGGAAGCCTGCCACCTGGTAGGAAAACCTTTAATAAAGAGAATGACAAAATTTCAGGGCACCTGATACATGAGTCTTCTGTCTTATTAGGTTCATGTTCAGCATTCTAGAGATCCGGCTTTCATACACAACCCTCAATCATGCCAGTGGGAGATTGTTCTCTACTGGAAAGTTGGAATTAAGCTTCAGTAGTGGTAAATGGGGGTACTGGTAACTTGTATGCCCACTCAGTTATGGGAAGTGGAAACCCAGAAGTAGTCACAAAAATTCACTGTAGCCAATACATTTTCTCCCATCTAATGTTTACCCACATGTTAGGTAAAGCCATGTTTATAAGAGGACAGACTGATTCTGACTAGGATAATGCAAATCAGCCACTTTCCACATTCAGGCAAACCTATGCTCACCTTCTAAAAATGTGGCTAATAACAGCAACAATATTGAGAAGGCAAAGAGGATAAGTGGGGAAAAAAGGAAACAGCCTGGACAACTCAGTTATTCATTGAAGTATTTAGTGAGGGTGTTTATTCTGGGGAATATGATATTTCCTAAATTATTTTTATTGAAGTTTTCTGGTTTTTTTCATCATCATAGTTTGCCCAGTATCCCTTTTCCTGCCCATCCTAAGAATCATGCCATATAAACAAATAGTATTTTTTAAATACAAAAACTCTAAAGAAAAAAGGAGAGGAAAAATCAGCAAAACTGATTGATACATGGAAAATGATAGAAACCATGAACAAAAGTGTGTGACACCTGTGGACCTTTCACCTCCACAGAGGGGTGAGTTAGGAATATCCCTTTGTGCTGGATCCATATGATGTTGTTCTGTTCACTTTGTGACTTTGTTGGTTGCTCTTCCACTGTCATGGTTGTACTCACTGTATTATTTTCTTGGCTCTGTTTACTTTACTCTGCATCAGTTCATGTAGCTCCTTCCATGCTTCACTGTATTCATCACAGTTTTCATTGTTGACAGAGCAGTCATATTCCATTACATTCCTATACCTTGTTTTGTTAAGCGGTTTTATGATTCAAGGGCTTCTGCTTTGTTTTCGATTCTTTGCTGTGATACTTACTTTTATAACTCATTACACTTCACATTTCTATGACACTTTGCAATTCAGACAGTGCTCTCCTCCAAATAACTCTAAAGTAGTTACTAAATATTACGATCCCTGTTTCACAGATAAGAAACTGACACTCAGAGAGGTTGGGTGACTTGTCCATAATCCCTGAAACTAGTATAGTTGAACCCACGTCTTTTGTCTACAACGAAGTTTTCTTTCTTTTCTCTTATGTAGTCACTTTAAAGGAAAAAGGAAAACAAGCCTTTGTTAAATACTAGGTGCCAGGTGGTTAGCTGGGTGGTACAGTGAATAGAGCACTGGGCTTGGCATCAGGAAGACTCATCTTCATGAGTTCAAATCTGGCCTCAGACACTTACTAGCTGTATGACCCTGGGCAAGTCACTGAATCCTATTTGCCTTAGTTTCCTTGTCAGTAAAATGAGCTGGAGAAGGAAATGGCAAACCACTCTGGTGTTTTTTGCCAAGAAAACCCCAAAATGGGGTCACAAAGAGTCAGACACGACTGAGTAACAATATATTGCCAAGTGCTTTATAAATATTCTCATATTTGATCCTCACAACAACTTTGTGAGGCAAATATAGGTTAAGTGACTTGCCCAAGGCCACACAATTAATGTTTGAGGCTAGATTTGAACTCCATCCTTCCTGACTCCAGGCCTAACATTCTAACTGTTGAATTACCAGCTGCCAAGCACATTACTTGAGAGACAGCATGGTGTCATAATGGATAAAATGCTGGACTTGGAGCTGGGAAGATTTGAGTTCAAATTCTGCCTCTGACTCTGATCCTGGACTGGATTTCTTCCAAGTTCCCTTCTTGCTATAAATCTACAATCCTAGGATGACAAAATAAAGCCTTTTAGATCATCAGTATTGTATAGCCCAAGTTGGACTCTGGGGCGGAACAGTACTCCTTACATATAGAACTAAGGTTTGATGCTTCAATTCTCTCTGTGAAACACAGAGAATTTACCTCTCTCCATTATCTTTCTTTTTATCCCGAGCAGGTTCAATCTTAAGCATCTGAGTCACATTCCTCACAGCACAAACACTTAAGTTTTCCATGATGGAATGATACTCATTAAGAAGACAGCAAAAATGTAGCCTACACAAATGGGAAATGAGCTACTAAAATGAAGTTCTAAAAACAGTCATTCTGTTCTGTTTAAGGCATTAAAACCCAGTCCCATTGGAAAAGAGACCTCTGCTGTTGAGCTAACCTACAATCTACTGTGAAAAATAGCCTCCAGCTTACCCCCATACACTTGTTTGTCATCAATGAAGAGACAACTAAATCCACATAAGAAAACTCAAAAGGCAAAAACAAATAAATAAATCAATAAACAACAAGCTGCAGCATCCTGCTGAACTTAGAAAGTCCTGGAACTCAGAGAAGTCTAACCACCAGCTTCTTGCTAATACATTGAACCTCATGGAGGTGACTAGTGATAGATGGCAGTAGGTAGCTTCCCAGTCAAATCCAGTTCCTCCGGGACGAGTGATTATTTTCTTCTCCTGTCTGACCTAGTGAATGCAGCAATGCTCCAAAAAGACACTATTTCTGCCCTGAAGGCATTTCTGTCCTACCAACTTACCACCTAATGCTCATAATCACGCTCGGCAAAGTGACAAAAATAAGACTGCTGTTCGTTTGCATATTGAAAACAAAATACATACTATTCTGCCGCTTCTTTTATTGCATTGTTATTTCATCATTATTCACCACAGTTCTTGCCTTCATTTGCAGAGTTTGGGTTTTAATGTAATGGCCATTCAATAAAAATGTTGCTTTTAAGGGTTTGCATATCATCCCATTTTCTCTTCAACCCTTCAGCAACCATATGGCAAGCAATCAGGTCTGCAATCACTAGGTCCATATTATATAGAGCATGATTTCAGCATTATGCTATTACCCATCTGTTTCTGTAGAAAAAGACATGAACCCTTGTATAAGAGGTCAGTGGTTTCATTGCACACCGTATTCCAGAAATCTATCTCTGTTCACTTGAGATCACTTTGGTGATTTACTCTAGTCTCCAGGCCAGACTTTTTTTTTTTTCAAGAAATACAGACAATCAGCACAATTTGTCTGTCTGACTGTTGTATGAAATTATTTCTAACTGGAGCACTAAGCACTTAAACTTTCTTAGTTAAGGATTCTCTCTTCCTTCACTGCCACCCCCACCCCCAGATTCTACATTTTAAAAAAAAAATGTGGGTGGTAAAGGGAGAAAAATCTGCCTTACCTGGTTTTCTGTTTAAATGTCTGGAGAATAAAGCTCTTTCGATGTTAGAGCCGGAAGAGACCTTAGGCATGATTTCTGCTAACTTTGCTTTATACATTTGGAAACTGAGGCCTAGGGAAATTAAGTGATTTATAATCCTAAAGAACACTGCAAATTAGATGCGAAGAAGGGACAGGGCAGCCCAGGCAAGTCCCAAGTTTCTTCTCTTCTAAATCCTTACTCTATCCCATCACATCGAATATCTACGATCATCTCAAGTCCTTTTTTCTTGTGGAGGGAGAGTGGTGATCGGCAAATAGGAAGCACTTATATATACTATATAGGATATATACATATATAAATATATGTGTATGTATACATTATATCGCTATAGTTACAGAGAGTTACTTTAGATTGGGTAATATGTAGACAGCACTGTTAACTAGTGGACATAATGTTAGTGTTAGTTTTTAATTTGACCTCATACTTAGCTCTGCATTTAATAAAAAGAACAGCTATAATGAAGTTCAGATGCAACCAATTAAGCCTAAGAAGAGAGCCAACAAGGAATTCAGTTTGCTACAAAGCAGCAACTTCATTAAACACAACTTGTCATGAAATACTTCCAAGAGATCCTCGATTGTAGGAGTGCATTATCGTCATGAAATTGATAGCAGAAGCATGACTAAAGGAAAACACACTGGGACAGGTGAAAGCACCAAGCATCTTGGATTTTCCTAAAAACTAGTCAGGGTCATTAAGGGTGGACAAAGTTGTCCACAAAGCAGATGTCTCCCTCATATCAAATAAGGGGCCACCTAAACGAAAATCATTGGCTTTGTTTCATCATTATCTCCCATAACACTATGGCAATGTAGGGGATCAACACTACAAAAAAATTAATGAAAACTCT
The DNA here is from genome assembly GCF_011100635.1 of Trichosurus vulpecula. Taxonomy (NCBI): domain Eukaryota; kingdom Metazoa; phylum Chordata; class Mammalia; order Diprotodontia; family Phalangeridae; genus Trichosurus; species Trichosurus vulpecula. The sequence goes on from NC_050575.1 coordinate 330,407,389, forward strand.
AAAATGTTCAAAGCGTAAATAGGTGAAAATTACAGGCTGACAACCGTCAATTACAGAATAAATGCTATTTAACAGCTCAAATAATAATAGCTGGAAAGACATATTATATCATTTTGGCCTACAGTTTTATTTACTATTTTCAAGAAACCTGCATGTCATGGCACTAATATAAACAATGTTAATGCTGGAAACTTTAGCAAAATACTGCTACAGTTAATTAAAATTCTATAATTGAAGCAGATCCGTTACAATGTAATAGATGAGACAATAAAGCAAGATTACCGAGTGTTTATTAGATATCTTAATAATTATTCTTAAATAAAAATTATACAGTAAGAGGCTAATCCTCCCTTTTAGAGATAATTTCTAGAATCAAAAAGTCCCTTAGTTTTGATATTATTTGGTTTCTGAAATCAATGACTTTAAGGATGAGAATTTGGGAAAATAAAACTTTTTGTACATAGATTAAAAACAAGTTTTAATAACATTCATTGTTAAGGCAAAGCAAGAAAAGGAAAAGTTAAAGGTGGTATCCATCTTTTAACTCAGAATCTTTTGGAGGATATAGAAACAAACTGAGTTGGCAACATTTTGTAGGATCCTTTTCAAAGAATATCATTCTTCGAGCTCTGATTCACATCTAGATATGCAGAGAGAAGAAAGCAGCAATCAAAGGAATAGAAGAGTCTATGATAAACAAAGATGACAGGCCCAAGATGGTAGAAAGATGAAGAAACTATCAAATGCAAATGATTGAAACAAAATAGCAGAAGCTCTTTGTGACAGACAACTCAGTTTAGGCAATATTTTTCTATAATATCTGTATAAACACATACAGAGGGCTGACCCTGGTCAGAGAAATTTGATTTCAGTCCCCAAACTACTTTTTCCTCTGAATTCTTCTTTCCCCTAAGGTATCTCATCACCTCCTCACAGGTAAGGTGTCCAGTGCTTTCAGACCTCTCCCTCTGCCCTCTCTATCAAAATTCAAATCCTTAATTCATCACAATAAATAAATCACTGATCACAATTTAGCAACTTTACCCAGATACATTCATATTTCAACAGGAATCAAAGCTACACAAGGATTACCTAAAGAGAAGAAATCTCAACAGTGGAATGATATGCATTAGTTCCTCGGTAAGGGTAAGTTTGAAGGTCAATGGTATCTTACCTGTGCCCCTAAAACCATTCCAATAGATTGTCTGACATCATTTACACAGGTCCTCCCATGTGAATCCAACTAGTGGTTTTTCTTTTTTCATATCTTTTCTCTTTCAACATAGCAGTCCAGGGATAGTGATCGCTCTAACTTTGTGGAGATACATTCACTACAAAATTAGCAGTACTGTGAATACAGTTCACCTACAAACTGAATACGGTTGAATCAAGTACTATAGTAGTTAGGACCACTAAGACTGGGAGTCTGGGCCTCCTCATTTTTCTCAACCATAAAATGAGAGGAATTTAAACAGGCTTGTCAACAAGGTTACACTTGGTCAAGAATATACCCACTATTTTCTAAGGTCACCCTACGGAGATTGCTCTGCCAAATGACCCTTGTAGAGTACTTTCCCATAAAAATCTGAAATACTCCAGGTGACCTCTACTTCAAGGTCACATCTTTCAGTCTTCCAGGTGGATCCTTCTACATCCCCCTCGATCACTTACTCAACAACCAAGATCCTACTTCTACAAGGCAAAGAAAAACTTGGAAAAGAGTTAAAACCTGGACATTGTTGTTAGGAAATTAATCCATTGTTTCCATGAAAATATGATGGTAATCCATATTTTCCCTCCTTTTATTTTCCCCCCAAAGAAATTAAACTTATAGAATAGAGGAGGAAGGTATTGGTTCTTTGTTAATCGATTTTGAATTTATTTTGTAATAATCATTTGTGAGTCTTTTGGATTTCCTTGTTTTCCATCCCTTCTTGAAGCAGATGTTACAATCTACTGTACACCTATTAGAACTATCAGGCATTATTTTTTCTTTTTTTTTTCCAAAGGAAAAGTGAACTCAGACATCATTTATTCAAAACAATTTGTATCACCTCCTTTCACTTCCATTCATCCCAGGGTTTAATAAAGGAAAACCTTTTGGGGAACAAAGAGCTGCCCTATAACAGAATCCAGGTTAACACCCAGTGCTGGATTGGTGCTTCTTTTTCAATATTTAATTTATTTATTTTCAGTTTTCAACATTCATTTCCATAAGTTTTAAATTGTCTCCCCCTTCTTCCCCAAGACAATATACAATCCAATATGTGCTCTACACATACATCCCTATTAAACACACTTTCACATTAGTCATGTTGCATAGAAGAATCATAAGGAATGGGAGAAACCATGAGAAAGGAAACAAAACAAAAGAGAAAAGAATCTGTTTCTCTCTGCATTCTGACACCATAGTTCTTTCTCTGAATGAGGATGGCATTTTCCATCATGAGTCCTTTGGAAAAGTTTTAGGTCCTTGAATTGCTGAGAAGGGCTAAGTCTATCAAAATCAGTCATCGCACACTGTGGCTGTTACTGTGGACAATGTTCTCCTGGTTCTGCTCACTTCACTCCGCATCAGTTCATATAAGTCTTTCCAGGTTTTCTCAAAGTATGATCAAGCATTATTTTTCTTACTGTCATTTAATAATTTAGATGGCACTTTAAGGTTTTCAAAGTACATTACATAATCATCTTGTAGGAGAGCCTGACCTTGTGAGGTAAGTACTATAGACATTGTGCTCTCCACCCACCTCACCCACTCTGAGCTGAGGCTAGGGGGAAGGAGAGATGTCAAACTGATTTTCCTGTGATGAGATTACCACTCAGTATCAGAGATAGGATTTGAACCCAAATTTCCCTGATTCCAATTCCAATTTTCACTCTGTCCAGCTCGCCATGATGACATGCTAACCTCTTTAAGGGCAGGGAACAGGTCCTTTGGAACTTTTGTAACTCTCAAGATTCCTCACACAGTTTGTGCATCTGTGGACACAGTAAGTACTTAATAAATGCTTATTAAATAAAAGACTAAAAATGAAGAACCATACAAAAAAGAATGAGTAGCCCATCATTACTAAAAATTGCTTCTGGCCTAAAGGACAAACTACCCTCCAATCAGGGGTGGGACAAATATGGATCTCATTTGGACATTAATAATGAGAAAAGCTGAACTAAACACATTTTATAGAAGTTAATGAGAGTATGATCAATTCAGAGAGTATCCACACTTACTGGTATGAAGAGGTGAGTATGTAGGGGACAGACAGACATACACAATGTTTTAAGCATAACAGATGCTTTATAAATATTTGCAATATTTAATAACTGTGCTAGACTCAAATTTTCTGATATTGACAGAAACCATAAGTTATAAGTCATCATCAATGCCATCATCAAATATGTCTGGATTAAAGTCAATATTCACAATAAAAACACTTATGCCTTAATGTCAAGAAAATATATTGATAGTGCATTAAGAGATTACATCGTTTAGTCAAATGGTATCAATTAGGATTTATGGGTTTATTTTAAGATATGAAGTAGATTTGGCAAAAAAGCCAGCAGTTTACTTGTTGGGGTAAATGTCTAAACCCAGTTTTCTTTCTTTACACTTGAGTTAGTCTTCCATTTAAAAAGCAGTTTAAATAATATATCTATCTTACAGAAGTGATATCTTCCTTTATTCATAGACTTTCACAAGCTTAGGCAAGTGTTGAAAAACAGAAGATGGAAGGAGTCAGAATAAATGATATGGGTATCTCTTTTCTTTCTGATGAATTTTCAAAATCATTTCCTGAGTATGTAGCTATACTAGTAACCATCAATGGAAAGAACAATCAAATTAAAGTTCCACTTTAACTTATTTTCTTAAATGTATTCTTCAATATTGTTAATAAAGTTGGGTGACATGTATTCTTATATTTAATAAAATTTAGCTTTTCACTTTTGCAGTATATTGCTCATAAGATCTCTCTGTTACTTGATGAACAATAGTTGGTAAAAAGATGTTTTTGAGAGTTGATTCCCCTCTCCCCCAAATCTCCTTCTCCAAGCTCACTTTTTGGACATGACCTAGAAAGTTCATTGCTTTCAAAAAAAATTCTGACAGTATTTGACCACTCTTTCCCTATTGAGGGTTGAATACTCTGAGGATGGCTCTGTTTGTTATACCAATCAAATTTTATAATCCATTTTGCTTAGTTGTCTGCATTGCCATTGTGTGGTCAACTGTGGATTATCTTCCCCTGGGACCAGGTCTCATTGCCTAGTTTAATATGCAAGAGACTCTGCTTGACCAAATTACTGACTCTTGCAGCTTGGGAATTCTCAATTCCAAGGAGGTACCAGAGAAGGTTTAGAGACTCTCCCTGGAAACTAAAAATTGGATCCTTCCCACTGTTATCCAATGGCACAGTAATGCCAAATGGCTTAGACTACAGACACATTTCCCCCCCCTTACATAGAGTGACCTCCCTTTTCCATGAGGAGCAAACACAAAATCTTTCAGCATATATAAAATTTCGATTCAGCTTAAAATGTGTTGCTGCTTCATATATATAGATATTATATATATAAACTACCTATTATAACAAAACTCGAATGAACAGCATAATTTGCAGAAACAAAAAAAAATCTTACTTTTTTTCTTTTTCTAAGAATAAAGTCTTAGAAGAAAAATCTCAGGATCTAGAAATTATAGGCAGGGGAAAGCTTGTGTCAAAACTCAATTCTTAAGGAAAGAGGTCAAGCTCAAGAATATGAAGAGATTTGACATCTTATTATGTGATTAGGTCATAGGAAAAAGCGTGAGGTGAGAGAAACAGAGAGAAAAGTTACATCTTTGCTACCTTAATGAAGGTTTACTGCACCACTGGAATTTCCCCCCCACCAATTGCATTGAACGTTATTATAGCCTTCTGTGCTCATTACAAGGGTTTTCAATTGAACTGAAGGAGACAAACAACTCTAATGACAAGATTTTAAAGCCTTCCCTAGTCCCAGGCACTACTATGCAAGAAGGTTCAAGATTTCTTCAAGGAAAGAGGAAAGCAAAAGGTTGAAGGTATATAAGGAAGGAATGAAAAGGAAAAATATAACTAGAGGGAAGACTAATACTTTGCTCTGCCTAGATTTCTACCACGTCTGCAGCCCTGCTCTCCTGATGTTCCACCCAGTAGTCCACAATTACGCCAACTGCTGCTACCTTCCTAGTTCATTCAGATTTGTTTTTCTCATCTCCCAGTCCCACTCAAATTCTACATTCACCATGACCCTGAAAAGACAGAAAACCTTTGTCTAACTACACGAGCCCATAATTTGTTCATATTCTGACTGCTAGACACACCATTTAGCACTTGATTATAGATTAACTTTGTATTATTCTCTAATTATTTCTAAAGAATGAATTTTGTTTCTCCAAACAACTTGTAAAGCTCCTCAAGGAGGCAGGAAACAAGCTTCCAGTTCTCTTAGATCCCTTTAAGTTCCTACTATAGCCTCTGACACATAATAGGCACTCATTAAATACTTGATTTCTTTATTGGCTGATGACAATGAGGCATTTAGGATCATAGATTTAGACTTGGAAGGGGACTTTTGAAGTCACAATATCATAGGTTTAAAGCTAGAAAGGCTATCAGAAGCCCTCAAGTTCAACACCTCATTTTATAAATACAGAAACTGAGGCAGAGAGGTAAGCTAGCAATTGTCTTGAGTGAAATTTGATTGGAGCTTGTCTTCCTAACTCCAAACCCAGGGCCCTATCCCCTGCCTATGCTACGCAAATAGCTGGATTTGCCAACAAGGAAACTGAAGTCCAGAGAAGGGGGAAAACTTCATGGGTGTCCCACAAGTGAAACATGTAAGGGGTGGGCTGTGAAACCAGGTTGACTCTCAATGTACCATGTCATTTATGTGCAAGGCTTTCTTACAGGAAAAAAAAATGATTATGGCATGGCCAACTTAACAGCCGGGTGAACAAAGGTCATGGGAGGCACCAAGGTTTCGAGACTTAGAAGGAGGACCTTCTTCCTGGTCGGCTGCAAACTTGGGGTGTTAACTGCAGCTCATTGAACTTGATTGAACTGAAATGTGGTTAAAGAAAACCGAACAAATGAAGGTCTAAGCCATGTCAGAACTTGAATATTTGTGAGAGCCAAAGAAATGATGATTTTATGCTCTGGTTCCTCTCCCAGGGAAAAGTTTTCTGATCCTTCTTTCTTCCTTTCTACTTTCACAATCCCAAACCACCACCAAGATTCTTATATGTGCTATCCTACATCTACAGAGGCAGCTAGTTGGCACAGTGGATAGAGGGCATCAGGCCTGGAGTCAGGAACACTCATCTTCCTGAGTTCAAATCTAGCTTCAGACACTAGCTGTGTGACTCTGGCCAGTCACTTAACAATTTGCCTCAGTTTCCTCATCCGTAAATTGAGCTGGAGAAGGAAATGCAAACTACTACAGTATCTTTGCCCCCCCCCCCCCGAAAAAATAAACAAACCCAAATGGAGTCAATGAAGAGTCAGGCATGACTGAAAATGACTGAACAACAACACATCTATGGAGCAGGTTAGGATATATTAGTTGAATTGTATCAGTGGATATAGTCCCAGAATTGGAGTCAGAAAGACCCAAGTTCAGTTCCTCCTCCCCAACTCCTACCCACCCAGACACTTACTATGTGACCCTGGGCAAGCCACTTGATTTCTCTTAGCCAAAATTTCTTCACAGGAATATTAAGAGTGGTTACCTCACAGAATTGTTGTGAGGATCAAATGAGATAACTTGTAAAAGTGCTTTACACACTTCAAAGTGTGATATAAATGCTAGTTATTATTAACATAAATTATTTCTTAATCAGGCTTTTTAAGAGGTAGTGGAAAGAGCCTAAGCTTTCAGAGTCAAAGTATTTAGATATAAACCCCTATCTCTGACACAACCTGTATGATCTGAGATGACCTGAGGGAAGTCATCTAACCTCCCTGAGACTCAGTTGCCTTACTTGTAAAATCAAGGAGTTGGACCAGATGAGACTAGGTATCCAAAATCAATATTGAGTATGGGATTTGACCTATGATATATCCAAATCCATCTAGTAATCAACTGAATTACAATAGGCTTCCACTATATCATTTCCTTTGCCAACATGATCTCATTAACAATATTGATGGGGGAAACATGAAGGGAATACATTCTTGAGTTGATTTATTTTTTTTAAATCTGTCAGGAAGATGGGGTGAAGCTAAATTTGGTCTAAACAGCAGGTGAAATGGGGAAAGCAATAAGAAATACAAATGCCCACAATGCACAGGCACTTAAAAAATGGGGCCCCTTTAAGCCTTCAGTATTTCTCATTCAGCTTTGCTTTTTGCCCGAGTTTGCCACCTAACAGCAATGCAGTTTATTGTCTCTGGTGATGGGAAACAGACCTGTTTGTGCCGTCACAATGGCCAATAAAGCTGAGCCAGAACCACTTCATTTTAAACCTAAAATAAAGAAATAGATTTCATTTAAACCCCCCTGTGTGAAGCTCGACTATCTTGCTACGGTCTTCCCTTTGGCTGCGTTTAGTGCCCCGCTAGCCTCCTCAGCAACCGGGAGAGGCGCGGAGCTCACTGACTCTGATTCTCCTCCCATCAGTAAACTGATCCGGTGATAAAACGTAAAGGGGCTTGTACTATTTGCATTTTTACTCAGTTTAGTCACAGATCACAAAATAAATTAGTAAATTGAGCAACAAGCCTTCCCATTTGCAAAGCCCAAACCTTCCAAGCAATCATCTATGCTTAAATTCACAAATCCCTGAAAATATAATAATTTCCCTGTCAATGACCTAAACAGCCACTACTGCCATTTCTTGGGAGGGACTAAATGTCCCCTCCATGTCAGGGATGCCAGACAGCTTGGGAATGCAATATTTTTAAAGAATTTTTTTAAATGTGTGGGGTGTTGGGGGGAGGGGTGGGTGGAATGAGGTTGGGAAAGTGTCAAGAAGGGTGGAAAGGAGCCTGATATTTTAATGTTGCTTATGTAAAATTTTGAACTGGTACCACTGAAATTCAATCGAAATTTGGAATCTTAACCCTATGTATTACTTTAATAATGATAAAATTAGTCATAATAGCTCACATTTTATAGCACTTGGACATTCACAAAGTGCTTTCTTCATGAAAACTCTCTCTGTCCTGAAAATGAGGTAGGGTGTTTTGTTTTTTTAAAGACCTAGTATATAATATGTCAGAAGAAATGGGTATTTCTCCATTCACTCATTATCCTGAAGGTTACAGAGACTCTCTGGATAGTTTCATTGTTATCTGGTTATCTTTAGCTCTTAATACAGTGACTTTCATGTCAACCAGAATTTTAGTGCTTACTGTGCTCCAGATACTGTGAGATACAAAGGAAGGCATAAACACACCATCCCTCCCTGCAGGGAGCTCACATTCTAACGAGAGAGGCAACAAGCAAATAACTATACATACACGCAAGATACATACAATGTGAACAGAAGGTAATCTAACAGTGAACCAAAAATAAAGGAAGGAAGGGCACGAAAGAGAACCTGGAAAGGCCTTTGACACAAGGTGAGATCTCAGCTGAGTTTTAAAAAAAGCCAGGAGTCAGAGGTGAGGAGGGATAGCATTCCAGCCTGAGGAGACGAATGACCAGTGCAGATGCATGCAGTTGGTATGATAGTGTTGTGTGAGAGGAATGACAAGAACTTTATACATATATACATACATACATACATGCATATGTGTGTGCATTTGTTGAATTGGAGCATGTTGACTAGAAAGAACTAGCAAATATTGACTAGTAGAATGAGTACTTAGATAAATCAAGACACACAAACTCTGACCTCACCCCACCCTCAAAGCTACCCTAAAGATAACACAATCAAATAAATATGCATACCAAGCAGTAAGTTGTTCTTAGCCTCACCTCATAGGATCACAACCTAGACCTAGGAGGGGCCTCACAAGTTATCTGGTCCAATCCCCTCATTTTAAAAATGAGGAACTTGTGGCACAAAGAAATTGAGTGGCTTGCTCAAGGTTGAAGAGATAAGAAATGCCAGAAATGGAATTTGAATCCAGGACAACTGACTTCAGAGACAGCATTCTTTCCACTATCTCATGTCTTGGCCACTCAACAAAATAGACTCATACCTGCTTTGTATTCAGTGATGGAGGCTGGAGAAGGAAGAAGAGGAGACAAGAGAGAGGAAGATCATTAATTAATGAATTTGAGTCCTTGTTCAGCATTCATTCAGGTGTTTCTTTGTCCCAGGTCGCAACTCCCATAAAGACTCATTTGGGACAGTCGACTCTTTTGTCCTATGTCCCTCAAAACCAACAAACCTCATTTGTGAGGGGGCTAACTAGCATTAGGGATATAGTGTTTGACTGTGAGAGAAATATAGTTTTTCTCAGTGCAAAGTGCACTGACCCATAAACAGTTCAACCCTGTGACCCTTACTTCATTCACACTATGCTTCAAGCAACTGCGCAAACCTGCCCAAAGGATAGAAACTATTTCATGGGAGTAGTTCTATCATCAGTAACAGCATCCTCTCTAAAAAAGGCTTTAGTTACTTAACTCAATGAGAAAAATCCAATTTCTTGGTCAGATCCCAAAATTTCTGCCAACGATTTTTTTTTTTTGGAGTGAAATTCGATAGTATAGAGAAATCTGCCCCAGGAGTTTCCCTGTCCACACAGATCTCTCCCTCCATCATCAGACCACAGAGTATTTAGCTTCTCTTTTTCATGGAGAGAGATGAAGGGTATAAGTCACCACCACTGAGATTTGAACTGGCATGGAAGGTACCCTCAGGTTCATAAAACCTGAAACTGAGCCCCTATCCCACTCCAAACATCTATTCTATCAAAGTAGGATGAATCAAATCCAGACCGGCTGTGGTGAGAAAACTCAATCCAAACCCTTAGACCACCTAAGAGGACCTAATTATAATTATACAGTAGCATGATGTCCAAAAAAACTTGATTTGCCTCAAGGCTCCCTATTATCTTTAACAATGTAACTACAAGATGAAATGACCAACTTTAGGTCTTTGGAGGAGTGGAATCAGGTGACCAATTACAGTTTATGGGAAAAAGAGCCCAAATAATAATAAAAAAAGATAAAAGTCCCTAACTCTTTGACTTCCAAATGTCAAAGTCAGCCCATATCATCATCCACTCAGCAAAGGGTCCTCAGTGGAGTTGTTTCCTGAAACCCAAATATCTGAGTGAACTCTATTTTGTTTGTGTGTATCAACATTTGGGAATTATCCAACATGTCATAAATAACCATTCTCATGATCTAATACTCTACAAAGACTGCCATTCAAGATAAATGGGAGTAAAGAACTCATGATGTCATTAATAATCTTTTTTATATTTAATAAATACACATTTACAGTGTAATAAATAACTTTGTTGTTTTATTTTTTTTTAGATTCATGGCAATGATGTAACCCTCTAGGAATATATACTTCACCAGCAAGATATTTTTACATATCATTGAAATATTAAAGAAGAGAAACAGTATGATGAGTTTGAAAGGCTTTATTACTGAATGTGATGTGACTGCTCATTGTCATTACCAGAAATGAAAAAAAAATCCCCTCCCCAATATCTGATTCATCAAACACACTCCCTTCCTGATGTTAATCTCATTTCTCCACTGTGATATTCCTAGACAATAGTGGTCATCTAAGTACCCTTAATCCTTTTAGCAAGCACTAATAATTATGCATTAGTACAAATAACATTAAAGCTTTTTTCAAATAATTACATATATAATGGATGTGTCTTTAAAAAGTTGTTTACAGCTAATTAACCAATGAATAATTGTTTTCTCTTCCAGGAACCGGGAAAGCTTATCTTAGAGTCACAGTTAAAAATGCTTTTTTTCCAGTTTTACAGATGTTGTTAGCAATTAAAACTGTTAAAACACTATTAAAAAGAAATTCTTGTATTAAAGGGCTTACTCATCCCAGTTGTTGTGATTTCTAAAGTACTGCATCTTTTTCAATCATTTCCGGTTTGAAAAAGCCCTGATGGCCTAAATGTAGCAAGACCCCTTTCTGAAGAGTTCAAATCCTCGAGTAACATAGCACAGTCTGCTTGTTGCTATATGACTAGTTTAATTGTGGGCTGTAATAAAGGTCATAATTAATATCCCAACACAGACACTAACAAACAATTTTAAATTGCCAGCATAATCAAATGATGCAAACATCTATGAGCTACAAAAGTTCATTGCCGCAACTGACAATTTCTTAATTGTATTCAGTCATTCATGGAAATTTTATTAACATCGAACTGATGTATCCTGCCCTTACTCTGTCACAACACCAGGGATCTAATTTCATTATTTTCCACAAGATTTGCTTGACTACTGCCATGATTCTAATATTGCTTTAGTCCAGATGTTTATGCTATTTAAATTAGGAAGAAAAGGCTTTTGGGTAAACACAATTAAAGAAGTTTTTTTTCAAATTTAGTTTAACAAACTTCTTTTAATTAATGCATATAGCTGCAATGTTGAGGCTTTTTCGCTGGGTTTATGTTTATTTCCCACTGTGTGCAACATATATTGAGTGTATAGCTACTGCTAAATATAACCACTTTTTAATTTTTCACTTACATTTGAGTGCTCATTAAAGTGAAAAATCCCAGCACACAACAGTACTTTTTATCCTTTTACTCTTAATCAAACCCTAATTTTTTTTCATAGAAAAGGGCCTGTTTGAGAATATATTTCTTATTTGGCTACCTTAAAAGACTCTCACAAACAGCAGAACCCTGGAGTTGTATTCTTACCATTCAAAAGGCATTATCCTCTGATAGTTGACTATAGGCATTTCAATTAAATGAGAAGCATTCACAAAATCTCTGCTTAGACTGATATTTTTTTCCTTTATTTGGGGGATAGCAGGGCTTAGGGAAAGGGGCAGGGAAGACATTTCTGTATGCTTCTAGAAATCTCTGCAGCCTGTATCACAAGTTAAATTTCACAGTGCAAGGGGTTCCAATAAATAAATAAGAGTTTTCCCTTGGCAGCTGCTTACTTTCGTTCTCTGGATTCTCCTTCTAAGTGATTATAATAGACTCCAAAATACTTACATGAGATTTAATAGTACTAGAAGGCTAATCAATCCACATCAGTTTTGAAAAATACAAACTGGATTTTGTTAAGGTCAAAGTGCCATTTTGCAGCAAATGATTGTAGCTTTGCTTCCTCCAAACTGAGAATGACAGTGTTTGTAATCCCTGGATAAATGAATAAACTCCCATTGTAGGGCTATTGAATCTCATTGAGTGGCATATATAGACACTGTAGAATGTTCAGTAATAAGCAGAAGAATTCTAGCTAGCATTTATATAGTGCTACATGGCTTACAAAGCAAATATAATCTTTAATAATTAATCTTTCATCATGAATTACAAATATTATCTTATTTTATCCTTACAATAACCCTGAGAGGTAGATGTTATTATTATCCCCATTTTACAGATGAAGACGCTGAAACAGACAGAGGTTAAGCTAATTGCTCAGGGTCACACAGCTAGTAAGGATATGAGTGTGGATTTTAACTCATGCTTTGACTCAAAGTCCAATAATTTAGCTCCTGGGCCAATTAGCTGCTTCAGTAGTCTATGAAGATTCTACAAAATAATTCTCCAGACCAATCTTCTAAAAATAACAAAGGATTCAATACCAAACTCCAGAAATTCATTGTGTTTAGGCAAAGTAGAGCTCATAAATGTTCCTGCAACAACAATTTTAAGCCATTCTCATTTTAATAATATCTTTATTTTAGTTCTGAGACCAGGGCAGTCTATTACATGGGTTCAATTCATGTAACTACCCAAAGCACAAGGGAATAAAAACTATAAAACGCCTTCCAAGCCCTAGGTTTAAAACATCTTACCTCACAAGTATGGTCATATTTACAAGCAGCAACGACACCTGCTATCACTATGCTATTGGGCCTGCTTTCATCTATCTGGAAGAAGTTCGAAATGCTTCAATCCATAAAATCTTTTCCTCACCAAGGGCTTGAAAGGAGCATAATATCACTTTATTGATGGATTTCTCTTGTTATTACTATTTCCCATGCATGCATTGATTAGGAGTGGCTATTTCTTGTTCTCTTTATATTAGGTGGAAAAGCCTCCCGCTGAGGACTACCCATGGAGACAAATTTCTTTTGGTTTATTTTTAAAATGTTAAAATCTGACAAATGGTTTCTGGCCTCTTGAGGGTCCTCTGTTCAATCTAGGCGGAAATATTACTCAAACTTCAGGATTTAGGGGAACCTCAATTTGGGGTTCCTCTTTTTCCCTTCTGAGGTAAAGAGGTAAGACAGAAGGTTTTTTTCCTTGAATGCACAAAATCATTTTTTTAAAAAATTAATACAAAATGTTCACAATTAGAAAGGACTATGTAAAAGACAGGTGTATTTGGGGATATAATTCATCTGAATTGCTGAAAAAAATCTATCCAAATCAGATACTATACCTTTCAATGTTGGTTTATTTCCCTCTTGTGTTCTCTATTTTGGAGAACTATGTTTGGCAAGGTTTCCAAGTATACCATGTCAATTTTATAAAAACTAAAAATATTGTTGAAAAAATATTATCCCAAGAACATACGTAAAATTATAAATATTCAGCACATCAAGCTTTTGATATACTTTAGTGCACATGAACTGAGTAGCTGTCAAAATTACAACAGGCAACTCAAGTAATTATGCAGATTTATGCAAAACATTAACAAGAAGAATTAAATGCACAAATGAGGTGGCTACACTTGAATTGTTAAGATTATGAATAATTACCATGAATCTTTTTGCTCTTAATATAACTTGTTTTTGATAAACAAAGCCTTAATTATCAGAATACTTTTGAGAATTTTGGTGACCTTCATTAATCTTACAAAACAAGTCTCTTGTGTTCTGCATTGTAAAAGGCACATGCTTAGAATAAGTACACAAAACCTTGGGAAAAGCATATGTTAATGGCTACTACAAACTGGTGAACGATACCTCAGTTTTAAGTACACGAAATTCTGCACACGTAGACCAAAAAAAAAAAAAAAAAAAACAATCAGAAACACTGAGTGCTGGAAGGTGCTCTCAGCTTGGAAAAGAAAAGAAAAAAAAAACCTGGGAAGAGTGGGATTGCAGGTAGTGGGGCAATGAAGAGAAAACTCTGAGAAATAATTATACTTTGCAAAATAGCTTATATTTAAAGCAGAGAGGGACCATCAATATAGTAATCTCTCATCTTTAAGATACAAGGAATGAAAACAGCATTAAAGATTACAGAGACCTGAAAACACTTGGCTTTGGGGCACTCTCTTACTGGTCTCTTTCAATTCTCAGTTTTCCTCATGTAAAGACAGCTCTCAAAGTCAAGGACTGTTTATATACCACCTTGGCTCCTGGGCGGGATACACAAAATGGGCTGTACTCTTGGCTCCCCTGGTAATCTTCCTATGGCCCTCCTTCTCCCAGATAAGCAGTGGGACTTCTTCCTGTCCCCTCAGTTAATTTCAGAATTAATTTGCAACACTGTCATCAACAGTGAAACAATTCACCGATCAACAGTTGCAATTCTTCATAACACTGTCAAACTCCCAGCTGCCACTGTGGCAGGCTGTACTGCCCCGGCTCCAGACTCTCTGCCTTGGGACGAGCGGTGAGAAAGGACTTTGGAAACAGTAAGTCTTTAAAGCTACCCACAATATTTCTTCCCTGGAGAGCAAGCTGTCAGATCAATGGTGTTTTTGTCATAAAAAAAAAAAAAAACAGGCACTCTCCAAGGGATTTGAATTTGTTTTGGTAAATGTCAGATAGCTTTGATGCATAAAAATTAACTTAAAGAGGTCACATTCCAATGGAGTACAAGCTTGCACTTTAAGAGAAGTTGTATCTTTATATATCATTACATGACAGCGTAGACCAGGCCGAGAAGGTCTAAACATCCCAGGGACGGTACAGATTGTGAGATGACTCAGAGGAACAGACAGTAAATACTGCTAAATTATGCCCAGACGAGTTAATAATTCTCAAGCATATTTCTGAAGACCATCCTGGCTAAAACACATTACCAGCACATTGCCAAGTCCCTGCCTGCTGTCCCAGAAACTTTTAAGATTTAAAGAGAGTAACTTCTTTCAAATGAATTTTTCCTCGGATTGCATCCAAGTCAACAAAGCAGGAGCTGCCTGGGACAATCTGCTCCCATGTCTGTCCATTATCTAATCACATGTGCGACAGGACAATTGGAATCTTGCTAGTAACCCCCCCTCCCCCAGGCAGAAACAAATAGCTGTTGACCAAAAATCTCCCACAAAACACCACCCTCAATTTCTCCAAACTTAGAACAAAGAGAAGATGCAAGTTTTAAAATGAAAGAAAATTGCTTCCAAGCATCGGAATTTGGCCCAGACCAACAAAGCAATCATATTATTTCCCTGTTCTCAAAAAGAAACAATTCTTTAAAAACAAAATAAAACCCTATATTTAATAACTAGTACAAGGGAATCTTTATTTTGCTTTTCTGCTCACCTGTAATTCATAATCATGATATTTAGAAGGTCTGAGTGTATAGAGCAGAACAAATCTTTCTATCAGTTCTTAAGACTTGTGGCAACCAATATTCCCTTTTCCTCTACTGTTTGATGGTTTAGGTCAAGTCTACTGCAGGCTTGGTTGGACAGGAGGGCATATAGAACAACTTAGTGGGTGGTCAACATGTCAAAGATTGACGATTTCCTATCTGTATGGGAACTCTACCCAGGCAGATCATAACCTGTCTAAAACCGAGTAGATCAGTTTCAGAAAGTTGCCTGAGGCAGAGAGATTAAATAACTTTCCTGTGGTCACACAGATAATAGGTATCAGAGACACAATTTAAACTAAAGTCTTCCTGACTCCATCTAGCACCCCATTGACCATGATGTGTTTTTTTCTCTCCCTCCCTTCCTCCCTTCTTTCCTTCCTCCATCCCTTCCTTCCTTCCTTTTTCTTTCTTTCCTTCCTTCCTCCCTGTTTCTTTTTCTCCTTTCACTTCCTTCCTTTCTTTTTTCCCCTAGAAACCTCTTTTTTCTTATGGTTACTGTACAAGCCTACTATGGAAGACCAGTCAACTCTCTCTTCCTCAAATGGCCCTGTAATGGAGCAGAGCCAAAATGAGCAGTGTAGTTAAGGCTCATTTGCCAAACACATGGAATATCAATAGGAAAGCCATTCTGCCTATATCTTGGCATCCTCAGTCTATCAAACTGGATACCTTCTCTCTGCTAATGTCCCAAGGTCACATATACTCTGACTATGAAGAAGAAGGTGGTTCTAAGTCCTTGAAAGGGAAAGCCCCAGATGCATTGCAAACAATAAATTCAGTTTTAATCCTTTTTACTAGTGTTTAAAGAGTTGTAAATTAAATAATGACAGCTCTAACCAGTGAAATCTTCTGACCTATTTTCAGGTCATGAATAAATAGATCAAACTTTAGAGGGTGAACACGGATAGTCTATCTTGCCCACTTTGCCTTTATTGGAGAGAAAACAAAAAGAACACACCCAATACCACTGATATGGAAGGAATCACATAAGGATTGGGGAAAGAAGAGTCATTTAACCTATCTCAATCTCAGTTTCCTTATCTGCAAAATGAGGGTGATAATAGCAGCTATTCCACAGGGTTGTTATAAGGAACAAATGAGATCATGTAAAGCCCTTTGCAAATCTTAAAGTGCTATCTAAATGTTTGCTATTAAATAAGCCTTTCCCCAACTTGTACAGCTGCTCTCCAACTAACCTGGCTCACTTATCAGGTTTCTGGGCTTCCTAAATAATGTTCTTCTCCTTCGTCTTTGTTAGTGGCCCTCCTTCTGTACCCCCAATAATAGACTAAGCACCCAGGTAACAGAAGTTCCTTTTTTCATGCATGGCATCAATTGGAGTGTGATGAGAAAATGGGCAGACATGGGAGCAGATGCCCAAGGCAGTCATTACTTGGATGTAATCCAAGGGGGGGAGCTTACTAGAAATCAGCTCCCTCTAATGTGCCTCAGCTCAAAGGGCTATTTCCAATGATATTTCATTCATTCATCCATTAAACATCCATTCAACAAATATTTACTGAGTGCCTTCCTCACAACCCATATGTCAGTCTCATAGGAACCCCCATCCACATGGTACATTGATTGACTATGGGGTGATGATGCTAGTTTAGGGCATGTGTGACCCTTTACTAACTGGCCTACAATGTAAAAATAAAATGGTGCAGTGAGAGGATTTTTACCAAGGGACAAGGTCACTGGATTACATGGAATCCCAGAACTAGTCTTAATTTTATGCAGGGAACCCAACTTACACATATGCTATCTATACTTCACTTAGCCAGGAATTATCTATTTAAACAATTTAGAAAAATGATGCTAGAATCTCTTCTTGCCACCTGTAAATATAGTGTGAAACAAGGCAGTTTGGATTCTCTTGTCAGGGTCTCTGTGACTATAGGACCAACGGAGAATTGCAAGAGAGTAAGACCAAGCAATACCTTTTGTAGGGAATTAGGTTATGCACATGTGCCATATGACTTAGGCCAGGTAGAACCAAATTAGGATAAGGAGTTGGATATTGGGAGAATTAAAAGTCAGGATAAGTCAGGATTTATTTATTTTCCACACTTTCCCTCAGTTATGACAAGCAGGCTTAGTCATTCTTGCACTGGGCAATCATATAAATCTTCCTTTTCTTGGTACCCATGTTCTCAGTGAATCCAACAGATGGTCATTTTATACCTCCCTGCCATAATCATGGTGCTATTCCCAACAACCTTGAATTAAAATGATCTCTTCAACCTTTCTGACTTCCCATATCACTTACTGGCAGGACCACACATATTGGTACCCAATAAAATTCTGTATCATGTTGTTCCCTACAATGTTTATGCATGACTATCTCCTCAAGCATGTTTAAACTATTTGAAAATAAGGACCACAACATATTTTCTATATTATCTTCCAAAGCACCTAACATAGTGTTAAATATATAGCAGAGACTCAATAAGTGTTTATCCAATCAAATTGAATTTAATTACATTCAAAGACAAATGACATTTTAGCCAACAAAGAGCTTGGGGCATACAGACAGCTGCATTAATATCAATCAATAAGCATTTATTAAACACCTATTATGTGCCAGGCACTGTGCTAAGCTCTGGATCAAACATCAAACAGATATAAAATTTAAATGAAATGTTGTAGTTTTAAACTTCAGCAGACTGCAACATCTAACTAATAAGGAATTTCAAAGATGTCATAAAGGATGTCAACAGGAGAATGTACGATAGGAAGAGAAATTAGGCTGGTCATGTGGTGATAGCAGAGAATGATAGATAGATAGCCCAGATGCACCACTGGTATCCTAACAATGTCAGGAAAAAGCAAGAAAGACCTCGCTGGGTAGAGCATCTGGGTTGAACTTATGAGAAGGTATGGACAATATTTGCTCAGGGTGGGTTAGCATAAACAGCAAGCTGTATGATTGAAGGGAACCTCCAGACTGGTGAGATCACAGTTGGATTTAAGAATATGGATTTCAATTCTATAGTAGTAATGACAGAAATGTATATTTTAGAAAGTGCAAAAGAAAGAAAGATCTATGGGAGTTACATGTTTAAATGGAAAAAATACTGAGGGCTGAACATAGGTTTACATGTGGAAAGGACATTGGAGACAATTTAATTCAATTCCCTGGGTTGAATTACAGATAGAGAAACTTAGACCCAGAGAGGGCTAGTGACTTATCCAGGGTCATCCAAGTAGTTGAAATGGGATTCAAACTCAGGTGCTTAACCCCAAATCCATCACTCTTTCTGCTACAACAGACTTCCATTTGTCTATCAAAGTTTAATGACAACAATTCTACAAATGAAAATTAGATCTAAAAGTTATTTCTTTCTGAGAAAAAAAATTGTTTTGCCTATAATACCCTTCTAGGAGCACATTAAAGTCTCTTCAGTCGGATGGTGACTACCTACACCAACACTACTCAACTTATTTTATGTGGTGATACTTAGTCTACCCTAAGGCCAGGCTCTTCATTATTCCCCAGTTTCATCCTTTGGGACAATATCCTACCACCCAACTTTATCTCAAAGTCTATTTCCTTTGTTGACCTTTCCTGAGATCTTAGGAATCCTGAAGCATAGAATCATACTAGGCTCTAACATTACCTTGATAACCACATATTCTCCAGTAAGCCACAATAATTTGCTGAACCTGTGATCCTCCTATAAGTACTTACTCCCTCCAAAGATGGAGATTGCAATACATCAATACCTAACCATTCTGCCCTATCATCCTCGGGAGGAGTCCAGCCAACATGATGGTGAACTTCCTCTAGTTTTCTTCATGTTGTGTGGATACCAACATCATGTGGGCTATCCATCAGTTATCCCTCGCTCTCACTACTTGACTGGTCCTATTTTATTTTTCCAATAACACATTTTTAACGATGTCCTTTACATTGATTCTCCTGCACATTTTCTCATTGAGAAATGTGTTTCAGCCTGCTAATAATACTCACCACACACATCTCTGTTGCCCTTTGGGTGATCTTCAAATCTAATTATTTGGAGACGATGACTCACAGCTATAGACAGCACGGAACAATATTGGAAATGATAGTCCAATAGGTATCTCAAACTCAGTTTGTCCAAAAAAGAACTCGTTTTCCTTCTCACAAACATTCACCTATTCTGATTTTCCTATTAGTTTTGAGGGCACTATCATCCATCCAGTCACACAGAATCATAATCTACTTCAGTGTTTGCCTTGCCTCTCACTTTCACCCACCCCAAATACCCAATCTACTGCCAAACCTTGGTTGTTTCTGCCTCCACAACATCAGTTGTGTGTCACCTTTTCTCTACTAACACAACCACCATCCTAATTCAAGCCTTTGTAACCTCTCCGCTGAACTACTGCAACAGCTTTGTATTTGGTCTCCCTGCTTCATGTCTCTTCTGAGTCCTTCTTCCATTTGGTTACCAAAGTGATTTTCCTAAAGTCTAGGTTTTGCCCATGTCATCCCCTGTCCCCAACTCCCCACTCCAATAAAATCCAATGGTTTCTTATTACCCCCAGGATCAAATATAAAGTCTTCTTTGGCATTTAAAACTCATTACAATCTCAAACCCCACCACCATGACCTTCCCAGTTTTCTCACACTTTACTCCCCTCCATTCACTCAACAATCTAGCCCCACCAGTCTACTTTCTATTCCCTGAGCATGACACTCCAGCTGCAGGCTCCATACCCTTGCATTGATTGTTACCCCTATTCCTGCCTTTATTGGATTGTTCTCATGCCTCACCAATGTCTCTGTCTCTCTGGCTTCCTTCAAGCTCAGATCAAATCTGCAGGGGCTTTTTCTACTCTCCTAGTTACCAGTGTCTTTATCCCCAAGTCACCTTCTATTTACCATGAATACAGTTTATATGTACTTGTTTTTGTTCAGTCATTTCAGCTGTGTCCAACTCTTTATGACCCCATTTGGGGTTTTCCTGGCAGAGGTATTGAATGCTTTGCCTTTTCCTTCTCCAGCTCATTTTACAGATGAGGAAACTGAGGCAAACAGGTTTATGTGACTAGCCCAGGGTCACACAGCTGGCAAATGTCTGAGGCCAGATTTGAACTCAGGAAGATGAGTCCCAGCACTCTATGCACTATGGCATCACCTAGCTGTTCTTGTTCAGTTATAATCAACAGTAAATTTCCAGGTAATGATAAAGCCCACACATATCCTAAGATTGGAGTTTTATGAGGGGAAATATTAGAACATCTTTACTACAGCAATATTTTGTCAAATCACTATTAATATATAATAATTCTTTTCTTTGTCCTTTAGAATTTTATTTTTTGTCCTGAACTTGACAAACCAAATAAAATACACAAATACGCATATATACATATATATGTATATATATATATATACATGTACATATATATACATATATATATATTAGAAGGAAAAAGTATGAATCTCTATCACATATGGCTTGCTTTTCTTTAAAAATATTATGTATATATGTTTTAAAAGTATATAATAATTCCTTATTGTTATTCAGTCATTATAGTTATGTGTGACTCCATGTAACTCTATTTAGGGTTTTCTTGGCAGAAATACTAGAGTGCTTTGCCATTTCCTTCTCCAGTTCATTTTATAGATGAGGTACTGAGGCAAATGGGGTTCAGTGACTTGCCTAGGATCACACAGCTACGAAGTGTTTGAAGTCACATTTGAACTCAGGTCTTCCTGACTCCAGGTCTGGTGCTCTAAACACTACACCACCTAGCTGCCCCAATAAATTTTACATGTAGCTTTTAAAGCTATCTAGCTTCTCTGCGATTCTTTTCAACCTTTCTTCTCTAATGTGCATTGAAAAATTCTTTGATAACTTTGCATTCTTTTTTTCCTACACTCTCTCTAATCTTCCACTGTACTCTACCAATGCCTAATTGATAAAAGAAAACCAAAACCCTTGTAGCAAACAAGCATACTGAATCAACACAAATTTACACACTGGTAATGTCCAAGAATGTTGGACTTATTCTGAATCTTGAGTCCATCACCCCTTTCACAGCAGAGGCCCTCTGGAGATATGGTTGTTCCTTATTTTAATCCATATTCTCAAGTCTTTCATAGTTGTTTTTGTTTACAATATCATTATTTCTACTTAAATTATTCTCCTGGTTTTCTTCATTTCACTCCACATTCACATTGTACAAATCTTCCTAAATTTCCCTGAAAATATTCCTTTTATCATTTCTTTAAGTGCAATATTGTTTCATTATATTCATACAGTAGTAATTTGTTCATCCATTTCCAGTTGGTAGGCAACCCATTTGTTTCCAGTTCTTTGATGTAACAAAAAGCTCTGGTATAAATATTTTTATACCTATGGATCTTTTTTCTTTGTTTCTTTTGGGACACAGGCCTGATAACCTGGGGCAAAAAAGTATGTATGCTTTAGTGACTTTGGGGTCATAGATACAGATTGTTCTCCAGAATGGCTAGGTCAATTCACTGCTCAAACCACAGTATATTGGTCACCTGTCTTCCTATAGCCCTTTAAAAAATTGCCCTTTTCTTTTTTTTAATCTTTGTCAATCTCATAGATGTGAGATGGAACCTCAGAGTTACTTTAATTTGTATTTCTCTAATTATTGCTGATTGAAAACCTTTTTTCATATGAACATTGATGGTTTGGATTTCATTTATTTAAAGTTGCCTCTTCATATCCTTTGACCATTTATCTATTGGGGAATGGCTATCATTCTTATGTATTTGAACGAGTAATTTTTAAATATTTAAATCAGTTCCGTTTCTTATATGCCTTAGATTTGGGACTACTAGCAGAAAAACTTGCTGTAAATATTTTTTCTCTGCTGTTTCCCTTCTCATTTTAACTACATTAGCTTTTATCTGTACGAAAATATTTTATGTAATCAAAATTATCCATTTTTATCTTCTTTGATCCTCTCTGTTCCTTATTTGGTCCTGAACTCTTTCTGTACCTACAATCACTGAAGAAACTCTCTAATTTACATTTATCTATTTTTTATATCTGTCATATATCTATTTGGAGATATCTTTGGCATATGGTCTGACATGCTGGCCCATACCTAATTTCTGCCAGACCTTTTTCAATTTTTCTCAACAGTTCTTTTTCAAATAGTGAGTCTTCAACCAAGTAATTGGAGTTGACTATTTTCTTTTTATTCCCAGTGACTACCACAGTGCCTGGCACATAATAGGCACTTAATCAATGGTCATTGGTTGTTTCAAATCAACTAATTATATTATCTTCCTCAAGAATTGATGTGTTTGGAAAGCTAGCCATCAAAGTTGTGAATCAATTACCCTTAGAGGTTAACAATCCTCTTAAGAAAGGATCGTTTTTTTTTCCTTTCTTTTTAAAAGAATTGATTCATTTTAAATATGAATAAAGAGGATATGAGAGAGCATAATAGAAACACAAAGTCTTAGAGTTAGAAGAGATCTTGGAAGGCATCTAGACCAAGCTTTCATGCAATATAAAAACCAAGACTGCAGAGTTCCTGATAGGCCATTCTGCTTCCTCTCAAACACTTCTAAGAGCCTTCAGCTCACTATTTGGTAACACTTGACTATTCCTTATTTATTTATTTGTCTATTCATTTACTCATCTATTTATTTATTTACTTATTTATTTAATATATTTAGTTTTCAGCATTGATTTTCACAAGAGTTTGAATTATGAATTCTCTCCCCGACTATTTCTAATGTTAGTTCTTACTACCATGAAATTTGCCAGTCTTCTACCGATCCAAAATTGACCTCCCCGTAACTTCCCCCACTTGTCCCCCTTTCTGTCATCTAGAGGAAAAAAAGAATAGAGATCTCTGACTCTTCTATTCTTTAGCCTTCCAGAAACCAAACCAATGTTTGGAAGCGTTTTGCCCTGCAATAAGCCATAGCATGGTAGAGTGAATGTAGCGTTAGTCTTAGAGTAGCTAGGGGGTGCCATAGTGCATAGAGGGCTGACTCATCTCTGAATTCAAATCTGGCCTCAGACACTAGCTTTGTGACCCTGGGCAAGTCACTTAACCCTGTTTGCCTCAGTTTCCTCATCTGTAAAATGAGCTGGAGAAGGAAATGGCAAGCCACTCCAGTATCTTTGCCAAGAAAACCTCAAGTGGGGTCACAAAGAGTCATACACGACTGAAATGACTGAACAACAACAACTGTAGCTAGGAAGACCTGGATTCAAATCACATTTTGATACTTACTAACACTGTGACTCAAGGGAAGACATTGAAATTCTATCTTTTATCTACTCTCTTATACTTAGTTGGTGGAGGCAATTCTGATGAATTCTTGATGAGATCCCAGATCCCTCCAACATCTGCATATTTTTATGCAATAAAGCAGCAAGTGTATCAATTAATAAAGTGGAAAAGTGATATGCGAAATTCCTATGTAATTATTGTGCCTTTCTTTCTGCTAAAGTTTCTTTATGGTTTCTACAAAACATCCTACTATTTGTCAAAGTAACTATAAATCACCCAGGTCACTGCTTTACCTGAACCATTAATTTGCTAATCTGAGGTCGACTTGTTGAGGGTATTTTTTAAAATTTGTATTAAAAGTTGAATTTGGCCTGATTTATAGCAAATTAATCAGACTGGATTATAAAATGACTGTGTATTTTGAGAGGTGAAATGGTATGAAACCTGATTCAGGTTACTGAGCTGATTATTAATGGAAGAAATATGTATTATGTATCATAACCTACAGTCAGAATGCTGTTTATGTTTGAACTGACCCATCAGTTAAAAGTGAACTTCTCCACCCACTTCCCACCCCAATAATAACAAAACACAGTAAGCTGCAGCAATCTAGGTGCTCAGGAAATATGCATTCCAGCATAGCTACGCTTAATAAGATTTTACTTTCATGAATACTAAATTCATATGCACAATTAAAATGCATGGGACAACAGATACCCACATAAATGACTGACAAATGTGAAAATGATTATCATTTTTGGTTGCTTGCGGTTCAGGGAAACATTTCAACTCCTAACTGTACCCTAGTCTGCCAAATTGTTTCCTCTGAGTTTGACTAGTTTGTATTTCTTCATATTCTACTGTCTGTCATTCCATAAAGGAAAAATGCATATCTGGTATCCATCCCGTCCACACACCACCTTTGTACTATGCTCCTAGACCACTCAGAATATGAAATAGATAGTATGTTACAGAAAAAGATTTGTTGACAGAAAAGGAATACCAACTGTGGAGTCAAAAGATTCAGGTTCAGTGAATACTGGTTTTGCTACTAACTGTTTGACTTTGGATTCATAACTTCATCTTTTTGGGCCTCAGGATCCTCAGAAAATGAGGAGACTTGGACAACTGGACTCTGAAGTCCCTTCCTAGTATTTTTTTTGATTGGACACGTTATTTCCCTACTATATGGAATTCCTGATGAGGAATTTTCT
Organism: Trichosurus vulpecula; assembly: GCF_011100635.1. Lineage (NCBI taxonomy): Eukaryota > Metazoa > Chordata > Mammalia > Diprotodontia > Phalangeridae > Trichosurus > Trichosurus vulpecula. Next base: position 330,432,464 of record NC_050575.1, read on the forward strand.
CTACCAATTTCAACAGGCAATGCTTCACAGTTTAGAGAACTACCTTTGACCTGTAGGGTCATACAACCAGTATGTGTCATGTAACTTTCTTAGGTCTTTCTGACTCTGAGGCCTCTGTATACATTATAGACCAATGGTTCTTCTTACAATGTATGCAGAGTGACCAACAGTACCATAGCAAATACCACAGTGAGTACCAAATGGATGCATGACTTAGATGAAAAAGGAAGATTAAAAACAAATTAGAGAAGCAATGAAGAAAATACCTTTTATAACCATAGATAGAGGAAGAGTTCATGACCAAACAAGAGATAAGGAGGAACAGATAAGTAAAATGAACACTTTCAAGCATGTAAAATTAAGGGTTGTTGTTATTATTATTTGCAAAAACAAAACCAGTGAAGTTTAAATTAAAAAAAAAATCTAGAAATGGGGAGGGGGAATTTGGAACAAGTTTCTCTGATAGAGGTCTCACATCCTGGACATATAAGGAATGGAAGTCATTCAAATATAACAGATTGATAGTCATTCTCCAACAGATAAATGGTCAAAGGATAAGAACAGGCAGTTTTCAAAGGTGAAATCTAAACTACAAACAACCATACAAAAATATGTTCAATATCACTAACAATGGGAGAAAAGCAAATTAAAATAACTCTGAGGTACTCTATGAGAAAGGCAATGGAAAATGACAATTTTTGAAAAGGCTACAAGAAGGCAAGTATAGTGACATACTGTAGTTAGAGCTTAGAATTGGCCCAACCATTCTGGAAAGCAATTTGGGACTATGCCTCCACAGTCAATGAAGTATGCATACTTTTTTAGCCCTAGAGCACTAGGCCTATATTCCAAAGAGAACAAAGATAGAAGAATAGGATCCATAGGTACAAAAATATTTTTGGAACACTTTTTGTTACAAGAAAATACTAGAAACAAATGGGTTGGCTATCAGCTGGAAATGGATAAACAAAGCATAGCACATGAGTGTAATGGAATATAATTGTGCTTTAAGAAATGGACATTTTCAGAGAGAGAGAAGGGAACAAACATTTATTAAGTGCTAACTATGTGTCAGGCACTATGCTAAACACTTTATAAATATCTCATTTGATCCTCATAACAATCTTATGCGACAGATAGTATTATTATCCCAATTTTACATTAAAAAAAATAAGGCTAACAAAGGTTAAACCTTCCCAGGGTCATAATGGCTGTAATTGACTGAGATTTGAACACAAATCTTCCTCACTCCAGACTCAGGGCTCTATCCACTATGCCCTCTAGCTGAAAAGTGAGAAGACTTGTAACATCTGATGCAGAGTGAAAGTGAGCAGAACCAGAACAATTTATGCAGTAACAGCATTGCAAAGAAAAAAGAAAAACAACTTCAAAAGATATAAGAACTTTGATTAATGCAATGACTGAATGGAATGCCAGAGGTTCAGTGGTACTGACTTCCTGCAAGGCAGCTAGGTGTTGCAGTGGACAGAGTGCCAGCCCTGGAGTCAGGAAGACTCATCTCCCTGAATTCAAATCTGACCTCAGACACTTTCTAGCTGTGTGACACTGGACAGCTCACTTAACCGTTTGCCTCAGTTTTCTCATCTGCAAAATGATCTGGAGAAGGAAATGGCAAACAACTGCATTATCTTTGCCAAGAAAACCCACAATAGTCACAAAGAGTTAGACACAACTGAAAAGGACTGAACAACAACAAATAGAATAAAACACTCCTTTTTAGACATCTCCAAATGATTTGTTTTGCTTGACTATTCATTAAAAGGATTTTGTTTTTCTTTGTATTTCAATTGGGGGTGGGTGAGAATGAGAGAGAGGCGGAGGGGGAAGGAAGGGAGACTAAGGAGTGAGTTGGCCAAAAAGAAAAGAAAGGTCATTGATAGATTTTTAAAATTGTATAAAAAAGAACAGAAGGAAACACAGACAAACAGGATAGCTTTGAAAGTAACAAGTTGAATTTGTGTATCTGTATATAAAATATGTTTATATATACATAGCATATGCATTTATATATGTATGTATATATATAGGTACATATATAAACTTATGTTAAAGATGGTTTCACATATAATAATTATCTTTATCTCTTCTACTTTGGATATGGAAATGTTCATTTTTCTTTTGGTGTTTATTAAGTTCAGAATACGGAGAAAATAAAATTTTTTAAATCAGGCAGCTATTAAGTGACTAGAGTATGATGGAGAGGATTATTTCCTCTATGAATGTAAGGCTTGCGTGAAATAACTACTGACTGCTGCCTTGTCTAATCTTTGAATGCTCTCTAAATAAGAGTCATCCTTCCTAATCAGTGGCTGTCAGTCATGTCTATTTGTCTGCCCATAGCCCACTAACATGTCATCCTATTTTAAAAGGTAACTCCTCAATTGAAACCCTGGCTGCCATCACCCACTGCCGCCCCTCCCCCCCAAACACATATACACACATACACACTTAATGCCCTTTTTTGAAAATGCAAGCCTACATGGATTAAAAAATTGTAAGGGCTTGTTTTTTTTTAAAGATAGGTCTTTTTTAAAATGAGCATTAATTATAATGATAAGTAAAACAGTGTCTAATTCAAGACAACAAGTATTTTTAAGCTACTATGGGTGAAGTATTGTGCTAAGACTTGGGGACAAGAATGAAACAGCCTCTGTTCTCAAAGAGCATATATTCTACAGGGTGGAATCACCATACACACAAAAGAGCAAATATCAAATAAATACTCATTAATTTCTAGGGGAGGGAAAGGGCACTAACAACTAGGGTGGAGCATAGCTAAGTTCTCTTATAGGAGTGTTCACATAACCTCAATCTTGGAGAAAAGTAGGGATTTCAAGAGATATGGTTAAATATGGTCAGAGATGGACAAATTATGATGGGTACCTTTGAGAGAAAAATCACAGAATCTTAGCGCAAGAAAGGGCCTTAGAAATCATTTATGGTAGGTCATATTAGAAAAAAAAGCAACCATGGGGAAAATGAAGGTAAATGATTTACCCAACCTAGAACATCTACAGTCAGAGAGTATTGGAATTGAGGGGGTAAAAACTTTAAAGGCAATCTATCCCAACCCATTATCTAATAAGATATAACAAGTACTGAGTAAGCCCTTACAACATGTATTCACAGCGCTATGCACAATGCTGAAGATGATACAAGGTTTAGCTGAGAGACAGTGCCACCCTTAAGGAACTTGGAGTCTAGTGGGGAAGGTGGTAATAAGAACATGGGAAGTAGCACATCTGATATTGAGGGAAAGCACATACCACAAGCAAGCAGAATAAAAGGAGCTCTCGAGTCAACTTCTTTTAAGGGAAATTAGGTTAGAGGGGGAGCCAGGGGAGAGACCTTGTAGTACACAGCCTGAGGAGGGTGGAGAAAGGCAGAGACTTTAGGACACAGCCAAGAGGTCATACTGGGGAGGCCACTGCCATCAAAGCAGGGAAAGCAGGGCCATACTTAGGAGATGCTTGACCTGAAGCCAAGCAACCAGGTGGAGGGAGAAGGCTGTTAAATAACATTGTATGTGTATCAATAATCAGGGCTTTGTTCTTCTGGAAGTGGAAAATTAAATAAATATCGTCTATGTGCAAGTATCCCTGGACAGCTCTTACAGTAGTAGAAGGTTTATCAGTGTGTATAAGCTATTACATAAAGTTCATTGGAATCAACATTCTCCCACTGCCCTGCCACAGGGCTTCCTGCTCTGAAGCATTCATCTCCTGACCTCTCCAAGGGTGACTTCACCTCCGTCTTCCTGTGTGTTGTTTGTAGAATGATGCAAGGCAAGAGGGTAAAGAAGATGGATCCTATAAAGATTTATGTCAAAACCACTGTGGTTTTTTTTTAAACAAGAGGGTGTTTTTCCCATCTTTTGCAAAATAAAGAACACATTTGAGACTAAAATAAACCAAAGTGCTTCTTGTGATTTAAATGTACTAAATCTTCAAAAAAAAAGTAGGAAAAAAGGAAAGCAAATGTTTAGTAATAGATAATGAAAGGTCTTTTGAGGTGAATTTTGAGGGAAGTGGATGGAATTCATTTTTCACATTAATGGGAGCTTAGTTCATAATAGAAGCTTCAATCAATGTGCTTATTTCTCCTGCAATATTTTCTTTATCACATATTTCCTCTGACCCTAAACATTTTTCATAACATTAGCATTTGAGATAATTTTGCAAATATTCAAATTTAACGTAGAACACAAATGTCTTTTATCAAGAATGTACAAAACGCTTTGTGAACATTCGCTGACTGAGGCTAGCCATCCATTTTCTAATGTAGATCATATTTGAGTATGCGAGGGGAAAATCATGAGCTAACAGCAGCTGTGTGATGTGTGTTAAGACTAGAGTCTGCTTTAGTCAATCAGATATGCAAATATTTATATCCTGATTGGTTGAGCAAACTCTTTTCCTCTAGAGAAATGAAGAGTTTGTGTTGGAGCTCAATGCCTGACTCCTTTTTCTAATACTGAATGTGCCTGGGAAACGACTATCTCTTTGATATTCATTTTTATAGTGGAAAACAGTCTAATATCATGATATGCTCCATTCCCAGGCAGCAAGAGATAATGGTTGCTGTTCCTAACATCAATGTTGAGAAATCTTATTGGGAGAAGAAATACTGATCGGGAGAAATCTCAGAAAATAGTGGGGATTAGATAGACCAGATAGAGAGGATTAGTTCTTCTAATTAGGTCCTTCAGTTTCTAATTCTCAGTTACCTAAGGTAGAGATATGCCTCTACTTTAAGAAGACTCAATCTATGAAAACACTGGTGAAAAACAGGTAGTTTAGGACCATATATGATCCAACTGGGAAGTTTTTCTTAACATCCTGATAATAGAATGTAAAGGAGTACCACAAACACCTTGATAATATAATAGGTCATTGGTCTTGGATAAAGGCAACTGGTGGGACACAGGAAGCTTCTAGTAATTGTCTGGCTAAGGATAAACCATGCCCAGTGGTTTTTAGAAACATTCTGAAATAGTTAACTCAAATGTCAGCTCTGAAGAAAGTACGACAATCTTGAAAACTCCTTCTTCATCTTTTTTCTTTGCACTCCTTGCAAAAACAGGAACATTTAGGCGTGGGGAAAGATTTCTCTTCTTTTCCTCCTCCCCCACCATCAATTAGCAATGACATTCAGTAGAAAAAACATATCGTCATGGGAGATGTGCTTCTAGGGAGCCAGAGGGACTCTCAAAGTTCTATGTAAAGAGTTGAGTAGTAAGAATGCTTGATGCCTAGAGCTCAGATGGCAAGACTTAGGGCTGAGACTTTGAGAGAGCAGAAAAGGGAAGGCTTTCAGCTGGTCCTACAGTAAGAGTTCTAGTTCTTTCTGAAGAAAAAGACACAGGAGTATACTGGCCAATGACTTCAGCCACATCAGAAGCTGGAGGTAGTGGGGAGAACCATCAATGACTGGAGAAATTTTCCCTGTTGAGTGGGACCTAGTGGACTCAGCAAAACAGCATACCCAGTCAAAATATCTCATCTAGTAACAGCATGGGGGAAATTATAAGACAGTTGCTTAAAGGGTCCTTCAGCATCAGCTTGTAAGTTGATCCTCTACACATTTTCCTCAGGTGTGGAAATTAGGCACAGTTCTTGTATTGGCTGATTCTCCACATTGACGATGACTATGTTGGCCACAGAACGTTTCTCTAAGTTTCTGAGGGTAGAGATGGCCAGGCAAATATTCTACTCTAGTTTTAGGAATACAAAATTACTGAGTACCTAGAATCTGGGTAGCTGTTCTCTGGGAAACCCAACCTTTGATTTCAGTGGGGGAGGGGGGTATCCCCAGGTGCTTCTTGAAAATTAACAAAACATTAATTAGAATTAGCTGGCTATGTCACACTTATTTTTTTTTTAACTTGTGAAAGGATATACTATATTTGGGGACTATAGGATGCTTCCATTGAAAATTCCCCAGCACATTTAAAAAATGATTCGGTTTACAAAAACTCAGTGTACACACAATTTTTTGCAAAATGCATCTATTGGACAAAAGGGAGATGAATCTGTATATTTGTCCTCTGACCTACTTCTTCATCCTACATTCATCGATTGCGTACAATGTACCCAACTATAACATAAAACTAGGAATTAATTTGGTATGACTACCTATTGATGAACCCATTCTTGAACATTCTGTCCAACATTTATTTATAAAGCTGTTTCCTCATTTCCATGAAAAACTGAAGCATTTTCAGATCAAGATCACATTTTTCATTTTGCCACAGCTATCCACCTTTCTTTTTTCCCTCTATAAGGAACATCAGTCATTTGGATCAAATGGAGAGCTCAAGGATAACAAATATAATAATAATGTATGCAAAATCCCTTTGCAAAGTGTGTAGTGTCCTGCAGGCATAAAACATTATTGACATTACTACTAACAAGCATTCTCTAGGTTGTAACAAAGTGAAAATTCTCTTACCAGGGACAAGCTATTTTTCTCCCTGGGTATCATTTCATTGAATTGGTTCTGTTTTTGAAAATTCAAAAAAAGGAAAGACTAACTAATGATGGACAATCATCTATAAATTCAACCAGAAGACCTCAAGGTACAAAAACTTCAAAAATAATATTTTAATATGGCCTCAAACCCAAACTGAACCCTCCTTTTTGGAAAGTCACCTATAGGTACACATTCTTCAGTCTGGAAAAATAAAAGGAGACTCCTAGTATTCAAAGCAATTGCACTTATATTCACCAAACTCTTTTAAAGTTACATGTGAATCTGGGTAATAAGAGTTACTTGAGTGTTATGCATCTGTAGAGGTGACAATAATAAGTTTCTTTGATTTTGGAGATGACACTACGGGCCCATTATCAGTAATGTGTAAGTATGAAGTTGTTTTCCATTAGTCTGAATGGATTTCTCAATCACTCTATTTCCCCTCCAGATCAGACAATCATATACAAGACAGTGATGTTAGGTTAGGGCTATGGTCCTTGGTAGTGAAGCTGACTGATTGAGGTTGGGAATTGAATATAGTTCAATAGCTTTCATTCAATAAGCATTTAGTGCGTGCCTACTTTGTTCGTTCTTTCTCTCTCTCTCTCTCTCTCTCTCTCTCTCTCTCTCTCTCCCTTCTCCTTCTCCCTGTTCTCCCTTGCCCCCCCTCCCCTCTCCTACATTCAAAGTATATATACATTGTACACAGATGTGTGTATATACAGATGTGTATGCATATACACAGTCCATATACACACATGTGTATATATAGATGTGTATATACATATGTGAGCAATATGCATGTGTATAATATGTATATGTGTATGCATATGCACGTACCCTGTACATGTCAGTTTTGATTATCCTAGGAGAACAGATTTGAGTCTGTTTCAATCTGGAAGGGGCTCCTTGAGGTTATGACAATGGTTACACAATGGACAAGTTATTTAGGGAAATACAAAGATAAATAAAAAGTATTTCCTCCCCTCAAGGAGTTTACAATCCAAAGGGGTAAATAATACATCTACAAAATAAACTACCTATAATGCAAAGCATTGTTAAAGATGTAAAAAATACTGAGATTTAAGAGGGAGAGTTAATTTCTATCTTGGGAATAGAACAGGAATTTTTTACCTGGGATATACAAATAGATTTCCAAATTGGATGGGAAAAAATTATATCTTTATTTTAATTAACCTTTAATTTCCTTTGTAATCTTCTGTGTTTTATTTTATGCATTTAAAATGTTATTATGGAAAAGGGTCCATATGTATCACCAGTCTGCCAGAGGAGTCCATGGCAAAAAGTAGTTAACAATCCCTGGCTTAATGACTTCATATGTATAATGGGTATCATATACCTTGCTTTCTTAATGGGGAGGAGAGGGGCCAGAGGAAAGGAGAGAATTTGGAACTCAAAATTTAAAAAATGAATGTTAAAAAATAATAATAATAATGTTTGTAAATGGAGGTGGGGGTAAGGGGAGAGTGGAGAACAATCCCTAACTTCAAACAAGATTAGGTAAGGCTTCATTGGAAAAGTGGTATTCAATCTAGGTCTGTAAAAATGGTTAGGATTTCAACAATCAGAAATAGTGAGAGGGTATTCAAGATAAGCTCTCAATTCACTACAATAGTATGTTCTTCCTTTGGTGACCTCTGCAAAAGCATTTTCTGCAAAATGTTTGCGGTAGAACACTTGGGTCAAATGCCAACCTAGAAAAACAAGGGGTTGTGGTGTTAATAACTGGTGAGGAAGCAAAGGCAACAAACCAGTAACCATTTCAAGAAGTCTGGCAGAAGAGGAAAAGAGAGATGAAGATGGCTATTTGAAGTTATCAGGTCAGGGGAATGGACTTCTTTATGTTTTGTTTTAGGACAGATTAAGCCTAGCCTGTTGATATAAGTGGGGAAAAGGGACAAGGAAGGGATCTCATGACCAGTAAGATGGCAGAATAGTTGTTTTCAGCCAACCTTTTCAACCTCAAAACATAAAAAAGGAATTATGTTCTAGGTAATTTTAACTGATTTGAACTGATAACAAAAATTAAGAAGACAACCCTTCTATACCAAAAAACAAGCTTCAGTTGATTCTTGAGATATTAATACTTAGATCACTCACTCAGCATTGATAGCCTGATTTAATGCATGGATCCACAGAATTCCTTCTCCCTGAACTCCCTCCTCCCTACAACCCCATAAGAAGCAGTACACTTTGATTCTTCCAAGTTAAGTGAAAAAAAAAGGAAGGGTGAGTATCAAGGAATTGGGCAGGGTTCAAAATATGCCATGAGGTATTCTGAGTCACAGACTGGAGGGGAAGGGATCATCTGGTCTTATAGAATGTAATCTAAAAATAAGCTAAGGCTCTTTCCTCTATAGCTAGAGGTTACTTAGTGCCAAGGGCTTGGCTTTTTAACCTATATATCCTCCAATAAAAGGAGGCTGAAGCCACCTAGAACTCCAGCCTTGAGGGTATGGGCATCAGTAGAAGCACAGGAAAGTGAGAACAAGTGACAAGTAATGTAAGAGAATAAGTGAAAGACCAAAGTATCAACAAAGATGGCAGAAGATGGGGATAATCGATATTGGAGGTGATATGAAAAAGCAGCAAATTAAAATACTCGGTGTATCTGTGATTTGGTCCAACCATTCTGGAAAGCAATTTGGAATTATGGTATGAAAATGGCTAAAATATACCATTACTTTTACCCAGAGATCCTAAAGCTAGGATATAACTCAAAAAAGTCAAAGACAAGAAGAAAGTTTCTATAATCATCAAACTGTATATAGTATAGCACTTTTTTGTAGTAGCAACGAAGTGGAAATAAATACAATACCCATTAATTTGGGAACAGCTAAATAATTTGTGATACATGAATGAAATGACTATTACTGTGTTGTAAGAAACAATGAAGATGAAGAATTCAGAGAAGAAACAGAAGACATATGTACTAGGTAGAATGAAATAAGCAGAAACAGGAAAACAAAATACAGGACTAAAACAACCCTGAACTGAAGGCTAATTAAAATGACAATCTTGACATCAAGAAATGGAAACCAAGGAAGAAAAAAGGTGGAAGAGGGAAAGAGAGAGAAGAAGGAGAGACAGGGGGAAGGAGAAGGATGAAGTGGGGCATGGGAAATGAATGACAGAGCAAGGTCTGAAAGAAAGCTTCTTCTCAGTCACCAATACTGGATCATGATCCATCTCCTACCCTTTTCCCTCATGTGTACCCAAAATTCTGGTATATGTCCTTTTCGCTTTCCTTTCAACAATGGGTTCAGTTATGATTTTTGTGAAAATAACTTCCAAACTGAAATATCCTAACATAAGCCTTGAACTGCAGTCCCACAATTCCAACACCAACTAACTACTGAGCTTCTCCAACTAGGTACTAGGGATTTCCAACTCTATGCCTCTGTCCTCGCAAATATGAAACTAAACATGTCCAAAATGAATATTTTAATATTTCCCCTTTTATCATTTTCCCTCCCCCTCCTCAAAACTTTTCTATTTGCGTTAAGGGCATTACCATCTTTCCAATCATCCTGGTTTGCCACCTCAGGATGATCCTTAATTCTCCCTTATTTACCATATCACCAAATGACTTACATGATAAGTCACTTATTGGTAAGTCATTTACATGGCAAGTCAATCACACCTTACTGTTTCTACCTCCATAACATCCCTCACATCTGTATCCTACTTTCCATTTACATGACCATCACCCTAGTTCAGACTCATCCACTCTTGGCCTTAGAAAAATCCTCCCAATTGATCTTGGTTTCCATCTCTCCTCCTCTCTAATCTATTTTCCATGCAATTGTCAAATAATCTCACATAAGGATAAGTCTGCCCATGCCATTCACCTGCTCAAAAATCTCTAGTGGTTCCTATTGTTTGTAGAGTGGAATGAGATCCCTATGTTTTGTCATTTAAAGCCTTTCAAAACATGGAAGCCCCTTCTTTTTCAGATTTAGTTTACATTACTTTAATTTTCATACTGTATTCCAGCCACATTAGCCTATTTGCTGGTCCCAAACTTAGTATACAATCTCCTGCTTCCATGACTGTGTACTAGTGGTCTCCCATACCCAGCATATACTCCATCCTGACCGCCAACTCTTACCATCCTTAGCTTCCTGGAAGGCACAGCTCAAGCTATGTCTTACATGAAGCCTCTCTTCAAATTATCTTTTATTTATGTGACTTGTTTATGCCTTATATTTGGAGAGGCAGTTATTAGTGGATAGAGAATTACACTTTAAGTAAAGAAGAAGTGAATTTGGAATCATTTTTATACATTTACTAGCTTTGTGATTCTGGATAAGTCATTGGATCAAAGAGTGAAGGAATCTTACAAACCATCTAGTATAACCCCCTCATTTTTACAGAAAAGGAAACTAGGACCAAGAGAAATTTGAGTGATTTGCCTAAGGTCACACAGCTAGCAATCATTATAGATTGGATTTGAGCCAAGTTCCTCTCATTCCAGAGCCAGTGCACTTTCAGTTTGCTGCTGTGACTCGTCCTTCTCTGTCTAGTTTTCTTCATTTGTAAAATGGAGATAAATGACAGATGTACTCCACCCCAGAATTGTTGGAAAGATCAAAAGAGATTATATATATGTATATGTACATATATACACATATATATGATACTTTGCTGATATTAAGTACAGTATAAATTTAACGTATGATCAGCAGCAGCAGCACCACCACCAGTCTCCTACCCCTCTGCTTCATCATCACTGTGCCCACTCAGGACAATACATAATGACAATACATAATCCTTAGTAAGGAGAGCACAGTTGGGAGTGGACTGTAGCACTGAAAGAGCTAAGAGCTGGTCCAAGGTCACAAAACATGTCTGTGTCAAAGACATAACTTGAACCCAGGCCTTTCTGATCCCAAGACCTGAATTCTGTCCACTGTATCATGCTGCTTCTCGAGCTTTCCATATTTTTTTCTCAGTAAAAATGAAGAATGATGGGCCATTTTCACAGCTGTGCCTGATGCTACTGCTCTTGTCCAAGGCTTCCTAACTTTGAGTGCAGGGATACCTAAATTACCTATGACTCTTTTTGGGGGGATCCATGAACTTGAATGGGAAATATGACAACTTTATTTTCAGTTACCTCTAACTAAAATTTAGCCCTTTGTTCAATTATGGATTTTTTAAAAAACTATTCTGAGAAGGGATAGAGATTTCATCAGACTGTCAATGAGGTCCATGACACAAGAAAGGTTATGAACTCCTGCCCTAGTCAAAAATAAAGTGACCTGTGCTCTCCTTAGCAATTGGTTAGATATCATTCAGAGGAGCATTTTTAGCAAGACAGAACAGTTTTGGGACCTCTACATCATAAAGAAATACATTTCAACCAGTTCAAAGACAAAAATGGATTATATGTACATGTGCATACATGTATATGCATGCACATGTACATATACATGCATGTATATAGACAAACACACTCATATATATGTATGTGTATATATATACAATGCTTATGATGCTATATAAACAACCTTTTTTCTACTTTAGTGCAGAAGTACTGTATGGAGACAGTAATCAGCTGTAATTATTGCTTTTGAAAACTCAAGCTATAAAATCCACCAAATACTTAAAAAAAATAAATACAGGAAGCTTCTTAAAATACATTTTCTCGATTCAACAAAGAAAAAAAATCAAACCAAGTTAGGACACTCAAGTGTTATTTGCAGCAATCATGATAAGTCAATTTTGGCTTAAACCATGATTGTTATAAACACTCACAAAACATATTATTTACCAGATGGCAATCTTGCTCAAGCAAACACATAAAACTTATGTTTCATTATTATCAAATAAGGATGAACTTGCCACTGGGATAACCTCCAGTAGTTAAACAAACACATCTCCATGAAATGAGTGCCATGGTTTTTATCATTTGATAAGTACAGAGAGTAAAATAATCATCTTAATATTCACATTCAGGACTACCACTGCAGATTCCAGAGCCAATGCTTGAAACATAATGTTTCAAGACACAAGATGGCATCTTTTTGTCTGCATTCAGATTTGCACCTCTTGTCTCTCAAGAAAGTAAAGCCACTCTTTCCTTCTATTTGAAGAAAGGATAGCCCAGAACCATTTTACAAGCCAAATTTCTCCCTAATTCATCATTAATATTGACATTAGAAAGTAAGTGAGGCTGCTTAAAAAGTAGCCCTTTCATAAAAGGAAATTCAGAGGAAGACTCTTTTTTTTTTCATCATATCAAATAAACTTAGGGGCAATATGGCCTAATGGATACAATGTCAGCTTGGAGTCAGTAAGATCTGGATTCAAATTTTACTCCAAGTACTTACTGTCTATATGCCATTGGACAAGTCACATGATCTTTATGTATCTCAGAAAACTCCCTAGCACTTGTCTACTAAGTCTTAGAGGTTATAGTCTACTGGAGGAAAGCTCTCAAAGCAGAATTCTCTACACAAAAATCAAGATTCTTCTTTTATAATTATGTACTTCATTTCCACTGTTAAAGGTGAAATATTTCACTAAACCCTGTCCAGATTTTCTATCTGTAAAATGATACTACCATATATACTATTCTAAATGTATTTGTGAGCTCCCATGGATTCGAGAGATTGATTCATTGGACCATGAGGGCACAGAGAGAAATAGCATGGCCACTGGTATTTCATGCATATGACAGTTGCTGAGTTAACAGAATTGAAAAGGATAGATCTGATATGTCCACATTTATAAGTATCCTCCCAGCTCAAGAACTAGGGAATTAAATGCAAATATAAGTCTCCTCTACCACATGAATCCAAAGAACAATACAAATCTACATCGTCTCTTGCTAGGTAACTTCGCTGTTTGAAAGCATTATACAAAGTATCTCAAAAGTCTTAGTGAAGATTTAAATTATTAAAGCTAAAAACTGCACTAAGAATTTTGGGACACCCCCTATTTCTACCACATGTGTTAAAAAGAAATATCTTACTTTTCACTCTTTTACTGAAGATCCATTTGACTATAGTAGTTTTGACACTTGAGTGAGTGAATGGCCAGTTTTATGGACTCACAAACAAAAGTCCCATGAAAAACCTTTAAAAAATACAATCCAACAAATTCTAGTTGACAATTTATAATAGAAGGAATTTACACCTTGAATTTTCAAAATGTAATTAGCCCATGGATGTTTCAAAGATTGAATTATAAAAGTATTCCAATGATAAAGGCATATGATTGTTTATGATGCCTGGCAAGCATATGATAAAAAATGTTATATCTTTTCACCAATAAAGTAGGGTAGTACAAAATATTTGATTTAATTCAATTATTTAAAGGCTGGGACTGTTTCTCTTATCTGTGCCTAAAACACAGATCACTCAAAGACTATTGGTTCATAGGACCATAGATCTAGAGCTGGTGAGGACATCAGTGGCCCTCTAATCCAACCCCTGTCATTTAAGGGATGATGAAATGGCAGTCAAAAACAGTGCAGTCATTTCCCAAAAATAATCAATACTTATCCAAGGTGTGCAGCAAGATTTTTTTTTTATTTAAATGCAATTTATTTATTTAACATATTTGGTTTTCAGCATTGATTTTCACAACAGTTTGAATTACAAATTTTCTCCCCATTTCTGCCCTCCCCCCCCTCTCCAAGATGGCGTATATTCTGGTTGCCCTGTTCCCCAGTCAGCCCTCCCCTCTATCACCCCCCTCCCCTCTCATCCCCTTTTCCCTTCCTTTCTTGTAGGGCAAGATAAATTTCTACGCCGCATTGCCTGTGTATCTTATTTTTTAGTTGCATACAAAAAGTTTTTTTGTTTTTGAACATCTGATTTTAAAACTGTGAGTTCCAAATTCCCTTCCCTCTTCCCTTCCCACCCACCCTCCCTAAGAAGTTGAGCAATTCAACCTAGGCCACACATGTATTATTATGTATAACCCTTCCACAATACTCATGTTGTGAAAGGCTAACTACATTTTGCTCCTTCCCAACCCATCCCGCTTTATTGAATTTTCTCCCTTGACCCTGTCCCCTTTCCAAAGTGTTTGTTTTGATTACCTCCACCCCCATCTGCCCTCCACTCCATCATCCCCACGACTTTTATTTTTTTTTTTTATCTTCCTCCCTCTTCTTTCCTGTGGGGTAAGATACCCAACTGAGTATGTATGGTATTGCCCCTCAGGCCAGATCTGATGAGAGCAAGGTTCACTCATTCCCCCCTCACCTGCCCTCTCCCCTCCTCCCATAGAACTGCTTCCTTTTGCCACCTTTATGTGAGATAATCCACCCCATTCTATCTCTCCCTATCTCCCTCTCTCAGTATGTTACTCTCTCATCCCTTAATTTCATTTTATTTCTTTTAGATATCTTCCCTTCATCCTCAACTCACCCTGTGTCTGCTCTCTCTCTTTTACATATATATATATACACATACATACACATACATACATATACACATAGATACATACATACATACACATTCACTTATATATATACTTAAACATATATATATATGCATATATATATATGCATATTCCCTTCAACTACCCTAATACTGAGGTCTCATGAATCATACTCATCATCTTTCCATGTAGGAATGTAAACAAAACAGTTCAACTTTAGTAAGTCCCTTGCAATTTCCGTTTCTTGATTACCTTTTCATGCTTCTCTTGATTCTTGTGTTTGAAAGTCAAATTTTCTATTCAGTTCTGGTCTTTTCACTGAGAAAGCTTGAAAGTCCTCTATTTTATTGAAACTCCATATTTTGCCTTGGAACATGATACTCAGTTTTGCTGGGTAGGTGATTCTAGGTTTTAATCCTAGCTCCATTGACCTCCGGAATATCGCATTCCAAGCCCTTCGATCTCTTAATGTAGAAGCTGCCAGATCTTGGGTTATTCTGATTGGGTTTCCACAATACTCAAATTGTTTCTTTCTGGCTGCTTGCAGTATTTTCTCCTTGATCTGGGAGCTCTGGAATTTGACAACAATATTCCTAGGAGATTTCTTTTTGGGATCTATTTGCGGAGGCGATCGATGGATTCTTTCAATTTCTATTTTGCCCTGTGGCTCTAGAATATCAGGGCAGTTCTCCTTGATAATTTCCTGAAAGATGGTATCTAGGCTCTTTTTTTGATCATGGCTTTCAGGTAGTCCAATAATTTTTAAATTATCTCTCCTGGATCTATTTTCCAGGTCAGTGGTTTTTCCAAGGAGATATTTCACATTGTCTTCCATTTTTTCATTCCTCTGGTTCTGTTTTATAATATCCTGATTTCTCATAAAGTCACTAGCTTCCACTTGCTCCAATCTAATTTTTAAAGTAGTATTTTCTTCAGTGGTCTTTTGGACCTCCTTTTCCATTTGGCTAATTCTGCCTTTCAAGGCATTCTTCTCCTCATTGGCTTTTTGGAGCTCTTTTGCCATTTGAGTTAGTCTATTTTTTAAGGTGTTGTTTTCTTCAGTGTATTTTTCAGTATTTTTTTGGGTCTCCTTTAGCAAGTCATTGACTTGTTTTTCATGGTTTTCTCGCATCTTTCTTATTTCTCTTCCCAATTTTTCCTCTACTTCTCTAACTTGCTTTTCCAAATCCTTTTTGAGTTCTTCTATGGTCTGGGGCCAGTTCATGTTTTTCTTGGAGGCTTTTGTTGTAGGCTCTATGACTTTGTTGTCTTCTTTAGGCTGTATGTTTTGGTCTTCTTTGTCACCAAAGAAAGAATCCAAAGTCTGAGACTGAATCTGGGCGCGTTTTCGCTGCCTGGCCATATTCCCAACCAACTAACTTGACCTTTGAGTTTTTCAGTGGGGTATGACTGCTTGTAGATTACAGAGTTCTATGTTCTACGTTTGGGGGGGAGGTGCCAGCTCTGTCAGAGCCGTACTCCTCCTTCCCCAAGGACCCCCAGTCCAGACTGGGCTCAGATCTTTGGCAGGCTGTGCACCCCTGCTGTGATCCGCCACTTAATTCCTCCCACCAGGTGGGCCTGGAGCCGGAAGTAACAACAGCTGTAGCTGCCCCACCTCCGCTGCCCCGGGGGCTGGAAGCCGAACCGCGAACTCCTTCCACTCCCGCAGCTTTTCCCACTAACCTTCTCCGCAGTCTTTGGTGTTTGTGGGTCGAGGGGTCTGGTAACTGCCGCAGCTCACATATTCAGGGCGCTAGGGCCCCCTCCGCCCGGCTTCTGGTCTGGATCGTCCACGCCGCTCAGGCTGGGCTCTGCTCCACTCCGTTCCCAGCTCCCAGCTCCGTGTGGAATAGAGCTCACCCAGAGACCATCCGGGCTGTCCTGGGCTGGAGCCCTGCTTCCCTCTGCTGTTCTGTGGGTTCTGCCGTTCTAGAATTGGTTCAGAGCCATTTTTATAGGTTTTTGGAGGGACTTGGGTACGGAGCTCACTCTAGTCCGTGCTTACCAGCCGCCATCTTGGCTCCGCCCCTCCTCTCAGTCTGCAGCAAGATTTTAACCCATATCTTCAGACTCCAGTTAATATGCTTTCTTTAATGACACACTTGTGCCTGAGCCCTGGTGTTTCCTCTGGACCTTTGTAACTCTAGAGATGATTCACAAGCATTTAGCTATTCCTCCGACAGTTATGGAGTCTCAAAAAAGAGAGAGCCAGCACTGTGCTCTAACGATACACCACTGAGACTGAGTTTTGGAAATGACTATGTCTTCTTGCTATTTTAAGCAGTCAGAGGAATTGAAAAGGAATTTGATTAGAATTGGAAGATAACCTCCTTGGAAGTACAGATTATAACCCTGTTGTGTATGGGTGCAAATAGTGTGTTATTATGTGATTCCATTTTTGTTATGTCTATTTTTTATATTTATGTATTTCTGATATGGCCTCTCGAAAAACTAATGTAGTCATAGGAAACCCAGTCTGTTAAGGCGAATTAGTTCCCCCATATAGCCACACTGAACCTGGGAGTGGCTAAGTTTTTTTTCACTAATGATATACTAATGTATATTAACATTTTAATATTCAACAAAGTCACCATTTAAGAATTTTTCATTTTAACTACATTTATCGTATATATTACTAGTCAAAGGCCTCCTTTTCTACAATGTTATGCAAAGTGGCCAAAAAGTCACTTTGTCATAAACACAAGTAGATCTGTTTTTAAATGAGCCATCTTATATAATTGCCAGTGCACAAAATCATTATGACTAATTTTCTGTGACTATTCTCAGTTTCAAATACAGATCTTCAATACCAAAATAAAAAATGTCAAGAGGCAAGAGGAATAGAAATTGACCACGTTCCCTCCCCCACCCCATACACATATTCTTCCTTCACAGACTGAACAGGGGCTTTCCTGCTAATGTGGCTTGAAATTTAGCAATACATTGGAATGGACTCTCTCCAACAGACCAGTGGGAAATATCATCTATATACATTTGTACCACTAGTTCTCATACCCACCCCTCAGTGCTTCTAGTTAATAATGTCATCATTTGGACACATAATGAAAGGTGTAGAGCAATGACCCTTTTAAGAGGAAGGATAACATGACAATCTAAGTTCTGATGACAATCTTAGTTCTGATCTGTCATAAAGAGAGAGAGTAGCCATTTGCAGCATGTACTAGAGCAGCAGTTCTCAAAGTGTGATTCGAGGATTCCCCCAGGGTCTCTAAGACTCTTTCAGAAGGTCAAAACTATTTGCATAACAAGAAAAAAGTTTTAATTACTAAAATGGTAAACAAACGTATATATACGCATATAACTAGATATATCACACAACTGAAAGCATTTTGGGGTCCTCAATAACTTTTAGGAATATAAAGGAGTCTGAGACCAAAAGGCTTGAGAGTTGTCCCAAAAAATGAGGTGGAGTTACAAGTTTTCAAAGTCTGAATATAATTCAATTCTGTCCAATATGTGTATGGGCTATTCAGGAAGTACTAGCACTTCTGTTGTGAGGGCTGCCAAGCCCTTTTCAGGGCTGCTCATCCACCTTTGGTGTCTACCTATCACCCAAGTCTAACCTGTAGATCCAAGAAGCTGTAGTATGTGCAGAGGCCACACCTCAGTAAAACCATTTTGGCAGATGGGCTAAACCATGTTGAGGGTAACAAACAGGCTTCAACCCTATCAGTGAGTTAGAGGAATGTCTACCCCAAGCATATGAAGTTCCTCCTCCTCCCACCCCCAGCAGAATAGATGAATGGACAGAAGAGAACAATGTGTTCCAATTGCTGTGAAGGCAGCTGAATCTGGTGCTATGGAGCACTTAGAGGTTGATCACAAGTTCAGACATCTATAACACCAAGGTCATCCACTACATCCCAGGCCATCACCAGTTGTCTTGCCACTGGACTTCCATGACTCTAGAAAGGAGAGTGAGACTGACAACCTTTTGCAACTCTGCCTTACTTAAATCCAATTCATGCACAAGTCAAGACATCATCTCTTCAAAAGGTCCTCTTCAAAAATGAAGGACAAACAACAACAATCCTGTGCAAAGTACAGGACACCCAAGGGCATAAAAGAGAAAATCCAATCCATGCCCTCAAAAAACTTGCATTCTACTGGACAGAAACAATATGGACACAGATAAAACAATGATATATAGTTTCAAGAAGGAGAAAACATTAACAACCAGGGGGATCAGGAAAGGCCTCATGTATTTATCAGTAGCTTCACAAGCAGGCTCATTAACAAGTCAGATGACTAATTCAATTAGTCACAGTTTGAAATTATGCATTTTCCCTGAGGAAAATAATAATAATCATGATGCCTTACATTTATATAACTCTTCATATATATTATCTTATTTGATTTTCACAACAACCCTGTAAGGGAGGCAGGGCAGATATTGTTACCCTCACATGCTTTCAGAAGGAAAAAATACGAGGCTTATAGAGACAAATTTGGCCAGTCATTACAGTATAAGCAGTAGAGACAGGACTAGAAACAGGGCTTTTACATTTGTAATCTATAGCTCTTCCATTACACCTGCTTCTCAATATCCTTCCTTTAACCAAGCTCTTCCTCTAATTCTGGCTCTCCCCTCTTTCTGTTTTTTTTTCCAATGCATTTTGGAGGGTTATTTCCTTTAGATGTTGCTTCATTTGTTTTTCTGTAACAGAACGAGTAAGACTTTGGTGGCACAGAATGTTCTGGGAAAAACAGCACTAGTACAAACCACCTCTCAGGACCATCATGAGCAAAGTGCTTTATGGACCTGAGAGTCATATAAGAATGTGAGTTATAGTTATTAATAGGATCATCTGGAAACTCATCACATCCAGGCTCTCCCTGGCTCCACAGTTAATATTCCTACATGATACCTTTGTACTAAAATCCAGGGGAAGAGACAAATTGAGTTGGACACAGCTCTGAAATTCCCAATCACATGTTGAAATACTTGGTAGATTACTGTCCACCTTTGCTACACAAAGGAACTATATGGAACAAATTTATCATATTGATGTATTTACCATGTTGGGGTGGATTCCAAAAGAAACAACAATTCTCATATAGCTTTGCTATGAATTCTTTAAGTTTGTTTATTTGTTTTAATAAATAAAGGTCTAAAATATTAGTACCAGATTCCAGGGCATTTTTAGTAAACCATATAAGAATGACATTTAGCCACCTCATAACCTCTTTTTTCCCCTGTGAAAAATGAAATTTTTCTCTCAAAGAGACTTAAACCCAGAAGATTTCTCCCTGTATGAACTAAGTATAACTAGAGCTACAATGCCCTTGGAATTAAGGCATCTGTTATGCTGTTTTAACCACATAGCTCTGAAAATGGGGTAACTAGGACATGAATATTTTGGAATCCTACAAAATTTTGACTGGTCCTGTTGTCCCCTTATATCAAACATTTAAGTTTTTAGTTTCTCCTCTGCATCATCTACGCAGTTGAGTCCTGAGATGTAGCAGGAATCTTAAACAGTTGTTTAGCACAGATTTTGCCTCTAGGCACCTAAGAATATCCCCTAAAGGTTGTGGAAATCCAGATTTATCCAGTTCAGCAGGAAATGCATTCTTACTTTTAGGTGGGGAATGCTAGAGAAAGTTGGAACAGTGTGTCCCACCCAAGGATTCTTTGAAAAAGGACCAATTCTTTACAAAGATATTAAGGTAATATCTCCATCTCTTTCATTTTCCTTCTCTGTCCACCAAGCAATAACAGTCATCCATTTTTATCAGTAGATATGGTTTTCCCACTCCACCTCACCCATCCCATCCCAACTAATGAAACAAAACCAATGTTATGGTGCATTTCCAGATGTACAATTATGCCACAGAACAGAAAAGTCTGGTGGGAGGTGGGGAAGAAATAGGTTAAGTTCCACTTATAACTAAGTTTGAAGTTAGTACCACTCATTACATAGAGAAGGAGGGGGGGAAGGAGAATCAAAAAGAAAACTGTATTGCTGCTAACTTTAGCAACTGTAGTATTGTGGAGAGTTGGATTTTCAATCAGAGGGAAGGAAATGTCTTTTTTAAAACTTCTACTATACATCAGGCACCATGCTAAGCATCTTACAAGTACGATCTCACCTATGTGGTCCCATGGATGGAGTGCTGGACCTAAAGATGGTTGAAAACTTGAACTCAAATCTGTCCTCTGATGCTTACTAACCAATCCTGGTTATCACAAACTCTGCCTTAGCTTCCTCAACTATAAAATGGGGTTGATAATAGTACCTACCTCATGGGATTATTGTGAGGATCAAATGAGATCAAATAAGACAGAGGATGAGGGTTTGAATCTAAGCTCAGCTACTTATTTTCTTTTGACCTTGGGCAGGTCACTACTCTCTAGGATTCATTTTAACCATCCCTAAAATGAGGGAGTCAGACTAGGTAACCTCTATGTTCTTACTCCACTTTAAACCTATGTCCCTAAGAACAATATCCAATAGTATCTTTCCTCACACGTTTTTTTTTGCCTGTCCTAACTAATGGGTCTAAAGATTATTTCAGTTCAAAAGTAATGTCTTTTTTTGAATTCAAGAAACCTAGTTTATGGGTCCAGTTCAACTGCCAAATCTCTCTGCAACCTTAGGCAAAAAGCTTAACCTTAACTTTCATAAACTGTGAATTTGTCTAGATGTTCCCTAACATTCTTTCCGGCTCTAAGGTGTTATGCCACTAAATCCTTTTGCGACAGCCTTTTTATGCCTGATGAATTAATTTGGATGTGCCAATAGCTAATTTTTACTCTGCTATGTTCCACTGAAATGATAATAATTATGATGATGAAAAAGAAGAAAGAAAAATAAGAAAAACAAGAACAAGGATGAGAAGATGCTAACATTGATATAACATCTACGAAGTGCCAGGCAATGTGCTAAGTACTGTACAAATATTATTGCATTTGATCCTCACAACAACCCAGAGAGGTAGGTGCTATTAATATGCCCATCTTATGGTTGAGGAAACTCAGGCAAACTGAAGTTAAATAAACACTTAATCACTTAAGACTCTTATTATGCTTCATCATGGTGTGGAGGTAACATTGAAAACCATGACAAAGGAGCACAAGTTCTAGCAGTTACTACCTCGTGTAAGGGCAAGGTGATGGAGTGTGTCTGTTGACAGAAAAAAACCTAGCTAAAGGCAGAGATGCTCACCATCAAACTGACTGCAGTGAGAGGAATCACCCACATCAAATCTTAGAAACAGTTTACTTAGTTGTAAAGGGTTGTTCACACTCACAAAACCACAGATCCCTGAAGTATTGGAGTATATGTACCACTACCTTGGGAATGAGGGATGGAGGGTCCCTTCTCCTCCTCTTCCTCTTCCTCCTCTCCACTTCAGAACACACACAGATATCCTATGACTACTTCCTGTCATCCATGATAATTCTTTAAGGCTGCTGAGCCAAGTTCATGGGTATGGAAAATGAGTGATCTCCATTTCTCAAGCTTTAAAGTATAAGGAGAGTATGAAGAATCGGGTAGTTCATGGCCTCCTAGGCAAACCTGCATTTCAGACTGGGCCAACTCCCAATTGTATACTCTTTCATTTGGAAGGAAGCCTTCTTTGATCTCAGAAAGTAACTGGCATCTTCCCCTTCCTGGGTACTTGAGCCACAGTGTAGTGAATACTATAACAGTTTGAGTGATGAGAGCAACAAAGGCAGGTCGGGTGATGGTGAGTTGCCCACATAAAGATAGAGAGAGAGGGACCACTGGAAAGAAAGAGACCACTGTAGATGTTGATCAGTCTGTACTCAGTGGTGGTGAAATGTAAATTAGTTAATTAGCAGAACCTGAAAATATCTCAATGATGCTTGAATATTAGCCCTTTAACTGATCATAATCACCATATCATTTATTATTGCTTAGTAGTCCCTTTTCTGTATGGGAATAAAACTACCTAGTCCATACCTGTTCATGTTTGTACACTGGAGATCTTTTATATTTCTCTCTATCCAACCCCTTTCTGGGCAAGACTCCATAGAATACAGCCAAAAATATAATTATTTCTCAGGAATCTGAGGTGGGGGCAGAATTGAAGCCCTGGGCAAGGGAGCTTAGTATGGTTTTTGAGGAGATAAGCAACTACAAAGCAATGGACTCGGGGTCAATTTCAAGACCTGTAAAAGATCTGTTTTGGAGGTTTCCATTCCCTGTTCCTCAACCAATCAGTGCCTGGCTAGCCCCTGAGCTTGATATATGTCATAGTGGTAGTGTTATGGTATTGTTCCATTGTCCAAATTTTCCTTACATTGAAAGAACTTAAGTCAAAAGAAACTTAAGCTCAAAGAAGCCAGCATATAGACGTTTGGGGAACTAAATACCAGAAAGTTTAGGGACTTGGCTAGGTTTGTGTTCTATAGGTGACAAGAGGAGAATCAGAGGCAAGAAAGAATATTTTTAAAAGGATGTAGATGCCTCTCCTCCTGGGACTAGTGGCAGGGATGTGGATTCAAAAGAAACAGAACGTGAATGACTAAGGAGCCTAGGCAAGGGCAGTTAGGTATGGGGATATTAGAACCAGCTAAAATGGGAATATAAATTTCCATTGGACTTTTCCTAATACCAACCTCTTGGAAGGCCAAGAAATCTAGGACTGAAATGCTGGCTACTGGTATTTAAGTCACTCTGTGCCCTCTAATTTTTAGAATACAATGCAATATTGTAACTCTCTAGTTTTATGAGCTGCCAAAATCAATCTCAGAACCTATTTTCCCATTACTATGGAATAACAAAAGAGAGAATTTTTCCTCTGACTCACAGATGCAGTTTCATCTACATGCATGCATTTGAAGGCATTATTTAAGCCATAGTGCATATAATGAACACACTGTAATCATATCTTTGTCCCAACTCAATTACAAAATGAACTCATAACTCAGAGCCCTGCAATAAATATCTATTTCCATTTTAGGCTGATCATTAAGTATAGTTCACACTAGAAATCTGTTAAATGAAAGAATGTTAAAAATCACTTACATCATTTAGACCTTATTGATTTTGATGGCTATTAATCCACAGAGTATAAGCAGTACATCTATAGAGAGAACAGCATTCCAAGAAAACTCTACCCGCCCCTCACAAATAGGGGCTGGGCACTTTTAGTCTTCTGACACTGGCCATTGTGTGTTTCAAACTCTGTGCCTTCCACATAGACTTGACCACTCCTTCTACCTCTCTCATTCCTACTCACATGCTGCTGACCAGGACTGGAGAAAGTCATGTAATAATGCTGACTAGGTCCATTATAAATGTATCCTATTTAATTTCAGGGCAGCTAGGCTTAGAGTCAGGAAGACCTAAGTTCAAATCTGGCCTCAGACACTTTCTAGCTGCGTGACCCTGGACAACTCACTTAACCCTGTTTGCCTCAGTTTCCTCATCTGTAAAATGAGCTGCATAAGGAAATGGCAAACCACTCCAGTATCTTTGCCAAGAAAAACCCAAAAGGGTCACAAAGAGTCTGACACGACTGAAAAATGATTAAACAAGTTTAATCTCAACTGGACTTTCATTGCCACAGCAAAGTCCTTTCACTTTCCCCTAAGTGATAAATCATTGCACTCCATCAGTTAACTTGGCCACACCTCTTCTCTCCTCAAGCTTTCCACAGTACCTGTCTCCCTTGCCTCTTAACATTTAGCAAAAAGTTGCAGTGCTTTGCACACAGTAAATGCTTAATAAATGCTTCATTCATTCAACAGCAGACCTTTCCTCATGTTTTACAGGCCATGGTAGTAAACTCTATCTTCCCTTCTTCACATCTTGAAACCCTTGTTATCGTTCCCAGTTATTGCCTCCTTTACTTCATCTCCGATAAAATAGTAACTCTTCTCCTTGGAAAGATCACCATCTCCCCGGCACACACACCCCAACACAGACACTACTATCCAGTATTTACTACATATTATCCTCCCCTAAAATATCCTTCTATTGCCTCACTATGATGTCTAGCTGACTGTGAAAGTAATGCCAATGGAATGCTCTTGATCCTACCAAGATATTTCTACTGAACTCATTCCTACCGATCTTCTCTAGCAGAATGAACCAACAATCCTCCTCACTCTCTAAGATTCAGTCTTTCCCCACCCACTGACTCCTTTCCTGCCACCTACAAACAAGTCCAAGGTTATCTCCAACTTTAAAATACCCTCATTTATCCCTATTGTCTTCCTCAAACTATCATCCCCTGCTCTCCTTCCTATCACAGTCAAATGCCTAGAAAACATTGTTGATATCGGTTGTCTCTGATTCCTGACCTCTCACTTCTCAATCCCTTGCAATCTGGCTTCCAAATTCATCACTCAGCTAAAGCCAGGGAGTCATTACCAATCTCTTTATTAACAAATATGGGGATATTGCTTTTCTTTACATTATTGTGGTATTTGTATAAATTGTTCTGCTTTTCTCATCATACTCTGCATCAGTTCATGTAAATCTTTTCAGGTTTCTTTAAATCCATTTTATCTGCCATTTCTTGTAGCACAAAAATATTCCATTACAGTCACATAACTAGACTCCAATTTATCCAGCTAATGTCCAACTGATGGGTAACAACTTCATTTTCAGTTATTTGCTACAACAAAATGCCATTATGAATATTTTCATACATGTGGGTTATTTCTCTCTATGTTTGACCTTTTAGGTCATGCCTGACAGATCAATTTAACACACATTTTTGGTATGCAAAGTTTAGTAACTATTTAGTTATAGTTCCAAATTGCTTTTCCAAACAGTTAAACTAATTCCCACTTCCACCAGCAGTATATTGTTGTACCTGTTCCCCTAGAGACCCTCTAAAAGTGGCTATATTACTCCTTTTTCCCTCTTTACCAAAATGACAGATGTAAGGTGAAACCTCAGAGCTATTCTGATTGGTAGTTCTCTTAGTGATTTGGTGAATGATTTTTTTTCCTTATCATAATTGATAGCTCGCATTTCTTCACTTGAAAACTTCCCATTCATATTCTTTCATCTCTAATCTCTTGGGGAATGGTGTGTTTCTTCCCATGCAGAATCTTAACAATCTGACTCATCTTAATTCCAGTGCTTTCCCTCTTTAAATTGCTTCCTATTGATTCTGCATATAGCTTACTCTGTGTGTGTATGTGCATTTATGTACATGTTGACTCCCCAATTAGATTGCAAACTCCTTGAGGACTGTCTTTTGTTTCTTTTTGTAAACCTAAGCATTTAGTACAGTGCCTGGAATCTAATAGGTACTTAATAAATGTTTGTGATTGATTATGTCATTTTTCACTATGTTAATAAATTTTTAAAAATTTAGTAATGATCACTTTTACCCATCCATATTATGATGTGTGTGTATATGTGTGTATTTCTCTCTGTGAGTACACACATGCACACACACACACACATATATGTACAGGCACATATATTCAGTCATAGCTGAGACTATTGATAACTGACATGACACTGTCCTACACCTTTGATGAGATGTTTGGTAAGCTAACAGGACCATTAAGGTATGTGATGGCTCCACTAAAATCCTCTTCTGATACCTTAGGGCATTGAGGTTGGCCTACATGTATAATAATAATTGCTGTTGTTATTAATAATAAATATCATTTATATAGAACTTTACACAAATTAGTTCATTTTATCCTCATAAAACCCTGGAAAATGTTATTATTATTGTTGTCATTTTACAGATGCGGAAACTGGAGCAAATATTGGTGAAGAGACTTGCTCAAGGTGACACAGCGAGTGAGTGTCTGAGACAATATTTGAACTCAGATCTTGCTGACTCCAGGTTCAATGCTCCATCCACCGCACCACCTAGCTGGTTCCTGTACACCACGCCAATAGAAAACTAGTGCCATTAAACTGAGACAGCTTCACATATAATCCTGGTGACCCACTGATGGCCATTGCTCCAGAACCAGTCTACAGGTAAATTGAAGGTGACATTGCCTTGCCAGACATGCAATTAATCTTTCTGGCTTCAGCAACTCATTAAGCTTTCTAAGTCATGAGTTAGGGTGGGGGAGAGAAGAGGGTCATTGTGATTTGGTGGTAGTAGAGGGAATGGTCACATGGATGAAATCATACATCCTTCCAATATTAAAGTATCTATGTGGAATACTCTGTGGGGTTGGGGCTGGGAAGTAAGCATCTAAAGTATTCAAACCACAAGTTAAAGAAAACCAGCTCTACTTCTCTTTCCTCTGTAGCTGGTAAGTATCACCAGATCAAAATGTCCACAGTTATTATGCAGCCCAGTATGAGTACATTCACCAGCTACAGAATGGATGTCTGTCAGCAGTGGTCTGGGAGAGGCTTTGAGGTACGTTTCTCACAATGAGGGAAAAAATTCGTACACATCAAAGTACCATTAAGCAAAAGGGAAACACATTTCTCCCTCTCTGCATCTCATCCTTCTGGCCATATGACTGTGGTAAGGATGTTATTTGAGAGATCTTGGCTCTGGGTACATTTCAGAATACATTGGGATTCAGCAATTTCATTTCTTAAATACTCTATCTCTAAGGATTTTACTAATGAAGTCAGAGAATATTGCTGGCGCCACATTTTAGCAAGGACTAAAGAGTACAGAGAAGAGCAACCAAAATGGTGAAGGGCCTTGAAATCATGCCACATGAAGATCAGTTGATGGCTCTGGGGATTTTTAGGCTAGAGAAGAGAAGACTCAAGGGGGACATAATAGCTGTCTTCAAGTATTTGAAGGGCTGTCATGTGAAAAAGGAATTAAGTTCTACTTGGTGCCAGAAAGCATACTAGGAGCAATGGTTCCAAGTTTCATACAGAAGCTAACGTCAAAAAACAAAAACAAAAGCCAAAGTGGAATGGAATAGCAAGGAAAGCAAGAGGTTCCTTTTTTACTGGGAATCTTCAAGCAAACATTCAATGACTACTCACCAACTAGGGAGCGGATAAAAAAAGATTATTTTTCAGGTTGGATTAGATAGTCTCTGAACCCCCTTCCAATGCTGAATAGTCTGCCCTGGTTCTCCTTTTTCTGATTGGCTGGTTCCTCCCTGACCTTCCATTTTAAGGAAAATGCTAAGGCCAGCCTTTTCTTTATTTCTTTTTGGATTTTCTCTACCATGCCCCTACAAGGGTACCTCCTTCTCCTCCCTTTCTGTGTCCTTTTATGTGTTACTTTCCCCCATTAGGATGTAAGTTCTTGAGGGCAGGGGCTGTCTTTTTTCCTGCTAGCATCTGTATTCCCAGTGCCTGTGCCTGACATATAGTAATAGCTTAATAAATGCTGGTTGATTTAAATGAATGTTCTTTGATCTTAGGAGCTGGTAACTTGGTACTTTTGTAGATGTATGGACACGTGATGATAAATGATATGTAACACAGAATAATAATAAAAGCACAAAGTTCCTGATTTCCACATCATTTTTAAAAAAGGCCATTAAGTACTTGAACAAAGTATTGCATTTGCTATAGGTTTCCTTTCTACCAATTATATATGCTTAAATAATATGGGTCTCTAAGATCTATGTATATATTTCACAAAAATCAATCCAATTTATTTTAAACAAGAAGTCGTCCTTAAAGATTTCTATTAAGATTAATTCTGAATTCATTGCTCTCTTGCTCATCTTAAACATTAATACTTCTGTAAGGAAAAAGTATCTATATTTATATAGAGAAGTAACAGTATTTTATTTAACAGCCATTTCTGTAACTAACACTTTATATTGATCCAATCAAGAATTTGTAGGGTTATTTAAATATCATTGACATAATGATACTCTAAATGACTATTTAAAGAACCTTTTGGATTAATGGCTGCTCTCAGTAGAGTAGATCCCATTATCGCTTCTTTTGGTATTCTCTACTATTACCTCAATGAGGTAACAAATGCTTACAAACATTTTTAGCCGACCAAATTAATACTGAAGATACACATGAAACTCCAAATGAGAAAAAGCAATAGGAAAGTTCAAAAATAATATTTTCTAATATTTATTATTTTTACTCTTTTATAGTCTTTTCTAATCAAAGACCAAAGTTTTGCTTCATCCATGATGAAGCAAAGAACAAAAAAAAATAGCATTGCTGTTGATTTGGGCATCAGTAAGAAATGAAAGGCAGGAAGGCTTTCAACATCAACGAACTTTATTGCCGCAGAACTACCCTGGAAATTACTACAGCATTAACTACTCAATGATCCTCAAATGGATTTGGGATCTGGTCAATTTGGAAATTCTTGTCCACAATGCAAATCACAACCCATCCATGTCTCTCCATTTTATGTGACTCTTATCGAAATTTTCCCATAAATGTGGCACAGGGGTTCCATGCAATTTATTGGAAGTTGGAGACTTTCCTTGCCTTTTCTAAGTCATGGACTCAAAAGGAATTAAGATTACTACATTGTGACACAGTGCCCCCTAGAATAAATTCATCCTTGGTGAACATTTTCTTTAACCAGCAAGGGGGTTCTCTTTCACAAGATCATTTCTGTGACATGCCAATGAATACTGAAATGCTAGGTGACTCCACCTCAGTTCAGGCAGTGGTGATACATATAAAGATAGATAGATAGATGGATGATAGAAATACATGGAGACAGAGATCTATTAGTAGATCTCTACCTATCATGTATCTACCATATCTGCTTCTTTATCTACGTATCTATCATTTATATATATATGTATGTGTATATGTATGTATATATATATATATATATATATAGTTTATTTGTAGCCACTGCCTCTACTAGAGTCACATAGCATTTCAATACTCATTGGCATCACAACAATGACTTTGTAAAAGGTCATCTATCTATGAAAACATCTGTCTCTCTATCTCTCTGTCATCTTCCTCTACTTTGTTTGTGGTTCTAATGAGTATTCAGGAGGCATAATCAAGTAATCAACTTACTAGAACTCCAAGAGAAACATATCTAACAGTTCTGCTATTGTCAGGTCACTCTAAAACAGGGGTAGGGAACCTTCAACCTAGAGGCCACATGTGGCCTTCTAGGTCCTTGAGTGTGGCCCTTCGACTAGGCCATAGGTTCCTCACCTTTGCTCTAGTATGTACACTTCCATAGTTCATCAACATAGCTATGGAACAAAAGCCCATCTGTAAAATTGAACTTCTTTAACACATTACTGGAGACTCCATTTATACTGCAGGAAGTTACCTTGGTTTAAAGCCATCCATATATCCTAAGAAACACTGACTCTATCAGTAAAAATGGTTTTTAAAAAATCAGTGCAGGAACTTCCTGGTTATTACTCTGACCTAAACTCCCTAGATCAGAAGAGCATCAATCAGCACTATGGAACCCATTCAGCTGAACCCACAGCAGGTACCAGGGAGATGAAACAATCTAATCAATGGTTTCATGTGAAAAATTTGCTAGGTGTTCTGTATGCATTGCACCCCAGATATTTAATGATCATCCTCTGGAATAATAATGTGGTTCCTCCACAAGAAAAAATCCTTTATGAGTTGATAATTTGAGGAACTTCAAATTCCTCAGGCAACAACAGACCATTCTGGGATCCAGTTAATTATGAGATTTGATCAGGTTAAAGAGGCGGGTTATGGATGTTTTCTAACATCAAAATGTCCAGTGCAGGCGGAACGATAATCTTCAAGAGTAGGAGGCATCAACACTCAATATTTATCTTATAGGCTTGCAGATATGAATATAGTCATAAGTAGAACTAACTGGAAATCATGGCCACATTAAATAGAGAAGTTGCAAAATCCTAAATAATCAGTGTTATTTATTAAGTATGTCTATGTGCCAGGCACTGTGCTAGATTTGAGAGAAATAAGTACAAATAACAAGTACTCAAGAGAAGAAAGATTACTATATCACATCACAGAGAACTCCTATGTATAAGTACGTATGATACACTTAGCATGTGCATTTAACTGCATTTACCACCCATTGATGTTCCTTATGAATGTGCTCTATAGGGATGTATCACTTTGTACATATGTTTTTAAAGTACAATTTTTATTAGCAAATTGTGAAGTGATTGAATCAAATTCCAAATTTTCCCAGGTTGGCAGTCTGTCCCCCAAAGGAAAAAAGATCATTTGTCCGTCCCTTCTTTCTCTTCTGTCATATTAAAATAGGCTCTGGTTTGGAATCTATTTTGTAAGGATCTCTTTGTTTCTCCATTTGTTTCAGTAGTTCTTGACTGAGGATCATGAGGCCATAGTTCTTGAGCTGAACGGGACTTAAGAGGTTACAGGACTTCTAAAATGTTTTCCACTGGCAACCCCTTTTCATGTTTTGGCAGCATACATTGGCATGGCATGGCCTGAGGGCATGCACAGTGCAAAGTGCACATGCTTTGTGTTCAGAACCAAGGCTGCAGTGAAGTTGATAGATGTAACACAGGCAAGTGCTGCCAGAAACACCTTGTATTCATTATGTGTTTGATTTTGAATTTAATTTTTTGCGACCTTATATGGGATCAAGACCCACAGTTGAAGAAGTGCTGATCCAACCCCTTCATTTTTTGGATGGAGAAAATGAAACCAAGGAGTAAGTGCTTGGAATCCTCTCCTTCCTCATCTCTACCTCTTGTTTTCCCAGGTTCCCTTCAAGTCCCTGCTAAAATTATACCCTCTTACAAAAATCTGTTCCTGATCCCTGTCAATTACAATGCCTTCACTCTGTTAATTATCTCTAAATTATCCTGTGTTGTTGTTGTTTTTTATACATGTTTGTTAGCATGTTTTCTCCCCCATTAAGAATGTGAGCTCTTGGACAGCAGGGACTGTTTTTTGTCTTTCTTTGTATCCCCAGTGCTTAGCACACTGCCTGGCACATAGTGGGTGCTCAATAAATGCTTAAAGCAATATATAAATGCTAGTTATTGATATCATTATCATTATCTTTAACTTACAGAATCTCAGCTTTAGGAAAAATCTCAGAGGTCATCTAGTCCAACCCATATCCTGAACAGGAATCCCCTCTACAGGATAACCAACAAATCATCAATTTTCTTTTAAGAAAGTTCAGTGAGGGTGGGGGAAACAGTCTATTTTACTTCTGGATCATTCTAATTGTTGGAATTTTCTCCTGATATCACACCCAAATATTCCTCTTCTGTGGCTTTTTCTCTCACTTATGTAGAACTCACAATATTCTATAGGACTCTTAAACTTGTTGGTGTCAAGGATTCCTTTGGTATTGATGAAGCCTATGGTCCTCTTTGCAGAATAATGTTTTTATATGCAAAAATAAATAAAATAATGGCAAGGAAATCAATGTATTGATGTCTGTATATATGTATACCATATATATGTGGGACATATATATGTATAACTGTATATACATATATGCACATGTATACACATACATATACACACATATATACATGTGTGGGGAGAGAGAGGGACAGAGAGAGAGAGAGAGAGAGAGAGAGGGAGAGAGAGAGAGAGTTGGTTAGTTGATGGACCTTAAAGATTAAAGATTCCTATATTATGGACTTGTGGCCCATCAGACATTTTGCCTACCCTCATCGCTTGTAGGACACAGGCCTACATTTGATCTTGAGCTGTAGTATGTAGGGAAGAGTAAGCAAGGTTAGGTCTCATCAAGAGGAGGACGAGGGGCATCATTAACAGAGAACAGGTCAGTGGACAGTTTTACAGCTCTGAAGGATGTAGGTGGGGAGGGAGGATCTATGTGGATGGCTGACGGAATGCTTAATGTTTTCTAATTCCTGTAGAATAATGAGCTCATTCCCATTATGTAGATCAGTGTTTCAGTGCCTGTGCTCATAGACAATATTACTGTGCACTTCCTCACCGTTATTTGCATCCTGCTCCCTTACCTTCAATCAATTCTCATCTGCACATCCAATTCAAAATTCCATTTCTGGCTTTCAAACCTCCATGGACTTGCAGCAGTCTACCCCACATCCTTTGTCTCTTTTTTAATCTCTTCCAGCTACCTTTCTTCTCATCTTCTTCCAACCACCACTGCCTCTCCACAGAAATCTGCCCTCCTCAAGTAAGCACTTCTCCTTTATTCCTTTACCCATCTTCCAGTAAGCCATATCCTCTCCAATCACTTTATCCAATCACAACGAGAATTATTTATCCTTTGCCCATCCCTCCTCCAAATTCCATCATTTTTAAAACTTTTTAACATTGTTTAGCTCAAAAAGGCCTTTCCACAATCATCAGGAGATGTTTTCTTTTGTATAGTTTTGGGCTACCATTAATTTTCCAGTAGTATTTAGCCGTTTAAAAAAATGTCTAAGACCAAATGATTTACGCTGAAATTTTTCTCAGCTAATGTGAAAACATGATTTTGTTGTAGTTTTGTCAGGGATAAGGATTTTATCTTTTTCCTCTTCAGAATACTCTCTAGCATCAATATTGCCCTATCAAGTGATTAAAGGCCCCAGAGTTAAAATAGCCCTGATTTTTTTAATCAACTGAAAAAAGAAAAATAAAGATGAAATCTCCTTCGAGTGCTAAAAAGCTAGCAGTTTATTTAAAGAAAGTGTTTATACTCTTCACTAATTACTTAGGTGTGCTCACACTGATTCCAGCACAGAGGCTTCATTTCTTTCAACTATCTTAAATATGTCAGTACTTGATGTTATCGAATAGATGCATGCTTAAAAATAGTATTATAGTTCAGCTCTCTGAAATATTCTATTTTTAAACTTTATATTGGCTTTTAAAGAAATCTTTATTACATTGAAAGATTAAGTCCATATGCCTTTTATGATTAAATTGTTAGCCATCAGTCTTTTGAACTGTGAGGTTCATGAGTTTCTCTTTTGTAATTTTTTTTAAAGAAAGACAAAATGCAAAGTTCATGCATTCCTAGAATAAACATAGGACATCCGCCCGACTTATTTAAGGTGTGCTGAACGAAAAGCTACCCACCATCTTACCTAGTTGTGCATAGGTCAGTTTCAAAGCTCCTCTATTTCAATGCCCTCATTTTCAAGGTGAGGAAATGCTGGCCAAAAGAAGTTAAATGACATAGAGGGTCAGATAAGCAGTAAACGACAGAGGATGGATTGGCACCTAGGTCTTCTAATTCCAAGTCCAGTGTACTGTGGACCTTACCTCACTGCCTCTTCTCGCCATAAAGAGAGAATGGGAAATCATAAGGGACAAAAATGAAAACCAGTCACCTTAAAAAATTGAGGTAGATGCTTCCATTTTCCCAAAATTTGCAATGAAGTTCTTCCTTGTTCAAGTTGTCTCCAATACTTTTCCAGGGTGTTCCAAAATTACAAGGGCATATTTATCTGTCTGTCTATCTATATCTATTCATTCACTCATTTATAAGATTTTCTCCAGTGACCAAGAAGCAGTTGGGTATAGTTACTTAGCTATCACATAAATCGGGCCAGGATCTTGGACATCCCTCCCCCTAAACAAAATGCTAGAGTCACCTTGCCATTTTCCACTCATCCCAGAATGAAAAAGCAGGCAAATAGTTCACATTTTTATATTACAATTTTCAAAGCACAGTGTCAATGTCATTATCCCCATCTTACAGACGAGGAAGAAAAGGCTCAGAAAGGTTATATGGCTTGCTCACAGTAACTATATGATGGACAGAACTGGGACTCAAACCCAAGTATCTTAACTTCAGGTCCAATGCTCTATTTAGTAGAAACTCTACATCCAATAGAATGTAGGATAGAAGTTCTTTGATAGACTGTAAGCTCCTTGAGGGGAGGGACTTTTGCTTGTCTTTGTACTAGTGACGAGAACAGTGCCTGGAAAACTGTAGATGCTTAATACATGTTTGTTGATTGATTACTATAATCTGGCTGCAGTACTTCTGTCATCCCCACCATTGATTCCAATTCCCAACACAAAAGCACATGATAGTCTTGCCCACTTGTCCACTCTGCTGTGGTCCTCCTATTGCTAATAGATTTAAGTTGGCAAGCCTAGTTGACAGAATATACTTTTTAATATGGTTCTTGAGAAGCATGCCGGAGTCACATGTTGTTCATGAACCCTCACAGTTCAAAAGACTGATGACTGATAATTTCTTAAGAAAAGGAATAAGGACCTGGTTTTTTTTTTTTTAATGTAATAGGGAGTTAAATAAAAAATGTCACCGTTCACTTGTGCTACCTCAACCATAACTGTACTGCATTGAAATTGTCCTTATCTATTCAATAACTAACTGTATCTTGTCATGTAAATGCTCTGACATGACAATTAACATCTCTGTTATTCTGCAAGTAAAATTAAATAGCTCACTAGTAAAATAGAATAAAGACAACTGGAAAAGGCTGATATGTCACATATCTTCTTACCCCCAACCCATCCCCAGGCATGCTGTCTTCCCTACAATTTCCTAGAAGAAAAAAAAAACTAAATTTTGATATTGTTTTCATGATTTGATAGAAGAGCTATTTGGTCATTCAAAATTATATTTCAAAGGACCAAAAAGAGAATTTATAAAATAATCAGGTTTATCAGAAGAGGATGAGTTCATGCAAAAGGGTATCTGGTTTGCCCGAGGAATGAAGTTTGAATTTCCTCTTGCTTTACCAAGATTTTCTTTCACATTAGACTTACCCATTTAAAGATATGTAACACTGAGTGAAATGACACCCAAAATATCAACCAAATCCAGGGCAGTCTCATAGTTATATTTCAAAGGGAAATAATGGAAGGTACCCTTACGATAAGGGGTCTATCCCAAAGAGGACTAGGCCAGGGGTCAGAAGCCCTACCTCCAAGCTATTTAAGATGGGCAAATCTCTTGTTTGTGCTAAACATGGTCATCATTGTTGTTTTAATTTGTCAAAAATAAATGAGGATATTAATCTCTCCTACCTCTTTCATCAAATGAAGATAATGGTTACGAAACAGCTTTAATTTTTTGATAACTGTATTTCAATATAATTATAATATTTTATTTTATGCATTTTAAATATCATTCTGAGAAGGGGTCTATAGAGCTACCAGCCTGTCAAAGGAATCCATGTCACAAAAAAGGTTAAGGACACATTCTCTAACACATGTGATTACTTTTTTTGCACAAGACCTAACACATCATAAGTCCTATCATTAACTCATAATAGGTGAAGTCAAGTTAACCAGGTATAGGTTAGAATCATGCAAGGGCTTGTTAGCTTTGCCCAGAAGAGGAAAAACACCCAACTCTTATTTTTTGGCTACAGAATGCACCTATATTTTTTTTAACCAAAATAAACTGTCCCAACTGCAATGGGGTTGTGATCAATGAAATGAAAGCAGCCAGGGAACTCAATGGTTGAGTAATAAAAAAAAAACCCTCAAAATTTAGTGTGTCAGGAGCACATCTTCCTGTATCAATTAATCTGTGGGTATTTGTTGGTTACCTACTATGTGACCATCACCATAGTCATGACAAGGAACAATTTCATCTTGTGTAACCACCACAAACTACACCTAAGAGGCATGAAACTCATCCTAATTTGAGTGAAAAGCTGGGACACTGCCCAAGGATTGCTGCAAGACAGAACCCAGGAAATAAGAATAAAAAGAAAAGAATAAGGTAGGGAGAGATCATGTCAGAGTGGGGCAAACCTGAGCTTGCCATATAATCATTTCCCATTTTACCTACTTTTGCTAACTAGATGCTAAACTCTGTGCATCTCTAAATTTGACACCCTGAGGAAAAATCCCCATCATCTCACCCTAGTTGTGTCTCTGACCAGCATTGTGCTAAATATGATGGGAGATTTAAAAGAAATGTTCAACATGGTCCTCCTGGATTATATAATCTAATTTGGATATCACCATCTTACTCTTACCACCACCACCACCACCACCAAACTACTACTACCACCACCACCACCACCACCACCACCAAACTACTACTACTACCACCACCACCACCACCACCAAACTACTACTACCACCACCACCACTACCACCACCACCACCACCACCAAACTACTACTACCACCACCACCACTACCACTACTACTGCTGCTGCTGTTGTTGTGGCTGCTATAACTACTACTCTTTTTGAGAGCAAAGGACTAACAACAACAACTACTACTACTACTACTAGACTATTAATAATATTACTAATAATTGTAACTGACATTCATATAGTACTTTAAGATTTGATCCTTAGAACACCCCAGTAAGGCAACTGTTATCATGACTTTCACTTTACAGATAGAAGAACTATGGCTTTCAGGGATTGCAACTGTCCAAGGATCACACAACTAGTAAGGACAAGAGATAGAATTTGAACTCAGGTCTTTTCTGAATTACTAGTCTAGCACTCTTTCTCCTAAAATACCTTTGACAAATACAGGATGACAGAAGGCAATATATTGTACTGGAGATCATAAACTACTGCTGCGATTAAAAGCTGGATATTCCTGCATCAGTGAGAGAGCATGGCTGTGATTTAGCTCTCTTTCCACATGAGATATTCCCCTTTTACTTCTGATTACTTTCATAGGTCACCTACAACCCTAGCTTAGGAGATCTGAAGCAGCACCCAGTGACAGTGTCTATGGCTATATGGTTCAGTCTCTCTATTCCCATCAGTGACATTACAAGAAAATGCAATGAATGTGTGTGTCTTTGTGTGTGATTGTGATGATGATGATGATGATGATGATGATGGTGATGATGATGAAGAACAGAGGGAAAGGTTGGGTTCAGGAAGGAGGTCATTGTAAAGAATCTTCTCAGGAGTTAGGGAAGGGAAAAAACAAAACCAAATAAAACAGCAGAGCATTCAAGTTCCTTAGCCAGAGTTTAAACCAAATATCTTCTACCCAGATGGCTTCCAAAGCCAAGAGGGAGAGGAAGCCCTGCTGCCTTTTTATGTTGGCCCTTGATTGTTGTTAATGATCCCCAGCTGTACAGGCTCCCTAATCTCTTTAA
The DNA here is from genome assembly GCF_011100635.1 of Trichosurus vulpecula. Classification (NCBI taxonomy): domain Eukaryota; kingdom Metazoa; phylum Chordata; class Mammalia; order Diprotodontia; family Phalangeridae; genus Trichosurus; species Trichosurus vulpecula. The sequence continues at coordinate 330,470,281 of NC_050575.1, forward strand.
CCTCTCTCTGGTTGGCCTCACATCCTTGCATCTCTTGCAGGGAAAATAGAACACTAAACCCAGCACCCATTCCCAGACAGAGTGTGTGCTAAACAACACATGGAGGTCAGTCTCTGAATGGGTCCCTGAGTTTGCTCATTTAGCATTGCCAGGACCCTTCATCCTGGAAGAGGAAATCTAGATCAGCATTCTCATTCCTAGAGGGGCAGTGAATCCACGCCAGCTGCCAGAGCAAAAATGGGGCACATTCACTGGGGAATAAAACTCATGTTTCCTATTATAAGGCCATGGGAGTCGTTGCTGTGCAAGATGGTTATGACAGGGGTGAACTATCCTGTTATCCTATTTCTGTATTATCTTTCTGGACCCCAGGACAGTACTCACTGTCCCAAAAAGTCTTTCCCAAGAGTATGCTGCTAAGTGACTCTTTGTTACCACTGAGGTATGAATTTCTAAGCCAACCATTACCATTTCCCTCCTCCACAAAATCTTTCCTTGATAATCAAAACTGATCTCTCTCTCCTGTCTTTACCACTTCTGTGTCATAGCATGGGACATTTTATTAGAGTCGGTTTTATAGTTTATCACATTTTATCTTTTAGAGGCAACTAGGATAACCTGAGTAGAAATCCTGACAGAAATCTACTAGCTGTGTGACCCAGACCAAGGCACTTAACCCCTCTCGCTCTCAATTTTCTCATCCATAAAGTGGGGCTAATAGCAGCACCTACTTCATCGTATGGTTGGGAGGATCAAATGAGACACATAATAAAGTGCTTTATAAATGCTTTAGGCCTTTCAGTGTTACATAAAGGTGTGCTGTGATTTGGAGCCTTTCATTTTTGCACGTGTACTAATTTTATCCCCTCAACCAGATCTTTGTCTAAGTTGTCTACTAATAAGGTACTCGAGACTAGGTGTCACTTGTGACCCTTCTTCATATGTCTACTATTCAACAAATACTTCTTAAAGTGAATTACATGGAAAAAATGTTGCTGTATGTCTGAATCTACTTCGGTGCCATTAAACGAGTGGGACACGGGACACTAGCAATGACGCAGAACACGCCCTATCAAAACTAGTGACTTAATTCCCTCTCTCCTAAGTCCGTGCAAGATTTTTCCACTCTGGGGTTTTAAGCCAAGTCCAAATGAAATGCCCCCAAGTCTGAGAAAATCTCATGCTTCAGGATTTTAAAAATGGACCCAATAAAGAAAATTCAATTTCCAAGCTTTAAATCAAGTTTCCTTTGTCCCTTCATCTTGTTCTGCTGGGCTAGAGGGAGCAAGACCCTCCTGCTGCCTTTATTATGGGTCTAAAGAGGAAGAAAAGGCAAGAGGTGAATCTTAACCCTAAAAAACCCAGCCAAGAGTGAGGGGGTTGGCAGCAGCAGCAGCAGCAGCAACAGCAACAAGGCCAGAAAGAGAATAAATAGGTAGGCCCACAGGTAGCTCTGTTTCATTTTCCCCAGCAGATCAATGGGTTAGCATGGCCTTGGGGTAGGACTTCTCACTGCTCCATTCTTTCCCCCTTTCCTGCCGTACACTCCCCACTGTTGTCTTGTCCCGCCTTCCTTTCTTTCCTCTACTCTCTTTCCCTGACCCTTTCTTCTTTCCTTTTTATATCCTCCTACCTAATAGTCTATTCCCAGGTCTTTAATTTAATCAGAAACTGCGGGGGGGGGGGGGGGGGGGGGGGGCACCTTATGCTTCCTTTTTTCCCTCATTTCAAAAAAGAGCTATAAGAATTATTTTTTAGAGGAGGAAGGAAGAAAGGAAGGAAGGAAGGAAGGAAGGAAGGAAGGAAGGAAGGAAGGAAGGAAGGAAGGAAGGAAGGAAGGAAGGAAGGAAGGAAGGAAGGAAGGGGACAGAAGAAAGAGGGAGGTAAGGAAAGCCAGTGAGAGAAAAGAGATGAAGCAAGAAAGAAAGAGAGAAGAGAGGAAAAAAATATAGGTCAGGAAGCATCTTCCTTGGGGATATCACAGTGGGTAGGAAGTGGTCCTTATTCAAATTATTTAACAGTTTGCTTAATGTTATATTTCTATCAGAATGATTTTTCTCAGACTGTAAGATTTTCTGGGGAAAATGTCTTCCTCCAAGGATTTCTAATCCCTAGCAGTAATTGATACTCAGTTTGATGGTACAAAAGGAACATCCCAAATTAGGGAGGAGGGAGAGGAGAGAGAACTAAAAAAGAGAGCTCAATTGACCAATGTAAAAGAGAGGCCATACAAATCATAAACAGTATAAAATGAAAAGCCAGAGTTTTCAGACTCTACAGACAAAATAGATGTATGTGTATATATAAAATATATATGTATTACATATATACATATGTGCAATACATATATAAATGTAATGTGCATATGTATATTTCTATATGTGTAATATGTGTAGGTATTTACTATTTTATATGAGAGTCAGAGAATGGAAATGACAAGGGAGGGCATCCTTCTGAGATAGGCTCATCAACCACACCAAGTGGACAGTTAGGAAAATCCGGTCCAATGGTTTGTTGAAATTTTCAAGTGCCAAAAGTCAGCCTGTTAAGAAACAACACCTCAGGGATACATATACAATCCCTCCCTGACTCCGTGTCATGTTTCCTCAGTTTACTTCAAGTCAAAATACATTTTTATTCCTACCCTTAGCCCTGTGAGGTCAACTCAGCTAATGAAAATCAAACCGTCTCTCTTTTTTCAGCTATCAACAGTAGTCAGATAACAAAATGCAGGTTCTGATCTGGGCATGTTTATTGTTAGTGATGATGTATAGTCTGATAGCAGACAGCTTCATTTCCTCTAAGCTGGGCAGACCCTGCTAAGAGAATTGGGAGAAGGAAAGGAAAAAAAAATTAGTTTTGACTAGGAGTAAAACAGTTGGATAAACATAACATGACATGGATGTCAAAGAGCTGAATACAACTGCATGAATTTAAGTAACATCAAGAGATAGGACAGGAATATAGGGACTGAGGACCTGGGCTTCAGAGTGTGCTTCCCAGTCTTTGTGATGTTCCTAATTGTATTTTGATTGGGAAAAGAGTAGCATCATAAATAAAAGGAACACTAGAGTGGGAGCACTTTTGTCTAATAATAGCTGACATTTATATCACTTTTTATGTGTGTTTATGAAGTACATCATCACAGTTATTTTGCTTGATCCTCTTGGAGGTGGGTGGTGAGGGCAGTTACACCAATTTTGCTAATAAGGAAATTGAGTTTCAGAGAAAGTGATTCCCCTGGTGCCTTACATTTTTATGGTATTTTGAGATTTTTTAAAAGCACTTTATCTCATTTATTCCATTCTCTTAATTGAACCTTATAAGGTAGTTGTGAGTATTTTACATGTGAAAAACCAGAAACTAAGAAGGGCTAGGTGATCTGTCCAGATTCACACAACTCGTAAATATCTGGGAAAGTATTTGAACCCAGCTTTTCCTGGGTTCAACATTCTATCCTCCTGGTTCAACATTCTATCCACTATAACAAGATGCTAACAATCTTCAAGTGTGTGCTTGTCTGAAACAAGATGCTATCTGATACTCCCTTCAAATCCTCTCTCTGGTAAATATTACTTTTGTTCCCACTATTCTTTTAGTACTTCAGGAAGAACGCTTTGCAATCTCAATCATTATTTTCCTGTAATGTAAGTTCTATACATACAGTCCTCTAGGTTCTAATTTCCAATGAGGGTCTTCTTCTTAGACCTAGGAACTCATTCTGCTAAAAATAGCTCTCTCTCCTCAACTTCCCCATCACACTATCAGCAGTACCATTTTCCTGGAGTCATCTAGACTTGTGACTTTGGTGTCAATTTCCAAATTTTCATATGCAGCTCAAACTCTTTTTCCTGGACATTAAGGACCCTAACTTTACCACTCATTTCTTGACCCCTTAACGCCTAGCTCGTGCTGCTCACCAAAGGCAAGTAAACCAGTGTGCTAAACCTTCCTACTTGAGAGTATAGACTCCATCTTCTCTTTAACTGATTATTAAGCCATCAGATCACTTCCTAGCTAAAATTAACCATCATGGGGGAAAGGATAAAATATTTAAAAGACAGAGACCCAGTGGTGTGCCGGAGCCAGCTCATAACCAGCTCATAAGTAAACCAGTGTGCTAAACCTTCCTACTTGAGAGTATAGACTCCATCTTCTCTTTAACTGATTATTAAGCCATCAGATCACTTCCTAGCTAAAATTAACCATCATGGGGGAAAGGATAAAATATTTAAAAGACAGAGACCCAGTGGTGTGCCGGAGCCAGCTCATAACCAGCTCATGAGAGCTGACTATTAATATTCCAGCATGAACATTTACACCTTGGAAATCATCAAATGACAGAGAATAGCTTATTGGTTTTTTGATTGTCTAGACTTAAGAAAGGGAAAGATTAAATGTTAATAATGCAGATAAAACTTAAAAGTGTGTTGCATATACTTTTTCCCCCCAGAAAGCTGGCTGTGAAACATTTACCAACATACTCTAGTGTAGACTTTTTCTTTGAAAATAATCAGTGTATCTAAAGAGAGATCTGGAGAGTAGCTGTTGCTATTTGTTGTCATCATTGTTGTTCTTTGCCAGTCCAGTTTCAGGAAAGCTGGCCCAAGCCTTCTCCTCTCACCTAGCTATTGGCATAGCTCAGTAGATTCAAACTGACTCCAAGTTCCAAGATGAATGACTGACATGGAAAGACTATCATAACCACTCCCTGCCCCACCCCCTACACTCTCCTCTTTGTATGCCCTAAACGGCCTGTTGCCTTCAGCTATCAGGACAAAATACAGACAGCAGAATTCAAAAGCACAGGTCAGTGCTTTGACTTTTTGTTGTTTCCTCCATCTCCCCAATTCTCACTATTTTCTTGTTTATAAACTTTATCTCCTTCATTTATCTTTTTCAAAGGTTGTGGTTGTCTTCCCTCATCCCCTAACATCTTGTAATTCTATATCTCATTTCTCCCCCTTTCTCCACTATTTCCTACTTGACTCTCTTGTATCTTGTCCTTTGGTCCACAGCTTCATGGAGGACAGAGGTAGAAGGAGGGGAGAGGGGTGCAACACCACCTGCAGGGGACAAGTCCTCCCTTAGCATCTGTTAAATTCAGGTCATTGGAACTGTTTTGAGTCTGATTAATCAATGCTGCCTTGGCTCCACAACAGTTTACTGCTGTGAAGAATTGTCAGCTTAATTTGTGGATGAAATCAGCTGGATTCAAGCCAATCAGACCAGTTCCAGAAGAGGAGTCTCAACATGGAGAGGGTGAAACTAAATGGACTCACTGGATAGGTTTCACCTAGATGTTTCTTTAAGATCAGGATATTGCTGAGGCATTTCATCAGAACAATGAAATCTGACCCTTTATGGCTAGTCAAATCAATAAGGAGGCAAAGGGCTCATTAATGGACTATCTATGATCTTCCTAATGGAGACAAGAAAATAAGCAGGATGTGTTTGAATACAACCAACTTTTCAGAATGGATTATGTACTATGTTGGAAACTTGACTATCATAGTCAGGTGGCATTCATTGACCCTGCTTAGGTGGAGAACAGAGTCCTAAATATTTCTCTGAATACAGAAAATGTAGGGATTTTGAATTCTGCCAATCTGACTGAAACCATTATTTTTCCTTCTGTTAATCTGAGTATTTTATCATTTTGCCAGAAAGTGAAACAAAAGCCTATATTTCTTAACAGCAGCAATATTCTTCTGTGATGTCCGACAATCATGAGTCAGTCTCCAAACTATTAAATTGAAGGATCACCCAAATGGCAATGGAGAAGTGTGCATTGAGAATTAGCAGGCTGCTGACATAAACTGACAAGAAAGTGTGCAAGAGAATTCATGTAAAGGACCTCATCAGGGAAATACCTGATTGTAATAAATAAAAGGGGGTTGGTTGGAGAAGTGGTAGGAATGGGGGATAACTGGTGAACAGCCCACATGTTCTGCTGGTATCCACACAACATCAAGAGAACTAGATGTCAGTAAGATATCTATGGTTGATTTACAGAGGTACAAGGGCAAGCATTACAGAGGACAGGCAGATACAAATGGGTTGCAATCTTTACCTTTGGAGCAAGCACTCACATTTACAAAATCACAGATACAACAGAATATTAAAGCCTTGCGGATAATATGTGTTATGAATGAATTTATGAAAAATAATTGTTAAGCATTTAGGCAATGCCAACTGTGCTAGGGATACAAATATTTTTAAAACAAACAGTTATTGCCTCCAAGAACCTTACATTCTAATAGGGGAAAAACAGCAGGGGATGTTTTTGTTCTGAGGAGATAGAAAGGAAGATAGGAACACAACAGTGGCAGGCAGATGGTAAGATGGACTGGGGTGGATGGCTAGATGGCATGTGAAGCTCAAGTGATCTGGTGTTGAGGGCTGACCAGTACAAATAGTTAAGTTGGCTAGTTGGTACACACTAACTCACTAGTCAGCTGGGTTGGACTCTATAGCAATAGCTCCAAAGATTTAACTTCCTCAGAGACAAGGCCCTGGATTCTGGAAAACCTAGGGTGGAGCCCCAGGTCTCAGGTTTTGTTTGGAGAGTGCTGTTTGGTCCAGGTGGAGAGAGGTAAGTCAGCTAAAGCAGGAAGATGATGAGCTTGCCCTTGGTTATCATCAGAATTCTAGGTCATCATAATTCTATGCATCAGTTTCCAAAGTTTCTCAAAAGAGACAGACTTTGATGAATGAGAACAAGTAGATTTGGAGGACAGTTTTACTACACATAAAAGGATGTCATGGAGGAGAGCACAGAGTTAGAAACAGAAGAAAATGCTTTTGGAAAAAAAAATTGGAAGATATCGATCTGGCTTCTAGACCACCAGGTTTTTTATCTTTCTAAACTGGCATCCTCTCCTAGGAAGATTGTCCTCTAATTACTGCCTTATGATGTTACTAGGTATATTACACCTGTGATGGAGCTCTGCATGGAAGCACTCCTCCTCATTTATCAGAAGGCTCATATATAATAGTACTTCTAAATAGACAGATTGGCATGATATGTTGACCATGGAACTGTCACTTTGTGATGAATGAATTATACAAGGAGTATACAAGGATATATTAAGGAGTTGTGTAATCAGACAAAGCCACCAGAGAACTTAGAAGTACCAAAAGAAATGTTCAGAAGCTGGCACAGTCACTGAGATATCTCCAAAATAAGACTTTAAAAAAATGATCCTTTCCCCCATGAGATATTGCAGACTAAGAAAGCTTTTGTAAAAGGTAGGAATTTGCATCATAAGTTATAAAAAATATTGTCAGACTTATACCTGCCCAATGCCAATAATCATATTAATCCTTGGGATATATTTATTTGTCTTCTTAATAGTTCTAAACACTTATCCCTGTGTACCATAGAGCTTTTCCATAAGTTAATCTGAATTTATTCATGTTCAGTGGTTCAAGATACACTCATCTTGGTTTAGAGTCACAAATCACACATCAGCCTTCATCCATGAACATCATGGAAACAACCATGCATTGCATACCCATAGTTACCCACATGGAGAACACCTTTGAACTAGAGGGACAGAAGAGGCATTCATTATAACAAGCATGAATATCTAGTAAGTGAAAAGCACCAGGGCAGATATTGCAAAAGGTGATGAGCAGAGCGCAGTGGAAAAACCACTGCACACATTTAAATTCCACCTTTGCCACTAACTACCTAATTTAATGTCTTTAGGACTCAGTTTCCTCATCTGTTAAAGTGATGGTATGGTCAAGTAAGATCACATCTAAAATTGTGATTCTCTGGTCTAGTGAAATGGCAACTACTTCAAGCCAGGCCAAGAACAAGCCCCAAGGCACCTAGGAAAACTTAAAACACCTTGTAGTCAGTGAGAAGGATCAGTGGCCTCTCATGTAAAAATGTGCCAAACATTAAGTGTGTGTGTGTGTGTGTATACATATATATATGTATATATATATATATATATATATATGTATGTATATATATGTATATATATATGTATGTATATATGTGTGTGTATATATATGTGTGTGTATATATATATATATATATATATATATATATATATATACATAAATCAAATTGAGGGATATCTCTGATATAGCTTTAACGATCCTAAACAAACAAGCTGAAATCCTTGAATAACTTTAATTCCTAAAGAATTTTGGCTTCAGAACTCTGAGGAATTGTAATGACCAACCTAATAATGCAGTATCTCCATCTTCTAGGCAGAGAGTTCATAGACCATGCAGAATGTTGCATACATTGTTGGAGACGGTTACTGGACAAGTGACTTTACTTCTCTGTTGTTCTTTGTTAAGAGGGAGGTTTCAATGCTTTTGGTATGGGTGAGCCTATGTCTAGAAACTATGCTATAAAGATAAAATGGATTGATAATCAATAGAACTTTTTTTTTCAGTTTGGCATCAGACTTGAAGTCAACCTGAATTTGAGTCCTAATTCTTTCACTTCTAAGTCTGTGGCCTTGAATAACAACACAACCTCTGTAAGCCTCAGTTTCCTCACCTGTAAAATGAAAATGATTGTACCTCCTGCCTCTTAGAGTTGTTCTGAGAACCAGATGAGAGCCTGCATTTAGCATTGTTGCTAAGAAATGGGATTATTGAGGGGTTTTTGTCTGTTGGTCTAGACCTATGACATATGAGGAAACTCCCTCTACCAGGGTAGATAAGCACTGAGAGTTTAAGTGATGTACCCAGGGTGACAAGGTCAGGATATAACAAAGGAAGGACTTGAAGCCTGGTCACCTTGACTCCAAGGCTGTCTCTCCTTCCTTTATACCTATGTGAACTGGATAAAGAGACAGAGAAAAGAAGTACAGCTAGCCAGGCAGATATAAAAAGCATTTGTTAAGGATTCAGTACGTCAGACACTGTACTAAGCTCTGGGGATTTGTTCAGTCGTGTCCAAACTCTATGACCCCATTTTGGGTTTTCTTGGCAAAGATACTGGAGTGGTTTGCCATTTCTTTCTCCAGCTCATTTTACAGATAGAGAAACTGAGGCAAACAGGGTTAAAGGACTTGCTCAGGGTCACACAGCTAGTATCTGAAGTAAAATTTGAACTCAGGTTTTCCTGGCTCCTGCTGCAGCACTCTAATTCCCCACCTAGATGCCTCAAGTCCTAGGGATTCAAATGCAAAAAGCAAGATAGCCCTTATCTTCTAATAGGGGAAGCCTACATATAAATGGGAGGATGGGGAAGAGGGATAAGGGTCAGCATGGTTCCCCCCATGGAAGTGAGGTGGAAGCTTAGCTATTAATAGGTATGATTATCATGATATGATATGATAATCATATTAAAATGTTTCTTTAAAAGAAAGAGAAAATGGATGAAAAGATTTAATCTGAATGAAATGATTACCAAATTCATAGACTTTTTTTTTTCCAACCAAGTCCTTCCTATTTATCCAACCTATTTTAACACCTAATAATAATGTATACTTTTATGGCTTATGTGCACAAAAAGGGGGCAGTTTCACCAGCCAACTACAAAGTCAAATGCAGACAATAAGCCTTGCACTGGTTCATGGAAGTATCAAACAACTCAATCATCCCAAACTGGCAGCTTACATCTTCACGGGCATAGAAGCCTTAAAAAAAAAAAAGCTTCATATTCCAGGCAACAAAAAAAGGGGTGGTGGTGGCTGGAAATGGGCAGCACACCACATTCAGTTCCCATTTCAATGATGTGATAACACTCAATCATTTCCTTAATTCCCACTTATTCCACCCAAAGTTCTAGTTGTATTTTACAAGTTCCACTAGGAATATTATCATAAAAACTGATGTAAGGTAAGGTGATCTATATAAAGCATAACTGTTTTGAATATTTTGAATGAACTCAATTCAATCAATTCATTTAATGTCTCCCATGAACAGGACATTGTAGATTTTCCATCTATTTAGTGGTTTTGAGTTAATGAAGCACTTTCATATGCTTTCTATCTGTCCAGATAGAATGTAAGTTCTTTGAGGGCAGGGACTGTTTCATTTTTATTTTTGTATCTGAGTGCCTAGCACGGTACCTGGCACATAAGTCACTTAGTACATGTTTGTTGATTCTCAAGTAGTGCGTATGCTCCTCAAAAAATACTTAAGTTAGAAAAAGGATCATTGCTCTCATTTTCAGAATCTTAGAATTAGGAGGCATCTCAGAAATCATTTAGTCCAATGTGTAGATGAACAAGAATCTCTCTGTAACATTCCTGATAGGTGGTATACTGTATATAGCCTTTTCTTAAAGACCTTTCCCAAGGAAAAATCTCATGGTACAAATAGAACTTAAGTGACTTGTCTGAGATTACGCAACTCAAGTGGCAGTTCCTAGATTAGAACTTATAGATTCATAGTTGTAGAATTTAAAGAGATTTTTGAGGGAATCTACTCTTCCATCCCCTCATTTTATGGATGACAAATTTGAGGCCTAGAGAGGTTCTGTGATCTTCCCAAGGCACAGGAGTAAGCAACCAAGTTGAGATTCAAACCCAAGTTTTTGACTCCAGATGCCACTTCCATTCCATTCTACCATAGTGACTCTAAGTAAAAGATCCAAGATTGTCACTTGGGTCTTCAGACTCTTCACTGTAATGATATGCTGATATTGGAGCAATGGTTCATCTACTGTAGTATACTATGTCTCTTAGAGATATAAAGTTATTAGTTATTAATAGGTATGATTATCACTGATAATTATAATCATATTGAAATATTTCCTTAAAAGAATAAAGAGAAAATGGATGAAGAGATTTAATCTGAATGACAGGATTACCAAATTCATAGATTTTGGAGGGGGGAAAGAATATTTACCCCCTGAATGATTAACCTCTGAAGACCTACCCAGAGCTTCCATGAATAATTCTCTAAAAATCCACTGTCCATAAATTTGTCTAATCTACTCTAATCCTATGTTCAACCTGTTCTTTCTGGGGGTTAGAATATTCTAATTATCCTATCAGCCTGTAAATAATTGAAGGTATCACCAACTAATGAATCCCTGATATACATATATATATACATACACATATATATATATACACACATATATAATGTGTGTCTGTGTGTATACACACACACACACACACACACACACACACACACACACACACACACCTTACATATAGAAATGGCCAGCTATCTGAGAAGTCACAGGAATTTCTCTCCTACATCCTCCCTGCTTAAATGACTCCCCCCACCCCACAATTTTAGCTTCAATCTGGGGCTAGTTGACCTGAGATTTGGAGTAGCAGAACATACCACAATAGAGAAAAATAAGACCAAATCCCAGTGGCTGTGTCTCCCAGACCTCAGACCACCACTACCTCCTCTTGTTCTTTTCCTCTAGCTGCATGCCTGGCACCAAATCTATCCTTCTCATCTTTGGCTTTCTCTGAGAGTTTAGACTTTTGCTCCCAGAGCCATGCACCACTCCTATTAGAATTCCTTATGTCCGGTATGAGGAATTAAGGACCTAAGGACCACTTTAGCATCTACAGACAACCTTGATACAGCAAAAAGAGAATTAGATTTGGATTCAGAATACCTAGGTTCCAATCCTGCTTCAGCTACTCTCTACCTATACCCCCTTGATGAACATTTTCATCAGTGATGTGGATGAAGGTGTTGATGGGATGCTGGTCAAATTTGCAGATGCATCAAACTGGAAGGGAAGGATAGCCAACACAGAAGATAACGAATCAGAACCCCCACACACAAAAACATCTCGATGAGTTAGGACAACGGACTATTGAATTTAAGATTACTTTTATCCCTATTAAATTTTAAATCTTACATTGGAATTCAAAGAATCAGTCTGACACTATAAGATGGGAAAGGTAGAGACAAATTGGCATTTGTCTGAAAAGGAACCAATATCATATAGAATTTTAAAGTTTGCCATTTACTTTGCATGCATTATCATATTTGAGAGTCACAATTATCCTGTGAGATAGGAACTGCAGGTATCATGAGCCTCGTTTCACAGATGAAGAAATTTGAGTCATAGAGGTCAAATGACTTGTCCATCGTTACAGGGCTAGCAGGTGATAAAGGCACGGTCTGACTCCAAGTCTAGGACTTCTATCCACTACACCAATGTCCTTTCAGGGGGCTGCAAGCTGAGCTCAGTCCGGGTCAACAGTATGATAGGGCACCAAGGAGAAGGAAAAACAAAAGCTTATTTGATCCTGAGATGCTCTAGGAGACGAGCTGGGTGTCAGTGTAACTGTACTTTGCCTGAATCAGACCCCATTCAGTTCTGAGCACCACATGCTAGGAAGGACACTGATAAACGGTAGAGCATCCAGAAGAGGGCATTTAGGATAGGGAACTGCCTCAAGTGAGGAAGGTCAAGGAGCTGGGAATGTTTAAAGAAGGGTCTTAGGGAGGATCAGGAGAGCTGCCATCAATCACTGGGAGACTTGTCACAGGGAAAGGGATAATTAGACCTGCTGGTCCCAGAGTGAAAAGCTAGAGCAATGTATGGAAGCCACAAAGAGACGATAACAATAACTAACATTTACATAGTGTCTACTGGGTGTCAGGTGTTGTGCTAATGCTTTACAAATGCAATCTCATTTAACTCTCGCAGCAATCCTGGGAGGGAGGTGCTATTACTGCACCCGTTTCACAGATGACAAAACTGAGGCAAAGCAAGGTTACATGACTTGCCCAAGGTTATACAGCTACTAAAGTATCTGTGGTTGGATTTGAATTTAGGTTTTCCTGACTTCAGACCTGGCGCCCTATCCACTACGGCACCTAGCTGCTAAAACTTCTTAAGTGAGCCATCAGAAAGGGAAATGGGCTGACGCAGATTACTCATCACTAGAGGTCTTCCAGCAAAAGCTAGGTGTGAGCACTTGTTAGCTCTGTGGAGAAAGGATCATTTTTGGACTAAACAAAAGCTAAGGTCCCTGAAATATTCTGATCCCGTGAACTGTACATCTTCCTTTTTCCCTTCTCACATCCATTCTTATGTTTACGGTGCTTTAAGTTTTACAAAGCACTTTTCTCACAACAGTACGACAGACCTCATGGATTCCCTCTCTCACCGAATCCTCCTTCTTCCCCTTATCCTGACAACTCTTTTTCCATGCCCCACATCTGTCTCTCCCCGCCTTGATACTTTCTTGACCCAACCCTAGAGAAGACCTTATCTCAGGGTACAGAGACAATAGCCAGCAACTTGTAGCTGAGTGAGTCAGCCACCCAACTGCATGATAAAAAAGAAAGGGGGAAGAGGCCTCATTCCTTTTATCAGGTGAGGAGAGTTCCTGGTCCACTGAGTCAGAACTGCAAAGGCTTTTACCCTCTATAGAAACATTTTTGTGCTTAATGATCTCTCTATAATACTATTAGCACAATATCACCCTTTAGGTTTAAAGTGAGTTAAAGGGACATTTGAGGGCTAGCCTGGGAACCAAATATCCATGTTTAGCTTTATTTCTATGGGAAAATATATCCAGAGTTCCAACAATCTCCCTTTATATTATGGAATTTTGGAACACAATCCTTTTCTAAATCAGGGACTGTCTGTACTTCTTTGAATTTGTCCTAAAATTACCTCTTTTTAGCTTTAAGGAGTTCCCTCAGTTATTCTATTCAGTGAATTGGTAAAAAAAAAAATTTTTAAATCTACTTCCACCTACTCATAACCTTCATCTTTTTAGTCTGTCCTCATAAAGACTGCCTTCCATCTCCTTAGTCATTTTTTTCTTTCCTTTCTCACCAAGTTTTCCTGTCCTATTAGGCATAGCTGAAATTAGAACTCTGTCCTAGGTGGGAAATTTTGGAGGACTCTAACAGCGTTGGCGGTGGGCTTTTCACCCTTGGGAGCTGCAGGTGGCCTCCATTTGAGACATAATTGCACCTCTCTCCCCACCCCAATGAAAAATGTAGAGTCTGGAGAAAACAAACAATATCTTCTAAAGCTGTGTCCCCCCACCCCCCACATGCCCAAAACAGTTCACCTCAGTGGATGGTCTTGTCTCAAAGCTTATTTCCACACCTTGCTCTCCTCTCCCTTGCTGGTAGATTTTGCAGCGGTGGATTTAAGGTCAAAGGATTTGAGTTCAAATACTGACCCTCCCATTTACTATGTGTATGACTAAAATGAGGGAGTTAGAATTTCCATGTGAAATGGGGGTGTTGGATAAATGACTTCTGAGGTCCCCTTTAGCTTGAAATCCATGCTTCTATTCTAGCTAAGCACAGAAATCTCATTACGGTTTGACAAGGTAGGCTTCTTTCCCTTTCTGATCTCTGCAGTAACCAGAGCCCTAATGAAATCTCCCTCCACCCCACCCCCCATACTTATCCCAGGCTTAAGTACTGCTAGTTATATTTCTACTACCAAGTAATAACAATAATAATAAATAACTACCATTTATATAGTGCTTTAAGATTTGCCAAGTGCTTTACATATTGCCTCATTTGATCTTCAAAACAAGCCTCTTCCATAGTTGCTATCACGCCCATTTTATAGAGGAGGAAATCTAGCGTGAGGGCAGTTACATGACTCTCCCAACGTCAGCCAAACTGAAGCAGGATTCAAACTCAGATCTTCCTGAGTCCAATCCAACACCACCGATTACGACTGTACCCAAGTATGGTGATTAATATGTAGAAAAGTCAGTCCAAACTGTCAGCTCGATGGCCTAGGGAGATTCTTGATAGAACTCTCCTCTTGACTCATTCACTTTAACTGAAATAATCATTTACTTTACCACAAAAAGGCTTTGTATGTCTCTTTTAGTCACACTGACAGAGAGGCAGAAATCTTTCAACAGAGTGATTTCAGAAGGTGGATGAATAGTTGTTCCTATATTATTACTGTGTGGCATTTCAGAACCAGATTCCCCAAAAGAGAAAACTCATGTAACGAGGCACGTTTGGGATGTTGTGATGCATTGGAGACACTTAAAGGTGGTTCCTTCATCAAACCTCATGAATAATCTCAAGCTACTTTTTAGCTAATAGTTTCCTAATTGATTACAAAACTGTAAATAAACAGGAGAAGATTACCTCTTCTCCCTTCCCTTGCTCATTCTGATAAGGAAGCATCAGCAAGCCAAAAAAAAAATAAAAATGGCCAAAAAGATAGGTTCCCAGGAAAAGGAAAAGAAAACTGGGGCATGGATAATCAGAAAGCCAGAGAAGTTGACCTAAGAGAATCTAAATTTAACCACCAGTTAACTGACCCTTTTAACCTTGAGAATTCAATGTACGGAAGAGCTTTGCCATCACTACTGCATAACACATATGAAGCAGAACAAGAGTATTAACTTATAATTTTGTATAAGCCTCTGTTTTGAAGCAATAGCTGGGATTTTGTGTGTATGTCAGGACTGTCGCAAGATCCCTATTAAGGCACTTATTAAGAAGAATAATGACAAGGATGGAGAAGAAAAGTTACTCAAGACAAAAACCAAGCTCCAATAACTCCAATATCACTCATTCATTTTCTACCTGGTTAAAGTTTTAAGTGATATTATACATATACATATATGTAATATACATACACACATACACACCTGTACATGTATTTGTATATACCTATAAATACATAGATACATGTGTACATATATATATATATACATGTATGTATATTGTATACATATAAAACTTTATGTTAGATTTTAGAAAAATAAAATAAATTCTTCAACTGGAGAATCATTCAGTATACCTGGGGGGAATTATCCCTTTAAAAAAACAGGGATATCTTATATAAATGCAATATACTACAGTGATGTCTATTAATGGCCCAGCAGTAATACAGATGGAACTGAAGCACACGCTTAATTCTGGAGGACCAACTGGACATAACTCCATCAAACTTTCATAGGAACAAAGAGGACACAGAGGAAAGGGGGCTGTTCTGGAAACTCCAACTAGCCCCTTGTGATCCAGTCTCTCTCAATCCTCCCCATCCCTGGCAACTTGGTGTTGTCTGCATCTTTGGAATCCCAGAGGTAAAGCTTAAGCACTTGCTTTTCTACTGTTTGGTAAGAGATGTGGCTGATTGAAATGGCTGTTCTCTCTGTACAATGTCACCTGCTTTTTGCCCCTCTCTGACTTTACTGTCTTAACTGTAAAATGGGTTAATATTTCTCATCCAGATCTACCTCAAGGGAACAGGGTTAGGAAAATGAGAACATCAATTCAATTGTTTTGTACTCCATGGGAGAAATACTGGATTGCTATTTCTTCATAGATATTGCTAGACATGTTACAGGATGCAAAATATTGCTAGCTAGGATTCTGCTCTTTTTGAGGCCTGAGCAGAAGGACGACGTTATTTTAATCCCTTGGTGACCCTTTCATTCCAGTCCCCACTAGAAAAAAAGTTACTTTTTCAACAAAAAAAAAAAGGAAAAAGAAAAAAATGTCCGTATTCCCAAACCTCATTTATGGAACATTCTGTTCTCCAAATTATAGCACAGCAAGCAAGCAAGTAGGGACTTTTAGAATCTTGTATCCAAGCCGGTTGCACACAGCACCCACTAATACAAAATGGCTTTAATTACTTTAATATAAATCCTGGAAATGTGCAGATGGATTGTAATAATTATGCAAAACTGCGATGGTCCTTTATAGAAACACAGATCTTGCTCTCTTAAAAGAGAAGGAAAGGAACACAGGTTCAACACAATATGTCAGGAAGCACATCTCCTAAGAAGTCCTGGATTTCAAATGCCAGTCTGTATGTTTCATCTGATGTGGTAGTTGTTATGGAAACTATGCTTTTTGATTGAGTAGCAGAATAAATACCCACCTAAAATCAGCATGATGGGCTAGCGCATAAATTAAGAACTCCCCAAGACCACAATTACTTGCAATTCTTCCTTGAGACAATTTTTAAAATGTAAACCACCTAATACAAGCTCAGGTTTTTCTGGGTGAGCCTCCCCTATTTCTTACCTCATGGTGTGTGTATGTGTGTGCCTCTGAGATTCGCACATACACACTTGCATGTTTCTGCTTGGCGAATAAAGCAAGCTTATTCTTTGCAAAAAGACACACAATGCATTGGAATACTCTCTTCTTTTCAAATAGTCTGCGGAAAGTCCTTGGGAAAGTGAAGCCGAGTTATTCTGATTACCATTTTTAAATCAAGTGGGCCCTATATGAATGTGGAAAAATCCCTAGGCATGTGGGAAAGGTCAGTTAAACATAGTTTTCATATTTCCATGTGTTCGGATGTTAGACAGCCACTGATTCATATTGATAGTAAAATAACCCTCCATGAATCATAATACAAACACTTCTATCCTTTCATGTAGATATAATTTGCCCATTTGCTGACTTAATTAAAGACTGCTTGTATAAAATGTGGAATAAAACATATTGACTTTTGTTTTCCTGTTTCACATTTCTACATGGAATGATTTGCCAGGGAAAAAAAAATGTAGGAGCAACAGGCAAGCATATCACAAACTTCCCCATAATGGGCATGCATTCACCCATTGGATCAACAGCTTTCAATTTATTAGCATGACAAAGGACACAATTATTTTGGATATGCCTGAATGCAATTTTCATTAACTTTGCAATGATTTATTAACAAAAGTGTCAGGAATGTAATAAAAGCAGCAGGACTCCTCAAAATGCCAAAATAAAAAAAAATGAAGAATACAGCAGAATTTCCAAACATGCCTTGCAGCATCAGGTCAATAAGGTTGCCTGATTCTATCAAAAGCATCACCATGGTGAGTGAACTCTGCAATTAACAAAGAGTAAGCACAAAAAATGCTAATATCTCATTTGAATGTAATTATGCACAGATTACTGTTCACTGGAACAAGAAAAGGGATTTTAATTGTCACCCAAAGTTTCATGTAAACCTTGGATTCTAGTTAACTTTTTTTAGTTTTGTTTTTTTTTTTGGTGGGGGGGAGGGAAATGGAGTTTATAAAAGAATGAAACGTGCAGTTCACAAATTCTTCTGTTCAGAGAGACTGTAAAATGCATTTCTTTTGTCTAAGGTATACAACTGGCAAAGTTTTCAAATATCACCACTCCACGTATGTTGGCAAGGTTAGTTTGTAATAAGTTTCACCATTGTTTGCATTTTAATACTATTTGATCTCATTTACATGTTTAAATTTGTTCCTGTAATAAAATTCATTAGTATGTTTATCATAACCACATAATGAATATAGCCCTTATGTAAAATAAAAAATTGAAAGTACATTAGAGACATTACAAGCTGTTTGAAATTACTGTGCTTTGCATATTATACCTTATTAATTAAATTATAAATTATTTATTTATGTATTTCTTTAATCAGGGGCAAGCACTAGAACAATATTATATTAGTATAAGGAACACAATACAACTCAAAGCTAATTCACACATGGACCAATTTTACATACAGAGGAATCCAGATTCATTTTGCCATGGGGTGGCAACTACTGCACCTCCTGCTGGGCATCAAGGGATATGAAACCCCTATTTAAAGGGCAGTGGGGGTGGGAGAGGGGGAGAGGAGAGTATTTCTTATGCAAGTTAAAACTTCACTTGTTGGGATAATATCTCCCTTCGCCTTCGTCTTTTATGAGTATAATTAGATCAGATATGCAGATGGAAGAAAAGAACAAACGATTATACAAGTTAATGCTATACCCATTGTGTTTAGAATCCTTGGGAAAAGAAAAAAAATAATCTGTTGCATTCTTTTTATTTTTTAAGTGTGGAGCAAAGCTTTATAAAATGCATTGCACAAAAGCTACCTTAGGATGGATAGAAAGATGGAGAAAGGCAAAGCATTCTGAAGGAACAAAAAAACTGAGTGTCTGGGGATATTTGCTAATTCCATCTTGTTTTATAAAACCACAAAAATCCTCAGGAAACATCAGCCTGACAATGTAAAATAGGTCCACAGTCAGAAGCATGATCATGCTTACATCTATCTTCATCTAAACTTTTATTTTTGTTGTGCAGTTGTTCAATTCACGGGCGACTCAAGTGAAATTGAAAGAATGCTGACTTGGAGCCAGGAGAGGAATGCATGTGACCATGAGAGGGTCACTTAATTTCCCTAAGCGTTGGTTTCTTTATCTGTAAAATGGGAATGATAAGTATATGCCCCCACAGGATTGCTAAATGGATCTAATGAGATGACTTGTATAAAACAACACACACAAATCACAGAAGAGTACGGTGATTAGAGTCCTGTACTTTTAAGTAGTAAATTACCCATCTCTGATACTTTCCAGCTTTAATACCTTGGGCAACTTACTTAACTTCTTTGAACTCAGTTTTCTTAGCTATCAAATGGAAATAATACCTATTATCCTGCATTTCCTATACAGTTTTGTTGAGAGTCTCAAATGAGAAAATGAAAGTAAAGTTCTTTGCAACCTTAAAATATTATACAATACCACTTACTATTCTTCTGGTTTTTGGAATAGCTGTTTTGATTACATAGCCTCAGGCTATGTTTGTGCACATAAGCAATTTGACAACTGGTCATTTCAAGTTTAAAATGGCCAGAGTAGGAAGAATTAACCTGGAGGAAAAAAAATGTTAGTACTAAACTGGTCCCCATGTGGGATACCAAAATAAATAACTAAATAATTGCACATACAAATATACTTATACACATGCATATGTATGTGTATGTATGCATATGCATATATATGTGAAATGATCACTGTCCATACACATGATATGTAGGTATATATAGTATGCATATGTGTGTGAAATGGTCACTGTCCATACACATGCATATGTAGGTATATATATGTATGTGTATGTATTATGTATTTCTTTAATCAGGGGCAAGCACTAGAATATTATGTTAGTATAAAGAACACAATACAACTCAAAGCTAATTCACACATGGACCAATTTTACCTACAGAGGCATCCAAATTCATTTTGCATATGCATATATATGTGAAATGGTTACTGTCCAAAAAGAAATTGCAGGTCTGATCACATCATTCCCCTATTCAATAAACTCCAGTAGCTCCCTCTTGCCCCCAGAAGCAAATATAAAATGTTCTGTTTGTAATTCAAAACCCTTTATAACTTAGACCCCTCCTACCTTTCCAAGCTTCTTATACCTTACTCCTTAACATGTACTCTTTGATACAGTGACACCAGCCTCCTGGTTGTTTCATGGACAAGACTCTCCATCTCTCAGCTCTGGCTATTTTCTCTGGCTGTCCCCCATGCCTAGAATGTTCTCCCTCCTCAGCTCCTACTATTGACCTCCCAGGCTTTCTTTAAGTGCCAACTAAAATCTCACCTACAGAGAAGCCTTCCCTAACCCCTCTTAATTCCAGTGCCTTCCGTCTTTTATTTCCTCTTTATCCTATATATAGATTGGTTTGTATATATATTTGTTTGCATGTTGTCTCCCCCATTAGATTGTATGCTCCTTGAAGGCAGGAGTTCTCTTTTGTTTTTTTTTTATATTCCCAGTGCTTTTAATAAATGTTTATTGAATAAATGAATGAAAAATCTAAGAAAGGCAGATTATGCAATAAAGACTGAAAGTTGGCAGGAAATTGGGAAAAAAATACACACACCCTAGCTATATAACTGAGTACAACTCAAAAATCCTCAATGCCTTCAGGCAACTCTTTAGGATAAAAAAATTACAAAGAGGTTTTTATTTGTATCAATGGAGAGGGTTTCCATACTGGGAGTCCCCCAATTAAATCACAGGTCCAGACTCCAATCCCCAACAAAAGTATATATTATGAACACTTTAAGCATCTAAGTTTTTTCTACTGTTGGCATTCCTTCTAATCTAAGCCTTTTTAAGTAGACAGTCTTTAAGAGAGTGATGTAACTGAAAAATTCAGCTCTGATTGACCTGGCGATGACCCTTTTTAAGCTTAGCTAAACTGGTGCTTTGACAATAGACTTAGAGTAAATCAATCAGAGAGCTTATAATCAAAACTTCTAAAGCTTACTACTATTAATAATAATATTGAGATAGAATATATACACATATGCAGCTTTCAAGTTTGCAAAGGGCTTTTTATTCTCACAATAATCCTTGAAAATAGTTGTTACTGTTATCCCCATGTTGACAGAGAATGAAACTGAGATGAAAAGCTGTTGTGACTTGCCCAAGGTCTTGTAGCCAGTAAGTATCTAAGGCTGTATTTGAACTCAGTTCTTCCTGACTCAAGGTCTAGTATCCTATCCACTATAACACCTAGATGCAATAGGACCTCTCAAAGCTAGTCTTCTGCCACTGGTACAGGCTTTAAGAGTCTAATTCGCCTCTATATAATAAGGAGGCATTAAGGTAAGACCTTAGTGGAGAAGTGAGTACGTGTATTCAAATGTGTGTGGATACATCTTAAAATATTATACATACATAAACATGTGCCCACATACTAGAATGACAGAAGGAAGATATAGATATAATTAAAGAAGTAAAAGAGAAGTAAAATAAAATATTGGACTATTTGGTACACGAAAAAACAGCACTAAAGGAATATCTTTAAAATCATATCATAGACTCAAAAGAGAAGAATAAATGTTAAAGCAGATATTCTTAACCTGAAGTCTCTTAGCCTGTTTTAAAAAATATTTTGATAACTATTCAATAAAATTGATTTTTCTTATAAAACTATGTATTTTACTTTGTGCATTTCAAAGCATTATTCCAAGGAAGGGTCTATAGGCTTCACCAGGCTGCCAAAGGGGTCCATGAAAAACAAACAAAATGAGAAACCCCTATGTTACATTATTTTCTACTTGGTGACTCAGTATTATATTTCTTTTCCATTTCTTCTTTCTCTATTTCCATTCTTTTCATATGAACTAAAGGTACTAATGATATCAAGTTATTGTCTTGGTAGGCTACATTGTGGCCATTGTTCTGTGAAACTTCTTTTTGATGTAAACAATTCTAGAAGAATATGTAGCAGATTTTTTAAAAAAAAATTTCAATGTTAAAAGGAGGAGTCTGGTGCAGTAGAAAGAATACTAAACTTAGAACCAGGAAACACAGTTTAAAGTCTCAGTTCTGCCACTTAAAGTCTTTGTGATCTTAGACAAATTACTTAATATTTCTGGGCCTCTATTGTCTTATCTGTAAAAAGAGGGAGTTGGATGAGATGACTATCAATGTCCCTTACAGGTCTGGATCTAGAGTTTCATAATTCTAGGTATATGAAAATGAAGACTCCTAACAGAATGTTCCCTTTCCATTCCCAATTTGGTAACACACAGTCAACATTCCAGGTATGAAAGATTGTAGAAATGTGAGGTGGAGATGCCCTTCTCCTCCTCCCCTTCTCCCACTATATACACACTTTAGAGCATGGAGAGATATCCTGTGACTAGCTTCTATCAGCCAAGATGTCTCAGGAGTTGGTGTAGTGATAACCTTATAATTGATTGTTGAAACAGAACATCATGGAAGCTATAGGTATAATTCACATCTTCAGGTAGATAGGGATTTTCTTTTTTTCTTCCTTCCACTTGAAAAGTGGAAGGATTACCATCTGAGTTAACTGAGGATATGAGAAGGGAAGTGAAGAAGGATATAATCCACCCCACATTAGCCACAATCCAAGAGCTCATGGCCTTCTAGGCATGCCTTTGCCTGGAATGGAGATACCTCCCATTTTTATCTTCTTTTCTTTGGTAGGGAGCCTTGTAAGATCTCCAAAGGCAATTGGAGTCTTCCATTTCCCAGGCACTCAAGCAGTAAGTCAATGGCTATTGGAGAAATTTGGTAACAACAAGCATCAGAAGTAAAGAAGAAGAGAAAGATATTCCCACTAAGAAGGAGACTACTGGGAAGGAAAAGGCCATTGACACTGATAAGACTGGGCTCAGTAAAAGTGAAATATGAAAAGTCCAAATGGCAGTTAGCACAAAAAAATTTTTGTGACTGTCCGCATGAGACTTGAATCTTAGCTTCTTAACTAGTTGTACTAGTAGTGATAAATTTTTGGATTCTGTCCTAATTATTCTATGATTCTTTATCGCCTTTTTCTGTGTGGGAATAAAACTACCTGTGCCACATGTCATTGATGTTTGTACTCTTTTTCCTTTTCTCCCTTGTTGGAGAGAATTTTTTTACTATTATCAAATATAATTGTTCTTCTGCAATTAAAGGGGTGGGGATGAAAAATGGCATGGCAAGCCTAGTTCCCCTATTGAGAGAACAGTAACTCAAAAGCAATGAACCCAGGACAAATGAGGAGGCAGGAAGGTTAAAACAGTTTGGCACAGGTTGTCAGCCCCAGTGGCCTCAGCTGAGGAGCATCTGGCTAGCCATTGTTCTAGACTTAATGGTTTTTCATATTTAATTAAATTTTAATTTTTGAAAGGGAATGATTTTTCCCAGTTGCTGCTTCTAGATGGAAGATATAAAAACTAACAATAAAAAGCTATCATCACATAACCTCTTTTGAATGAGATTGACTAAATGCACTATTTAAAAAACAAAAATGTGAACTATTTGAACTATAGAGTTCTGAGGTGTCATAGGAATTTTCTGGACAATCAGGCAAAAGCATTTATTGAGCACTTAATATGCTAAGTTTTGGGGATACAAATACAAGCAAAATGAAAGTTCCTGCACTCCAGGAGTTGCCATTCTAATGGAGGATGACGGCACTTAAAAGGTAACTGAAAAGTTGGAAGTAGATATAGAAGGTACCCCCATAGGCACAAAGTGGAGCAGAGCCTGGAAGGGAATGAAATATGGCTAGCCTGTGATCATTCCCTAAATGGAACTCATAATGGGAGGAGGTAGCCAGCATTGTGAGAAATGTTCCAGGGTGAGAAAAAACCAAGGTTTTGAGGGAAGTGCCAGGATGAAAAAGCAGTTGACTCATGGCAGAAAAGTCTACATAATCAGGATCTTACAGAAGATTGTTTAAACACTATGAGGGTAGCCTGATATCTTAAATGGTACAATATCCATGAATATAATCTTAACAAGGAAATCAGGAGACTCTGAAAAGGTACCTTCAAAAACATCATTTTCTAATCAGTATATTCCACTTTACTGAGGGCAAATTTCCAACCCAAAGAGCTAATTAACAAGTAATCATTATATCCCAACCTCAGAACTGGGGAAATGTTGATGGGCCATATGTAAGTGATAGAGACAGTAATAGACTAAGCACAAAAAGCCTCAAACTATTTCAGCGAAGTTGGAGGTAAGGTGGAAAGGAGGATGCTTTGGTTTCATAAGGACTGGGAACATTTACTTCATGTGAACCCAGCTGATGTTATGAAGCGAAGGCC
Organism: Trichosurus vulpecula; assembly: GCF_011100635.1. NCBI lineage: Eukaryota > Metazoa > Chordata > Mammalia > Diprotodontia > Phalangeridae > Trichosurus > Trichosurus vulpecula. The sequence goes on from NC_050575.1 coordinate 330,494,535, forward strand.
GGATGCTACATGGAGAAATTATCTCTACAGAAAAGTGGAATTATATTTTATCACACTTCCAATAATGCAATAGGTACAGAACATCCAGATGGCCTAATGTTATGTAAGTGCCTATTTTGATCAGCACATAAAAATATCTCAAAGGAAATTAACCATAGCACCTGCCAATATTGGGTATAATGTAAAACTTGTGGATATTTCGTCAATGTTTCGTTAGGTGGCTAAATATCTTTATGTACATGTCCATATTAACACTGTCTTAGGTTTTAAATCTTCTCAAGTACCCAGAGCTCTATTTAAGGGTCTGTTTAAATTTGCCTTCCCTAACATCCAGTACATATAGATATGTTCTTAGTAAATTTTTAACGGAGAAACAACATATAATATAGGCCAATGTACCCCAAAGGGAAAATGAACAAAGATATATAGAATGGCTTAATTGGGAATGCAGGTATACAAATATATGTTCAATATAAATACATGTGTGAAGTGCATACATATCTATACATATTAGGTAACATGCATACACATGTGTACAAATGTACGTGTGTACAAACACATTGTAACTATGTATACACATATACATTTATGTATGCAAGCATGCATGCATATATATCGCTGCTGATACATGTACTGGTATATAAACCTATGCATATATATGTATACATAAAACATACCACCTAGATTCTGGTTAAAATTAATAGTATTTTTTTTTAAAAGGACGTGGGATACTCTTGATTCAGAAGGACAAACAAAATAGAGACAAAAAATTCCTCTGTGTACAACTGCTCTCATTGCTTCATAGCCAGGACTATATTTGGGTAGCCACTTTCAAAATAAGTTTCTTTGATCAGAAACCAAATTTTATTCCAAATTAAAGTTTCCTGGGCCTTTTCATTTTGTAGTTTGAGTTTTAAAGCTTGTATGTCTAAAAATCAGAAAATAACATGTGCAAAAAATAAGATAAAATAAATTCTTCCTTCACGATTTACACGTAATGCAGCCAGTAAGAGAATCTCTGCTTTTGAACCAATTTCCCAAAGGGTAGAACTGAAATTTCTAATACAATGTTTCTTTCTGTCTCATGTCACAGGAGAAAGATCTGTTAAAATAAGAACCGTGGAATGATCATAATTCTAATTCTTTTTTTCCCTATACTCTGCAGATAATTCATTTTTCATCCAAAAGGCAAAACAAACAAAGAAAAATAAGGGAAAAAAGGCTTTTCCCCCCTCAAATAGATGAGATAATTTCTCCCACTCATCTGTCTCCTAAAGGGGGATTTAACCTTGGAGGCAGCAACACAGATAGCACTTTCTACCTTAGACTTCTGGAGTTGTTTATTTATCAACGAGATTAAAACCTAGTTCTCACACATATTGCCAGAAGTTTCCCTACAGTATATTGGGAAGGCTCACAAATTTTTTGATTTAGGGAATCACTGAATTTTTTCAACTTATTACTTAAATTCATTAGAAGGAGGGTAGTAAGAAATTTAACTGAAATTAATAGATGTGACAGGGAAAACAATAAGTTCCACTCATGTAGCAAGAGCAAAATATAACTGATGGACAGGCCACTGCACCCTAGGTATCCATGTTAAGTTAAGACATCTATAGAATACAGCAAAGCAGCTAGGTAGGACAATGGTTAGAGTACTTGACCTGGAGTAAAAAAAAACAAACTGGACATGAAATTTGGTCTCAGGCATTTATCACACAATCTGAGTCAGTTTTCTCAACTATAAAATAAGGATAATAATACCTAAATCTTAGGGTTGTTTAGAAGATCAAATGGAATAACATTTGGAAAGGACTTTATAAATCTAAAAGTGTTATATAAATAATAACTATTATTGTTGTTGTTATAGAAAAACTACCAGAAGATTAGGTGGATCTCCTGTTGTAGATTTATAGGAGGATATGAAACAGATTCATAAAAGGCAGGCAGATTTAGATTGGTTGCAATCATTGGAGAGAATATCAATATTGATAATAGATCCATCAAATTATCCAATTATATGCATTTACCCTTCTTTAGATATTCAAAATAATTGCCCTTGGTCTATCTTTTCTCCACCCAGTAACTTACAGTGGTCAACTTCTTCTCAATTCATTATCATTTAAACAATTGGGAGCCAGAAAATAAGGGATAACCTGTTTGGGGAGGATTTAAATAATAAACTGGTAGAATTATGCAGCTCAACAGTTTTACCTCCAAATAGTATCACTGCTAGAGTTGAAACATTTTCATTATAAACTCACATTTTCAATCACATGTATTTTTTCAGACATATAAATATTGAACTCAAGCCCTTTGGCTTCTTCTCAACATGTTTCTATAATTCCTTTCTGATTTGGAAAGTGCAACATTCTGTATGGCTCCTTATAAATGGCCTAACTGAATTGTTAGGTGTTTTTTTTTCATACTCAAAAGTACTGAAGAATAACCAAAATACATCTGTTGCCAAGTGAGTAATACATACCCTAGGTGTGTGAACCACTTCAGATTACTGTTGTATCATTTCTGAAATTACTCTACCGTGCTCACAAGGGTGCTAGCTCGGAGGACTTAATCACCTTTCATAATGTCCAAGGTACAGTCATAAAAGATTAGGTGTTTACTAAGGTTCTTTCCAACTCTAAACACCTGTGATTGTACGACTTAGCTTACTATGTTTTGAAATTCTAAATATGCTGATGCACAATCAATGATAAATGTAAGTTCCATCTACTTTCAAAATAAAATGTTAGAGCATGGAATAATATTCAATTTATAAAAATATTTTGCCTTTATAGGTACACAGGATCCGTAGTATATAAAATTTTCAGAGCAAATATATGTTCAGAGACATAGCTATTAAAGCTCAAAACTATACTAAGACTATTGGGACAACCTCTTAGCAGGAAAACTGGCCTTGAGTTCTTTGTTTCTTCTTCATGCTGGTTACTTTCAGTGTGGAAAGAGAATTTTATAGTTAAAATTCTAAGCAAGGAGACTGTGACCTATCAATGTACCTCTAAGAGTTCTCTAATGGATCTACAAGGTAGTTCATCATCACCATCCTCTTAATCCCCATTTTCAACAGGCCCCATCTCTCAGTGAAAAAAAGAGTGCAAGTAACAATACTGTCATCTACAGCCCTCTCTGCCATCACCCAGTTCCCAAATTACCCCAATAAACATGAAAGAATCTCAGAATTGCAAGTGATCCTCAGAAACCATCTAGTCCATCATGTACTTGAATGACAATTCTTTGAATAACATCCCCAGCAAAGGGTCAGCCAGACTTCACTTGAATCACCCGTCCCTTTTCAAGGCAACTTTTGTCATGGTCAGATAACACTAATATTAGGAATTTGTTTTGGTTTGGGTTTTTTCTTTTTGCATCACGAAGCTCAACTCTATATCTGAAACTTTTACTCATTTTTCCATGTTCAATAAACATTTAATAAATGCAAATACTAGGCATTAAGGATTCAAAAACATAACTGCTCTTTCTCTCAAGGAAGTTACATTTTGCTAGGAGAAGATAACATGTCCATAGATTAATTAATCTGAGATAATGAGGGAGAAAACAGTGCTAGCAGCTAGAGTAATCAAATTATGGAAGATAAAATGTTGAGGTCAAGAGATGGGTAAAAGGCAAGTTTGGCTGGAATGTTGAGTTCTTGAAGAAGAATAAGGATAAACAAATCTAGGAAGTTAGGGGAGGATCCAGGATTCTGGATGGTTCCAAGTACTAGGTTGAGCAGTTTGCATTTTATCCTAGGGGAAATAGAGTTCCATTGAAGATACTTTAAGTAAGGAGTGACATAGGCCTGTATCTTAGGAATATTAATTTTACACCTGTGTGGTGAATGGACTCTAAGAGAGAAAGATTGGAAACAAGGAACCTAATTAGGATGTGATTATGATAATCTATGCAAGAAATGATACGGGTCTGCTCAAGGGTAGTGATCTCACAAGCGGGAAAAAGTGGATAAATTTGAGAGATGTTGGAGTAAGACTTGACACTAAATATGGCATTTGAGAGAAAGGAAAGAGTTGGCAAACCCAAGTGACTAAAAAGATGGTGATCCTCTCGGGAATACTCTTTGGAAGAGTATTAGGGTTAGGAAAGATGATGAATTACATTTTGTACACATTAAGTTTGAAATAGTAATTACCAATGTATTGAAGCACTTTAAGTTTACAAATGACTCCTCAGGCATTATCTAATCTAAACCTCACAAAAATCCTATAAGGTAGGTCCTCAAAGTATTAGCGTAGCATGATTTTACACATGAAGAAACTGAGGCTCAGAGTGACAAAGTGACTAACACTGAATATGTGTTTAAATATGTGTTTATCACAGTTTAAAGGTTCAAAGACAGGATAGGAAGCAAAGCATTTCTGACAAGTCTAGCACCTATCCACTGTGCCATGCAATGCCACAGAGACATCTAGTTGGAAATGTCCCATACGTATTTGGCAATGAATGTAAAATCAATCTTTAACTCTCTGGGAAAAAGCAGCATAAATCCATATTCCTTTCCACATGATGGCCTTTCAAATACCTGAAAGTAAACATACTGTGTATACAGGATAAACATCTTCACTTCTTTCAGCCAGTCCTGATACAGAACGATCATGAGGCCATTCTCCGTCTTTGTTGCTGTCTTCTACCAGAGGTCCTCAAACTAGGCCCTGCAGGCCAAATCCAGTCCCCAAGCCTGCTTTTGTATGCCTGTAAGTTACAAATATTTCTAATATTAAAAAAAAATATTGTATTTTAAAATGAAAAAAAAAACTTTCTTAGCCTGCTACCCTATAAAAAAGTACAGGGCTACATTTGGCCCTCTGACATAGTCTGCTGACCACTGTTCTACATGATCTTGGTCTTAACAATGTCCTTTCTAAATACTGTACGCACAACTAAGCACAGTGTTCCAGAAGTGTTATTATGGTAGAGTATAGCAAGACTATTTATTATAGTTCTGGAAGACCTGAGTTCAAATCCTACCTCAGACACTGACTGGCTGTAAAATTCTGGGCAGGTCACCTTGTCTCTGTCTGTCTCAGCCTCCTTATCTGTAAAAGCAGGGTCATAATAGCACCTACATCCCAGGGTTGTTTTGAGGATCAAGTGAGATAACATTTATAAAGTGCCTGGCAAATCTTAAAGTGCTATATTAATGCTAGTCATTGGTGGTGTTCTTGTTAATTACTGGACACTACGCATCTCTTAGTGTACCCTAATATTTCATTAGCTTTTGGGGCTGATGTAGCATTCTGCATATGTGTGTGTATGTAAATATATATGTATATATGTGTGAATGTATACATATATATACATATTTATGCATACATACATATATACACAAATGTGTATATATATATATTTGTATATGTGTATATAGTTCATAAGCTTGCAGTCCCTAAATAAACCTAGATTTTTTTTCCAAGAAATGCTATCTAGACATACCTCCTTCATTTTATACTAATGAAACTCATTTTTAGTCCAAGTGTAATTTTTTAAATTTTTATTTCTATTAAATTTCACTTAGAATTAGCCCTACGTTCCAAGTGATCGAGATCTTTCTAGCCTCTGATTGTTGTCCAGAGTGGTAGCTGTCCCTTTCAATTTTGTATTATCTCCAAATCTGGATTCTATTATCTATGCCTTCAACCAGGTCATTCCTAAAAATGACAAACAGCACAGGCTCAAATACAGATCTCAGGGGCACTGTAATTAATACTTCCTCCCAAATTAATATTTAGCAATTAATGACTATTCTTTGAGTCCAACCATGTAGCCAATTCTAAGTTCACTTAATAATACTATCTTCTTTCTTAAAAAGATACAATATAAGAAACTATGTCAGATGCTTGGTTCAAATCTAGTGAATTATATTGATAGATATAGAGAAGTAGTGTGGTATAGTGACTGTAGTCCCAAGGTGTCAAAGTTGAGGTAAATCCAAGTGCCACCAGAACCACATTAAAAAGCAATTCGGAAATGCTTAAGCAAATAAAAATACAATGCGACGCAGATAATGTTAATTTGTGGCTTTCTAAGTCAATAATGTAGCTGTAGGGATCTGTTTCTATTTGAGTTTGATGCCACTGGTATAGTAGATAGTGCTGACTGTGTCAAGAAGATCAGGGTTCAAATCCTGCCACTGACGTTTACTACCTGTGTGACTGTGGACAAGCGGATAAGTAACTAAATATTTCTGAGTTTTGGTTTCAACTATAAAATGAGGCTAAATCAAGGAAATACTATCTATCTATCCATATCTCTATCTCTGTCTCTATATCTATATCTATATATGCAGCTAGGTGGCACAAAAGAGTGCTAGGCAGGAACTGAGTTCAAATTCAATCTCCAAAAAAACATTTAACCCCTGTTTACCTCAGTTGTCTCAATTGTAAAATGAGGATAACTCCCTCCTGGAGTTATTGTGAGGATCACATAAGATAATATTTGTAAAGTACTTGCTACAGCACCAGTGCCTTGTAAATGCTAAGTCATAGACAGAAAGATTATAGTTATAGATAGATCCATAGATACATACACATATATACACATACATATACATACACATATGTGTAGATGTTACATATTGTTTGAATATAAAACATCCACACATAATATACAGATATAATATATACATATACACATGTTTATATGTGTGAACATATATGCGTATATATGTATATATTAACATGAATATATGTATATACGTAAAGTACTTGGTAAACATAAAAACAGTATATAAATATCAGTTGCTATTGAAGTATTTCATCGATCTGTTAGTCTAGTAATGCTTCTAAAAAAGGGAAATGAGATTAGTCTGGCATGACCTGTTCTGGAGGAGCCATGATGACAATGATCACTGCTTCCTCTTCTAAATGTTCACTATCCATCCTTTTAATGATATATCCTAGAATTTTTTTTTAGGCACCTTATTGTCAATACAAATAAGTTGAGAATCCATTTATAGACTTTAAGTCAATTGTACAAAGAATGTACAAAGAATATTCTGAAATCAAGAATGTATGCAAAAGATAAACAAAAAGCAGGACATTATAATTTTGCTTCTGTAGAAATTGATATAGGTATGTTTTATTGACTTAAGTGCTAAATTTGTCAAATTTATACATCTGAGACGAAGTATATGATCTTCATTTAAAGAATCTGAGACTTCATCTGGATGGGTATCCTTTTCACTGATGAAGAGAGGTGATAGAGACAAAAAGAGCCAGAGCCAGATTTTGGTATTATCCAGATTTTTTAGCGCAGTCTGAACTTTTCATCCCAAATCACAAAATTCTTGAGAGCTACTATTTTCTTGGAAAAGGACAAATCCCATTAAATTAAGTGTCTGAAATGGATTCTCCTAAGACTAAAAAATGCTCATTTAACCTGAAGGAAAAAATAAATTTGAGGACTCCCCCCACCTACCTCCCATACCCACAAAGTTAGGTCATCTACTTTAAAAGCTCTTACTAATTTCTAAATATGGAGTTCAGGTAAGGAAAATAAAATGGAAGCATCGCTGGAATAAGAAAACCTTTGGCAAAAAATGATTCATCATTGAGAGAATCCAAGAAAAATTGTGAAGAAGAAAACAAAGGCGACAACATAATTTTAAACAGTCATCAAAAGGCTCTTCAAAGCAATAGAAAAATCACCAGGTTCAAAAGATGTCTGACACAAGAAAATAAATCCCTAACTTTTCAAAAACAAAAAAGTAAGCAAATGGCCAAGTTATCATCTATTTACTTCATCTTCTTCTAACAATAACTTAGCATTTTAAAACACTTTACAATTTACAAAGTGTTTTTGCATAAATTAATATTCACATCACTACACAACTCATTTTTTATTGCAAAAGGAATAAAAATGAAGCTTCTTTGGCTCCAGTGTGGAAATTATTATCAATGTACAGAGGGATTTGTAGAATTGGTGTTTTTGAGAAAAGAAATGTAGCTTGTCTTGAGAGTCTGCCTGTTCTTGGCTCTCATTACATACCAGCAGTAGACAATTCAGCATACAAACCAGTTGGTACAAACACAGCTACACATAGGTCAAAATCTACTTAACTGTTCGAAAAGTACTTGCTTCTGAGCTGTGCCAAGAGGACTGCCATTACCACCTGAATAAAAATTATTTCATTTTCAAGTCTATCATTTAAATGATATGAAAACCCAACTTAATTGGAACAACAATGTGAAAACAAGACAAATAAAGATCATGTACAATCTTCTAATGCACTGAAATTATGTGGTTGTAAAGAGTGATGACAGTTGATATATTTACTTTTCATGGGAACATACAAAGTACCAAAGATAAAGATGTTATTAAAGCCACAAGTCTGCAGTGATAAGCCAGTTTGAAACATTCAAAAACTTTTTTTCCTCATCTTAAAAAAGATTGAATTGTAAAGTCAAACAGTTCCCTGCATACAATTCAAAATAGCCCTGATGTTTAGTAGCAAACTGAGAGTTTGACCTTTTTCTAGAAATGGACGCTATTCTAATAAACATGAGGCAGATAGAGGCCAAGTTTGATTAAGTTAGAAAGCCCAAGTTTGATTGGGTAACCTATAACTCTTTCTTGGATCACAGACACTCTATTCCCATTCCTTGAATTCTCCAAGGATTTCAGTATCATGGTCAGCCATCTGCCATTTATTTTATTGTCCATGGATCCGGTTTAGGGATTCTTTGCCTAGGAGGGTTTCTGCTATTAAGTTCAACTGAATAAAGCTACTATCTAACATTCAGTAGGCCTTCCTCTATTTAAGAATTGGAGAATCCAAACATGAGTGCAGCAACATCGAATAGAAAATTAGAGCATAAGAGCATACATGCTTGAAGACATCACAGTGAACTAATGGCTAATTACTGTGCAATTGAATACTAATGGAGATACTCATGAAATCAACATGAACAGGAAATGAACTCAATATGACCAATAGTACCACAATTAAAATCGAATAAATGCCTAATAATAGAGGGACTTAAAAGGTGTTATTCCAACCAATGAATTAAGCCTTGGGTACAAAGCCAGCTATATCTGAGCAAGAAGTATCTAGCTCAATTTCTTCTAAAAAGTGAACACATGCCATTGAAGCTGAATTTAAATCACAACAATTCTAGTAAACTGAGCGGAGAATCCGATGATAGTGATTTAAAAAAATTGTATTACTTTCTGACAGAAAAACATGGGTTAAGGATGCGACCTTCTTGAGGTCAGGGCCTGTTTGCCTTTGTATGTCCAGTGCTTCATGGAACATTGCCTTCCAAGACATCAGCAGTCGATGAATGGCTGCTAAATGTAACCAGTGCAATACAAAGTGCTAGATTTGGAATACAAAGGTTTCCATTTAAATTCTGACTATTAATTGCATACCAATTTGAACTCACACAAGACATTTAGCCCTTAGATCCTCATCTGTAAGAAAACATGGGTATAGAGTTGAGCTAGTATTTACAGAGCAATCTATAGTTTGAAAAGAGCTTTATACATATTATCTCATCTGATACAATCTGATACTAATTCCCATTTTAAAATGATGAAACAGAGGCAAAGAAAAGTAAATCATTTTGCCCAAGCTCACTCTGGGAGATGTCTGAGAAAGGATTTAAACTCAGGTCATCCTGCCTCCAAATTTAGCTCTCTAAACTATGCGGATAACATCTAATATCTCTTCCAAGTCTATATCTGTATTCTGATGATCCCTAAGGCCCCTTAACTGATTCACTGCCTTAATTTGACTTTATCAAGCATAGAAAAATGTTACTCGTGGCACTGAAAAGGTTAATTGTGATTCAAGCCTTAACAAGCAGAAGCCTAAAACTAGCTTTTAGGAAAAGTGAATGTGCTCTTTCTTTGGGTAAATTTGATTTGCTTTCTTTTTCACAACCGTGGCTGAGTGGAGTGGATGGAACAAACTGCAATATTTTCTCTTGAAAAGTCTACTCACTTATCAGTTGTGGATCTAATCAAGGACCTAATAAGTCCATAATGGTACATTTGCTTCCCAGGAGAAACCACTGTTTCTCATCATTCTAGAAAATACCCCCTTGCAAGGTGCAACCAAGATCCACAGACTCACTGCAACAGTCTAATAATTTGATTGCAAGCCCTTAGGCAGGGATAACTTAAATTACAATTAGAAAGCCCTCACACTGGTGTTAACATCTGTGTACTGAACCACTGTATACTGATTAAAGGTTTTTAAAAGAGAACTAAATACTTCCACGTTAGGAAAAAAAAAGTCTAATTCTAATGGCCATGTCCCTGCTGTGTATCACTTCACCATTTCCCCACTGAGTATCCTGTTTGAGAGTCAAAAAGATGCATACCCTTGATTTCTAATTGTCTTACAAAGGTCTAATAGATACTCATGTGTAAGTGGACATGAAGGCCAGAGCTCTCCTGGGGATATTCCATGGGGAAGAGGTCGAGAGACTTCCTTATTTCATTCTGTTTTTCATTACACTTGGATTTTATCTTCTTCTTCAGGTTTTATGTCTGGGATGGTTGGTTATTACTGCCCCTTGACCACCTACCACCCAAAAAATAAAAATAAAAAAGCATTATCTCCAGACATATAGGTTAGGATCAGGCTATGAAGGAACTGCCAATAGCCGTGATCATTAACGAATCTTCCACTTTATATACCCTCCCAACACACACACACACACACACACACACACACACACACACACACATACACAGAGTCCCTTTTCCCTCTGTTATTACGATGAATTGTGCATGGTAGAAGAATAGAGCCAAGAGAACATAGGCCCAAGGCCTTTACTCTACCCCCTAACCTCCTCTTCTCCTTCCCGTCAATTCGTTAGGGCCTATTCCAACCACAAGGCTGTCACAGCTGTCCCATTGAGAACGTTTTGTTTTCCCCCTGCAACCAGGCAGCAAACACCTGGGATATGACATGGCATCCAATGGAGGCTTTTTTCTTTTTCCTTTTCTAAACTTTCCTTTTATTTGGTTTGCATACAAGGCTAATAATGAGGTTTAAAAACTGTACACAATCAGTATACAATTACACTCATCGGGGGCCTGACATGTAATTTCTGATAAACCCATATAACGATGTACAGCAAAAGGAACCACGGAGCACATACAACGTATGGGGTCATCTTAACACAATGCCAACACAATCTTTGCGTCATGTCCTGTTACATAGTATTAATCAGTGTGAACATTGTTTGGGGGGAGAGAGAGGGAATAAGGGAGAGCATCATTTCCCAGCTGCTAATTCACAGTGCTTTAGCCCTGAATTTGCAAGCAAGCTCTGTCTAAGATCCTTCAGTAATAAATATTAGAACAAACTAATGACTCTTGAGGAGGCTATTTAAACTGCTCAAAATGAAATCAAATACCATGCTACTGCATCCAATCTCAACTCTCCTGGTACTAGGGTACCCTTTATTTCTTTATTAATTTATGTATATCCATAAATTTAGGATATGGCTCAGAATCTATAACTGCCATGCTAGACAGATATGGAGTGCCCATTTTGTCTGAATAATCAGTATCATATTTTAGTTAGTCCAATTTTGATTTTCCCCAAGTTTTATGTTTTCCATGTTGGAAAACAATTATTTTTTCTGTTGATTGTTATAGGTAAAGAACACCTTTAGGTTTCATTAACAAAGAATTATCCAAGACGGCATGATGACAGCCAAGGGCACATGGGAGCATACAATGCAATACTGTTGTCAATACTATTGATATGTCTTAGGAAAAGTGAGTCTGGAAAATACAGAGATGTTGTCACGAGCTTTATTTTACCTTCATTTTAATAGGCCTCATCATGACCTGTAGGGGAGGAGTTGACTGTTTCAATTAGGTTTATGCTATTTTCAATAGGACTTCCAATCAGTGCATTTAGCTGGAAAGCAATTCCTGATTTTATTATTACTATTGTCATCCTTAAAATGCATTCTATTTATTTTGTTAATTCTCTAGGAGGGGTAAAGGGAAGAAGGAAGGAGCAATAATGAACAGGAGGCAGGAACATGCCCTTAGGGACCAATAGCAGAGGGAAAAGGATCACAGGGGAAGAGAGATAGGAGATGAAAATGAATGATGTCTCTTATTAACCCATCATAATTAAGAAGTAATAGCTAATAGCTATTCATAAAGAGGCCTCAAGGTGTCTACAGTAACAATAGAAAACATTTAACAATAGGTAAAACCGTACACACACTGTGCATAAGGAAGGCCAACCCAACAAGAAAGGCACAAAGAATTATGTATGTTTCCCAAGGTAAGGTATAGAGAAAGCCATCATTATTTAAACACATTAAAACAAGCAAGTCAGTGGGATCTCTCCCATTAGACAAACTGAGTGAGATCGGGCACACACCAAGGTGAAAAGCATTCAGAAACAATCACCAACTAGAATTCTTCATGGTTCACATGTGGGCTTCCTCGTGGAATGGTCAGTTACTCCAAACCCTGAGACTGTGGTTGCTACAAGGGAGCCAGGGAACTGGATAGCCCTATAAGCCTTGTGTTTGGATTATTCCTTTAGTTACAAGTTGGGAAATAGAGATTTTTCTAAAGTCCCTGCACATTAAAGTTAGCTGATCCTAGGAGCACTGAGGAGACAACTCTGAAGGAAAGGAGAAATACATTTGGTACTTGGACACCCCCTAGTGTCTATGTGAGCATGAATGCCATCTCCCAGTTACCTGACTTCCCTGTCTGCATAAGGTAAGTGGAATATGACTCACTCACACAGGGAGATGTCTTGGTAGGTAAATAGCATATAAAATCCACCTATAGTTCAACCCGGGTATCAGAGTATCAGATCCCCCCACCCTAGCAAGTAGGTTCTAGGTTTTTCTCTTCACTGTTTATAAGATTTGTCCCCATGTGACAGAGTTTGTTTTTTGGCAAGGTGGGGGAAAGGAGGAGGAGTTCTCAAGTGAAGCCAGATGGCAATTCTGGGGGGAATTTCTCAGGTTTCACCCTGGGTGAGAAATGAAAAAGGGACAGGGGGGAGGGAATCTATTCTGGAGAATATATGGTAGTTTATCTTTAGATAGATAACTTGTGAGTGTTTGAATAAGTGTTATGATGTATTTATGTTTACTGATCTGATTGGTTGTGAACACTGACTAAAGACTAGAGAGATTGCTTGGTGCTTCTCCCAGTCAGCAATTCTTTGGGCAGTATTTCATTTGTGTGATGATAATATAATTTAAAAGTGGACTGGAAAAGCTTTAATATATGCTCCTTTGGAAAGTTTCCATGTAAAACACTGTGTGTGTGTGTGTGTGTGTGTGTGTGCCAGAGCATGTGTGTAGATGTAACTTACCTTCATTCTAAGCAAATTTAATACCACTCCCTATGATCTGAATGTTACCATCAGTTACAGTAATGGTAAAAGGATGACACAATCACATGGGCCCTGTTCATGAATTCAAGATTACTGCAAGGTGCAATTCCATGACACAGACAATAATATAATGATATTCTAAGATGTGACAAGGGTATAATTTCAAAAGGTATTGAACATCTTTAGATCCCTTAGTTGTTGGTACTGGTATATGATTTGGCCTCAAACATGAAAATTTCATTGCTGTGTGAAAATCAGAAGCTTATGTACATACATACAGTACTTTCTCTGTGCCTAGGAATGTTGCATTTGTGACCTATAAAGTTTCTTGAAACTATTTCAAACCCACTTATAGAATATAAAGACTGGAAGACATCATAGAAATTATCTATCCATCTCCTCCCCCTATTTTATAGCTGAGGATATACAGGATAAGAGAACTTAAAGAGCTAACTAGTTGAAGAAGAAGGACCAGAACCTCATTCTATTCCCCAGCTCCTTCCACTAAACCATACTGCTTCTAGTATAAAGTGAAATCTAAGAGAGCCAGGTAAAGGTGGCCATAGACATGGGCCTCACATAGGATTTGGAAATCTTGTTTTGTCTAACCTACAAAAGTTATCCAGCTTTGACTTAATCAAGGGGATCTTTGCATCAGTTTTTTTTTTCCTCTCCATAATTCTGCAATATGGCCCAGGCGTAGGATGAATTCATAGGGAAAAAACAGAGAGAAAGTGGTGGGAATGTGGGAAGGTTAGAGAGTGTGGAAGAGCCCAAAGCAAGTGAAAGAAGTAATAGCCTTCCCATCCCCACATAAATGTTACCTACCAACTTTGAACCAAAGATACTAATTGCCTTTAGTTTAGTCCCTCAAAATAAATAAATAAATAGATTTATTTTTTAAAAAGAATCTTGGCATATGGTAACAAAACCTATATAATTCTCTTGATCTTTAATCTCTATGCCAATGTCTGTTTTACAGATTATGGCCTCAGCTACTGACAAATCTGCTTAGTGAATTTTTGGCTGACAAATCTGGCAACACAAATGCTGTCTGAAATACATTCAAAAGGCTAAACATTTTCATAATAGCTACTTTACACAGCTTAGTAGGTTTCCCTTTAGGACACCAATTTGATTTTTTTTAAAGTGACAGTGTTAATTTTTATGATTACCCACAGAACTGAGATTTTTATTTAATACAGTGGGCCTTCTTCTAAAGCTTTTCAAGGGGATCAACCACTTTGCCAACAGACGGGTGTTGCAGCAGGGGTGATTATAGTAATTTTTCATGTAATTGGGAGTCACCATTTGGTTGCTATCTTTCACATGCTTGTTGACTCATCATATAATCCTTTATAATGGGGGTTTGTTGTATGTCACAAGAATGTGCCAACCAGCCGGGAAATAATAAACAGAGGAACCCCCTGGCTCGGGGGTAACATGAATGTTTTAACATCTGCCCAGCTCCTGTCTAGTATAAATTTTTTCTTGATAGGAGTGACCAAACACAGGGACTAGAGTGACTGGTCTTTTCTGGTGAGCATGAAATTTGCTTTCAAGGAAAGCAGAACCTATTTTTGGGTTATCATGACAAGCCATACAACATGCCACAATCAAATAAGACAAAAAGCCAAAAGGAATAATGAGAGACATTAAGCAGTCCTTAACACAAAGCCTAGTCCATCACTGGGCATGTCATGTTCAGGGCAATGAGACAATATCCTCTTCTGGAGTCAGTGTGATTTTATTTTGGTTACCATGCATGGACTCCCCATGGTTGCCAAGATGCTGTCATTGGATAACTGTCTTTATATAAGCTTTCGATGAAGTGTTTCCTACCTATAGTATTTAAGTGAAAAAGTATATGGCTGGGGACCAGGACACCTAGGTTCAAGTCCCAGCTTTGCTGTTAAGATTCCAAAGTCATTTATATTTTTCTATGCCCCAGATCTGTGAAGAGACAACAAAAGGTGACTTGTAATGCCAAGTCAGCTGGATAGAAGTTACAAAATTTAAATGATATTAATGCATTTGAAATATTTCAGAAATGTACTACACATTCACACATCAGATAATAATCATACAGAAAAAGACAGTGCAGATGGGTAGAAAGTGTCAGTAGGGAAAGCAATTAAATTTCCAGAGAAATCAAAATATTCAAAGGAGCTACAGTATCAATACTGTTGTTGTTTTTTTTTTATTTACGGTCCCTTAAATCATTAGACTGACCATTTGATTGTATATTGGATGTCTGGAAAATAGGCATTTCTCATCCATTCAGTTTTTCCTATATGAATTGTTAGGCAAGTCACTTTTGAATAGTTAGGGATCTCACTTAAGAGGATCTGCAGCATTTGGTGACTTGCTGCAATTAGCACAATATCATCCCCCAAACAGGAACATCTGGAGGTCCTCAGCATCAACAGGGAATCCCTTTAACATCTGGATCCTCTGATAGATGAGCTCTGAGACAGCACTGAACACCTCTGGCAAGCACATGTCTTCTTCTTCTTCTTCTTCTTCTTCTTATTATTATTATTATTATTGCTTTCCTTGGTTAGGCATTTGTAATGAGGTCATTTAACAATATCATCACTGTCAAAGCTGAAATTCTGAAGTATCTGTAGCCCTCACTACCAATGAAATGCTGCCATACATGGAATGGAAAGGAGTGGCTTTCATGTGGTATGATAGGTTAGTTAGCTGTTTCTTTTGGAGGATTCCAAATACACTGGAATTAAGCCCCATAATCTCGTGAAAATGCCCAAGAGCCCCCAGGCATCAAGTAGGCAACTGTTCTTGTGGGATAATTTCTTCTGTCATATCAAAGATAACTCTGCCTTCTTTTCCTAAGGTATTTGGGCATTGCTAGCCACCAAGACTGAAAGAGAATTTCAACCAGGAACTGAATCTCTAATACTGTATCTGGACAAAGACTAGGATTTTCTTGTGGCTTGGTTATCTAGCTGATATCCTGTTATTCAAATTCAATATGAAGCAGGCCCAATCTTCCTTAGCATTTAAGAACCTTGCTGGGGGCAATATAGTTCACTGGCATCAAAGACAATGAACTTCATTGCTTCAATCTAATTACCATGTGCAGCCTTACATTTTTAAATGAAGGAGGCCTAGGTTAGCCATCTTCAACAAATCCAATAGAGTAACAAATTATATTTAAGCTCTCAAAATAATTAAACATATGGTATGACTATAAAACACAACCTAACAATACAGATAAACAGCTGGGTGGATCAAATGTAGCTATTAGTAAGGGAAAAAACAAACCACTGTGAAACTTAAAGTGGCCTGCTATAGATTCCAGATAAATACAGGCTATGTACATTCATACTGGAGATTGAATAGAATTCTTTCCAATATCACAATTTTTGACACTTGTTGCATTCAAATGGTTAAAGGTGATATAGCTTTCCAGTAGAAAACAATTGTTTGGCAAGCCACTAATAAAAGACAGTTGGCTAAATTCCAATCTTATTTTGTTCTCTGAATAATATCCAGAAGGAAAAAAAAAAACTAATAAATAGGAGAAGCCATCAAGTAAACATACTCTATGAGAAACCAAGTCTAAAAGCTCTTGAGTGGCTATCCTTTTAACTTTGTAGGGCCTTTCGCAACTGAGGGTAATGTAATTGCTATATTGATATTTGTATATGTACTCCTAGAGACTATGGGGATTTGGGTCTGACTCAGATAAATAACAGAAGTCTGTAAACAAATAAGTTAACTGTTAATTTAGGAAAACATCACAAGGAATTACATTTGCCTTATACCAATTTCTTGGAAAGTAGTATTTTGCACTGTGAAGGTCAATGCTCTGATCATGATCATGTGAGCATTTCCACTGATTATTAATGCAAGTTTTAAATTGCAGCTAAAACAGGATAGTTACTTCCCCCAAAAAAATTCTACTGAACTACAATTCTCTAGTCCCTCTAAGTCCCCAGGCAGGACAGGGTTTCCCAAAGAGAACCAGATTTACAAATATTAAATGTACAAAAATCGCAAATATTTTCTTATTTCACCTTGCTCACTGCCATAATCCCCTTCTGATGAATTCCATGGTTCTTGCCAAATGACACTGATCAAATTACATAACAAAAGGATTCTGTACTCTGTCCTATTACTTTATTACAGAACTAACAACTTATTTAATTTTATTAATAAATTTGTTGGGGGATAGTTTTGTTTTCATCTTTATTTTTTAAGCACAGTAAAAGAGGGAGGTACTTAGAGACAAGGGTATATTAAAATTGATATACCTTTTTAGTTTCCCTCTTTGGCTTAAAATTATAAACTATTCACTAATGTGAATTCTTAGGAGCAGTCTGTCAGATCTATTGTGATAATTAATATAATGGCATTCTGTAAATGCCACCAATATTATGGCTGTTATCATTATGGTTGTTGTTGTTGTTGACAGTGCTATTAATAATATTATATTAATAATGAGAATAACAAACAATGGTAAATAAAAAACAACGCAGGGTACTTTGTACTATAAATACCAGAATGACATCCTCCCTGGCCCGCCGATCATCTAAATTGTTAGCAACACCCACGTGACTTATCTCTGAGGCATATATCATCTCTATGCGAGAGAAGAGGAAACAGTGTCAAGAAAGTGGAGGTGAGTTGCGAATATTAGAAGTGGCTAAAGATTTGAGATAACCAGAAATTAAAGCAATACAGATTACAGATATTATTTCGCAGAGGCACTGTGGATGGAAACTATTATGCAAGGATAGAAGCATGAACTTATGAGGACTCTAAGAACAATCTCTGCTGGGGACAGATAACTCTGGGCAGTATAAAACAATACAGTGAGCCTATGTGGCATTTAGCTTAACCCTTATCTTGTAGTTTTAAAGCATCTAGTGAAGAAAGGAGATGGGAAAGACAAGGATAAACACTAATAATGATGATGATACTCCATACATCCTTTTGAGGGAAGTGAGTTGTCACCAAATTTGGACAATTCCTGATGTAGACTGGCACTTTGGGAGAATTCACTGTGCAATAAGGAGGCCAGATTTCAAACTACGGTATAATCCTAGGATTTGATGTAGTTGTCCAATAAAAGAAAGAACATTTTTCTCTTAAGAAGGTGTCCATTGCTTTTTAATGGTTTTATGATACTTCCAGCTTAAGGCTTAGAGATAGAGTGGTTGACCACTGATATTTACTTCCATCTCTGTGGCTCTATGATTCTATGAATTGCATTAATATGTTATAATTAGGACAAGGAAGGTGACATAAGTTAAAATGCACTTAAATTTCTTAAAATGATCAGCTTCTCCCTACCTACATATGTGCACATGTAGGCACTGTAATCATCAATCAATCATAAATGTTTTTTTTTATACTACAGGAAACTTCTCATTTTCAAAACACTAAAACAATTAGTCAATTAAAATATCAATTTCCTGATCTAGGAAAAGGTAAAGAGAAGAAAAGCTAGAAGTTTAGGCACATCTTATAAAAATTGGCACCAGGCAAAGAAAGAATAAATTGTAATCTGAATCCTAAAGTCTGCCAAATGAACAAAAGTCCCCTCCCATAACTTCGCATTCATCCATCATTAGCAAGCTATTCCCTCCCCAATTATAGCAGTTGGATTTTAAAGCACTGCCCCACCCTGCCAACCTGCATGCTATAATCAACAAATATCTTCCCAAGTGTCTAGTACCGATGTCCAACGCTTAAATTAAACGCAATGAAATTTTGTTCACAGAAAGAACATAGAGAAGACTTGGGTCTTGCCTTCATGAATCTTCCAAATTAACTGCTCTGTCCATAGTGGCCATGTCTGTTAATATTTATGACACTCTGTCTAGTGAATACAATGCCTACCAACCTCAAATGTATGTCTCTACTCAGGTAAGAAATGCTCACTTTGTATTTTAATGTAGCGCAGTTTCAATTAAATGGTTCAATCTAACAACTGGGAGTGATTCTATAACAATACATGAACACAGACCGGCTTACTTTTCTCTACTCATAAAATTCTCAAAATAACTGCTTGACTAAAATTTTCCCATTCATTTTTCCAAAAAAAAGAAAGGAAAACTAATTACATTACTAATTACAAAATAAGTCCGTTTTGTGAACTGTTTCTAAGCTGACTGAAGAAAAGCAGCAGAATTCGGGGTGGGATGGGATGGCGAGGAGAGAAGTTTAGGCAAGAGCAAGGTCTTTTCTCTCTTTATCTTTCTGTTAATTTCAATCCAGTCCAATGAGCCTTTATTAAGCAACTACTGTGTTCCAGGAACTGTGTCAGATGGCTGCCTGATAAGGATTTCTGGCTTATAGGAAGATCAAAGAGGAGCACCAGGGTCTCTGAAGTAACCAATGTGTACAATGACTAGGACTTAGAGAACAGACCTCAGTCACTCAAAGAACTGCCAAAGCCAACCATTTCTTTAAAAATGACTCGGCTTGAGAAAGCAGTTTTCACTGCACTAAACTGATCACGACAATTGTGTCTGTCACAGAATGAAGGCTTGCACAGGAAGGACCCCTCATCCACAAGAAGACAACGGACTTCCTTGGCCATTCTTCATGCATTGGAGGCCTTTTTTCTTTAACTTTGCTTCCTATTTTCCTCCCAATCTTGTAAGGTCTTTACTATTTGTAATAGTTACTTTTCCACAAATGATTCATGCCATGATGGCAAAATGAAAGTTCATTATATTTGTTTGGCTCATTGAGGATGTATCAGGATATGGAATAGGTAAATAAGTTCTAAGAATCTGTTTGTCTTCATATTCTACTAACCACTTCTCAGTAGTATATGTATATATGTGGATATAAATGACTATATTCATGCTATAAATATTTTGCTTGGAAAATACGTTCATTGGAATTCACTCTAAAGGTGCATTTACTTAATAAAAATGTCATGTGTCTTGGGATGTGGTACAAGCATGGGGCCCATAGAATACGGCTGGAGTGTAGGGTAAACCTACTTCCAAAGATAAATGTGCTCTGGCCCCAGGTAAAACAAGAGGCCCCATGAGCTACTATCCAGCAGCTCAAACAGGCTTCTTTGATTAGCCCTTTATATATACATACATACATGTTTATATACACACAAATATACATTATATGTATGTATATATAGATATATGTGTGTGTTAACACATTTATATGTAGCAAAGTAGATAAAACTCTCTTTTCCAGGGGGCTAATTTAGAATCTATCATTAAAAAAATTCCTTGAAGGTAAGAGATCATCTGGAATGGAACAGTTCCAAGACCTCTCATATTATCCTAATTCCAAGTGTTTAGCTAGGAAAAGGGCACATCAAACAGCCATCTACATTCAGTCAACTCATTCACAGTAACAGATACATGAAAAGAGCTCTTTGCAAGTAGCCAAAAGACCTTACATTGTACTCTCCTTCACATAATTTTTCTATCCAGCAACTCTAGCCTTCTTGCTGATCCTCAAATATGTCATTCCATCTCTCAAGTCCTAATATGTTCACTGGATGTCCCCAATGTCTGGAAGTCTCATTCTACTCATCTTTGCCTCTCAGTTAAAGTCCTTCAGTCTCAGCTAAATACCACCTTCTGCATGAAGCCTTTCCTAGGTGTCCTTAATCTTAGCACCTTCCCTCTGAGACTGTCCCTAATTTGTATGTATCTTGTTTGCATATACTGTAGTTATGTATGTTATCTCTCCCATTATATTGTGAGCTCCTTGTGAACAGGAACTATTTTTCCACTTTTCATTTCCAGCACTTAGCACAGTGCCTGGTGCATAGTAGGTGCTTAATAAATGCCGTCTGACTAACTGGTTTCTAGTCCTTAGATCTTATTAAATAGCTCTCTAATATTGGATGAATTACTCAATACCTCAATTTCTTGATTTTTTAAGTCAATGTATTACCTGATTTATTTGCCTGTCAGCATTCTTAAAAATAATGGATTTAGAATTAGGAAGGCTCTGGGATAATTTAGTCCACTCTCAATTTTTTTTTTTTTTTTTTAGAGAATAGAAGTGAGGCACAAAATAGTTAAATGACTTGCCTCAGGTCACATGTCACAGGTAGCAAAGAAATTTAGAATTCAAATCCAGACCCTTCGACTCCAAATTCAGAGCTCTTTACATTACACTATTTTGAAATAATAAGTTTCTAGAAGGTCTTTTAAAGTATAAAGCCCTGTACAAATGTGAGATATTATACATGATAGATAGACTTATATTAGTACATATAATAGGATCACCCCAGTCCTGGCTGCCTCTTTTTGAAATAGCTGAGGGTTTCATCAAAGCAACAAGTTCAAATTGTCCTAACTAAGGGACCAAAGTGGCCATTTTTATCTGATGTAATAAATTAACCAACCTCTTATCAAGTACTTGTCGTGCAAGACACTGTGCTAGACACTGAGGGGAACACAGAAATAGGAAATTCTTGGATATGTATATGTGTATTTCTAACGGATACTATCTTTTTGACAACGCTGACAAGTACAGCAATTTAAATACTCAAAAGCAGATTTCTTATTTTCTGCAAAAGTTTTAATAATTACTATTCTTCTCCTTTCTTTATCTATATGACTTTGGAATCTTAATGACTCATCCTAGGGATGATGGCTGAATTTCTATATTATTTAATGCTGCTGTGCACAGGATCAAGAAATTCTTGATTCCCATAAGGAAACGCATTATCCTCACTGGAAATGTTTTACAAATTTAAAGTAAAGATGAATATCACATTAGAAAACCATGTAGATATTACTAGAGAAGCAAGAAGGCTCCTCCTCTGATTGCACCGATTTTTTTTCTTTCCCTCAATCATCCTTCTTTCATACTCTTGAAGAACATGAGGCTTTAGGAATGATCCCTTTAAATTTCTTACTCCCCTTTTCTAGAAAATCTTAACATTCTTTGCATGTAGGGATTTCTGTCCCCAAATACCTAACACTAAGCTAAACAAACAAGCTGGAGAGTAGGAGAGTCCCCTCACACTGAGGTCTGGTGTGCCTGCAGGGGGCAAGCCACAGGACTCAAAAAATCAGGCGTTCTGCATGAAGGCAGCTCTTTTTTATGTGAATCTGGATGCTACTCATTTATTCATAAATTATGCACCCTCCCCTCAAATCTCTAAACCACTAAACCCCAACCAACAATTATGCCATCTGATCACTAAAAATAAAATAACTTTTCTTCTTTGTCTGTGGATGTATTCCTGCAGGACCCATTCCCCCCTCCCCTGCTGATCAGTGAGCCAGGAAGAAGGGTATTATGAGTTCTGGGTGTTTAACAAACATCATAGCACACCACAGACCTCAAAAAAAAAGACAGAGAGAGAGAGAGAGAAACAGCAGTAGGTTTTTAGGATTAACATCAATTATCTGATTTTTTTTGCTTTTTAAAGGAAGATGGGTTTTGTAAGCATATTATTATTATTATACAATATAAAGGAACCTTTTTAATTTGGTTTTATAGAGCTAATTAAATATGTGCATATTCACACCAACAAATAAAAAATCTACAAATATTTTCATGGCTATAGACTGTAATATATGATACTAAGAAATGTGACACCATGACCTTTTTTCCTAAAATATGTCAATTTCAAACCAAACACATACCTACCTGAATAGAAGCTGCTTCTCAAGAATTATGGATGGTTGTTTGCTAAAAGCACAAACGTATAATGCTCTATTTTTTTAAAGATGATCTAATATAGGAAATATTTGTCAATGTAGCTCTGGAATGAAACAAACTGCCCCATAACAGTAATTCGATTTAATCATTTTAGCCAAGTACTAGGAGGAACCTAACCTCTTTCGTTTGGACCCTGCTCCTCAGCCCAGAATCACCCTGAAAGTAGATTCTCGGAGCAGTGGTTGCCTGCTTATATGTCAGACCAAAAAGACATTTTTAAGTTCAAACGGGAACATTTTCTAAATGCACAGCTTTTGATGCAATGAATCAGGATTTGTTTAATGTTTGATTCATTCAACAATAATTCCCCTATTAAACATTTGCGAAGTAGTTTGTGGGGATGTTTGCAGTAGTGTACTTGTGTGCAAAAATCAAACATAAAAACGGATCACATGCGCACAGCTGGAAGCTGTGTTAGGCTTTATTCAGTAAGGTATCTGCCACTATCATTTAGCTCTTCCCCAGCAGGAGGAAAAATGGTGGCAGAGAGGAGAACTATCACATCAGACACACTCCAGGGGTTTCCTTTCCCTACATTGTTCCTCTCCCAAATGTAACTCTTTAAATTTTAAATAGAAAAAGAACACACAGAAACATTGTTCGGAACAAAAAAAAAGGGGGGGGTGGGTGGGATAGGGAGCAAAACAAGGAGGAAAACATTTCCTATTAAATAGGATGAATATTAGAAAAGTTCAGCACTCACTTTAATGTGCCTTTAAGACTTAAAGGAACATACACACATCAAAGTGGTTTTGAAGATTTACTTTAGTTCAGATATAGCTATGGTATACTGAGCTCTATTTGACAATTTTTAGTCATGAACAAGTTACTCCTTAGTAACCAAGCGCAACTGGCAATTAAAGGATAGAAATCTATAAGCTTTTGCTAGATATAACTGTATTTTTAACATAATGCATTAATGCATATTCAAGTTATTGAGAGTAGGGAAAACACAAATTGAAGCATGTTTGATCTTTCCTCTTTTAGGAAGGAAATAATCTTTAAAACATACTAGCTAATTCAATGTCTTCATAGAAAAATGCCTTTTGTGAATCTCCAGCAATCAATGGCCTTTAAAAACAGTTAACTTCCTATGTTATTTCTTGTTTAGTACAACAGAGGCATTAATAGAATTAGACCACCTCCCCCTCGCCCTTTCCATAACCAACCATCCAAGGTTTCTTTCACATGAAATATCAATTTTGTAAAGGAGGTATGCTTTCAGAATGTGGAGGCATCACAATGCTCCTTAGCTAAGGTGAGTAAGCCATAAGAATTAGCAGAATAGGTAGCCTTCAATGCTGTGGCTAAACATTAAGAGAAGGTTGGTATATTTAGAATTAAACACGCAATACAAAAAGTTGACCCAGAAAGGATGACTCATATAGAGTGACACTATCACTATTTTCCTTCAGTATTGCTGAATATTTCCTTCACCATTGCTGTTACTCTTCAGTGCTTAGTACAGTGCTTGGCACATAGTAGGTGCTTCATAAATGTTTATTGACAGACCGACTGATGGTATGCCAGATCTGGCGGGGGTCTCATAGCATCCAGGAAGAGGGAGAAGATAAACCTAGCTATTGAAGAACTGGGATGGTTACCTGGAAGAAGAGAAGGCTTAGTGGACAGAGGACAACTATCTCCAAATATTCAAACTATCAAAAGGAATAGAAATTAGAGTCATTCTGTTTGGTCGCAGAGATCAAAAATAGTAATAATGAATTAAAGTTACAAAAAAAGACATATTTGATATAAGGGGGAAAAACCCTTTCTAATAATTGAAGTTATCCAGAAATGGAAAGAGATGAATTAAATGGTTTCGCTTGCCCCTTCTAGATCTTTTTCTATATGATAGCACATGCAGTGGAGAGAGCATCAGGCCAGAAGTCAGGAAGATTCTTCTTCCTGAGTTAAAATCTGGCCTCAGACACTGCAGTGTATCCCTGGGCAAGTCACTTAACTCTCTCTGCCTCAGTTTCCTCATCTGTAAAATGGGCTGGAGAAGGAAATGGCAAATCACCCCAATATCTTCACCAAGAAAATCCCAAATTCGGTCATGAAAATTTTGACACAACTGAAAATGACTCAACCATAACAACAAAAAATGTCTCAGAAAGTAGTGGCTCCTCTCACTAGAGCTATTCAATTGTTGGCTTGTTGGCAACCTGGGGGATTGGTTGATGGGATCCTCTATCAGTTTCAGGTTGGACTAGATGGCTTTGAGTTTTGTTCCAACTCAGTCGATAATCCTCAGTAATGGAGTCTTTTGATGATTTGAGATTTGGTGAAGGACCTTCCTACAGCAATGTTATTTTTCTCAGGTGATGTGTTAGAACTATTGATCAAGGGAGGAATCTTTGTTGCCTTAAATAAGGCTAAACTAAACAAATGAAATAGTTGTCAGAATTGTTTGAAAGAACCATCATGGATATCTGTCCGTTGGTGAGTAGGCAGTGACGAGTACTGGCTTGAGTAACTTTTCTCATACGCTCTAATTGTTCCTGGGTTTATCAGGAGAATGAAGAGGGGTGTTGTTGATATCAGCAAAGGGTAGAAGTATATCTTGTGTTATTTTTCATGCATTATTAATTTGGGTGGGGGGAGAGAAGGTCCCCAGCACTGTTATACGTTATATTCATGCCAATTTACTCTAAACCAATAAGTGATAGAATCAACTTACTAGTTATATGACAAAAGACAAGTCATTTCTCTTCTCTGAGCCTCAGTTTCTACAATCTGTAAAATTGGTATAATGTTGCCAAGGAAAAGCTTTATAAATCATAAAGAACTATTGAAATCTAAGTTGTTATCATTATCTATAGGTATATTCTCAGCAATAAACCTTGCCTTCAAATTTAGTGACAACATCTCAGTTTAACTACTTTGTTGACATTTCAGGCACTTCTGTTTTTCATGCCGTTTGAAATCTATAAGCTCAGGTATCCTCTTTGTCAGTGAAAATCTGTTTGAAAGGATTTTTCCTTGTCAGAAAAATCCCTACTTCTTGGAAAAATTGATAAAAGTGCACAAAGGAAAACTCAGGAGCTTCTTATTTGTACCCAAACTGCCTTCACAGAGTTCGAGATAGGTTGGAGTCATCTTATACTGAATTTGACTTTAAAGGAGTAGAATACCAAGATATTCTTACTTTACAAACTGGGAAACTAAGGCACATAATTATTAAGGCATAATTATTATTCTATGATATATCTGAAACAATATACCACATTAGACCTCAACCCCTCCTCCATCTTGCAGAGTGATGCTATATTCACCAAAACATATCCTGTGCTAGTTTCATCATATACATTTTAGAGGTTTAGTTCTCCCTGCAGAGTAAGACAAAATGAATGCATAGATCCTTGTGCTAAGTAACTTACTTTTATGCCTATCTAAATAACAGAGAAAAAAGGAGAGAGAATACTGAGTACACTTAGGATTTTTTTTTTAATAGGGAACCAGATCAGCCCAACAAGATGTTTCCCTGAAACGTTGGCTTCAAATAGGTCCATTCAGCCATGGCAAGGAGAGAATTCCAGCCAAAACATTTAATTAGTGCCCAATTAAGACAGCCAGAATGGTGTGAAGTCCGGGCTTTGGCCGCTCTGCATGCCTCAGGATGGATAAGCAGCTTAAGTGAGTCTTGCCTTACTAAAAGCTGTCAACTGTCAAACTGTCGGTAGGCCATATGGGTCAGGCACCATCTCCCTGAAGAATCCTGCCTGTCCACCCACTGGGGGAAAGATATGCCCCCAAAACCCTTGGTTTGAAAAGCCTTTCCCAGAAATCCTTCAGTCAAAAAGAGAGAGAACAGGAGGTATAACAGAACTAGGGAGGGTACATCTTGAATTGGAAAGTTAATTGGTCGTTTAGACAATCTCCCCTAAAAAAATCATCCAGCTATTTGTTCTCTCATGCCTGAGTTTGTGCTTTTTGGTTAAGCAAATTAGAATGGAGAGGAGTAACACAAGTTGGGAAATCAAATAACAGTACAGATCAAACCACATCCCATCCAGCTGTCTACCCTAGCCATCTCCTTGCCACCCTCCCTGCCACCTTTTATGTAACAACACCCCCCCCAACCCCCTGCCCCATTCCACCTCTTGCTCTGGAATCATTAAATCAAATCAACACTAACAGTGCTTCTGGAAAATCCATGTGGATTGACTGTGTTATGGTTCCATTCACCATCCCTGTAACTTCCCTAACAAAAACACTGTTACCTGGGCACTATTACCTTCTCAAGTTCCTTAATGGCATAACTCTCTTACCTTTTTATTCGTGTTCCTATGCTTAGGACAGTATTTGGAGCATAGGATTTTGCTTTTGTTGTTCAGTCACTTTTCAGTCATGTCTGACTCTGTGACTCCATTTGGGTTTTCTTGGCAAAGATACTGGTGCAGTTTGCCATTTCCTTCTCCAGCTCATTTTACAGACAAGGAGACTGAGGCAAGCAGGGTTAAATGATTTGCCCAGAGTCACACTGCTACTAAGTGTCTGAGGGCAGATTTGAACGCATGAAGATGAGTCTTCCTAACTCCAGGCCCAATGCTCTATCCACTGTGCCACCTAGTTGCCCTTAGGATACACTTAATAAATGTTTTTCATTCATTCACTTGCTTTGTGTGGACATAGCCTGATAGATGATAGATTAGATAGAGTGCTGGACTTGTAATCAGGAGACATAGGTTCAAATGTTGCCTCAGGCACTTAATAGCATAGGCAATATGCTCATATGTGAGCATAGGCAAGCCTTGGCTTCCTTATTAGTAAAATGAGGATAATAATGCCTGCTTTATCAACCTCAGAGTGTTATGAAGGAAGTGTTCTGCAAACATTGTTGTACCATATAAATATGACATTTTATTAATATATAAGAAATTCATTGGAGCAACATTATTTCTCCTATGCCAATATTTTTGGCTACTCCATTCAAAAGACATATAGGCAGAAGAGTCTAGAATTAGAAAGGATTACAGTATTAAAATTCAAATAGATTACAGTATTAGAATGAACAACTTGGAAATTAAGCTATCAAGAACAATGTACTGACAAAGTAAAAATATCTTCAAAACAAATTATATGGTGGCTGCTTTATCATAACACAGAGGGCAGGCAGGTGGGTAGAGGATTGTGGCCCAATCGAATCCTTCACCAATAATATCTGTATTGAGGAGACATCTGGGTAAATATGAAGAATGACCTTGAAGGGGATGGGGTAGGAGAGAAGATGTCACCAGAGGTCATCTGTGGCTGGAGGGAACAGAATCTTGCTGCCAAACTGTCACCCCACTGAGGCTTTCTGCTAGAGGTAAATATATTAATGTACTATATACATATATGTGTGTTGTACAATACATTTATATTCTTTAATCATTGATATAAAGTCTTTAGTACTTATGAGTAATATGTATACCGCCCTCAATGTTACAGGTCTAGCAAAGATGCTAGGTACTTATAAACTGACAATAGGCTTAGGAAAGGGGAGGAGTTAGGGTAGCTGACAACCTCAAGTATTTTTCAGCACCAGCCAGCCTTCACACTGTGTTCCTGCCTGCTACCTTCCTGAGTCACTTGAAATCTCCAGCTACCTGGCCCTTGCAATATCCCTGGACCTTGCAAAGTACCTGATGAGATAGGCCATCACAGTAAGAGGGTTACCCTCATGTGTGACACCCTAGGCAAGGTTCTTCCAGAAATTGCAGCAGAATTATTATTTTTGGGAGCAGTGAGGCAATCGGGTTAAGAGACTTGCCCAGAGTCACACAGTAAGTACCAAGTGTCTGAGGTCAGATTTGAAATCAGGTCCTCCTGACTCCAGGGCTGGTGCTCTATCTACTGCACCACCTAGCTGTCCCCGGAATTCTTCTCATTTTAGGCACAAATTTTCCAACCCATATGAATAATAATCAATGCCAAATTAAAGTGTTCCTTACTATAAAATATATTGTTCACCACAGGCCTAGTCTGAAGCCTCTAAGTGGCCTGAAAGGAATGCTGAGTTTTCCTAGATCATGGAAAGAGAGTTGAAGAGACCTCAGTGATCATCTTGTCCAGGGCTTCTTAACATGGGGTCCATGAACTTTTTTGAGAAAGAGAGAGAAAGGGAGGGAGAGGAAGAGGAAGGGGGAGGGGGAGGGGGAGAGGGAGAGGAAGAGGGAGAGAGATGGATGGATAGATAATTGAATAGCAATGTAATTGGTTTCTTTTGGAATGCTATGTATTTTATTTTGTCCATTTTAAAAATTCTGAAAATTCTAAAGGTTACATGGTGAAAACTGCTATCCACCTCCAGAGAAAGAATTAATGAACTCTGAGTGCAAACTGAAGCATAAGTTTCTCACTTTCTTATTTTTTCTTCCTTTTTTATAATATGACTAATATGGAAATATATTTTGCATGATTTCACATGTATAATTGATATCATATTGTTTGCCTTCTCCATGGGTGGGGGAGGGGAGGGAGAATGGTGAGAATTTGGAAGTCAAAAAATTTTAAATGAATATTTTAAAATAAATAATGAATATTTTTAAAGATTCAAAAATAATAAATAATAAAAACATAAGTTTCACCAGACTGCCTAAGGGGGTTCACAATGCAGAAAAGGTTAGGGACCCCTGATCTAGTCCAACCCCCTTCTTTTGCGGAATAGAAAACTGAAGCACAGAAGGGTTAACTGTTTTGCCTAAGGTCACGTGAGTATTAAGTGGCAGAGCTGGAATTTGAACTCAGGTCTTCTGACTCTGCACCTTTCAACTAGCAGCTCCTACCAGGTAGTAGCCTACTGATGAATTATATATTGTGGTGGTGGTGAAGGTGGTAGCAGTGGTGGTCGTATTTTAAGGTCCAGCATAGCCAAGTCGAGAGAAACTCATCACAGGGTATCTGGTTACTAGGAGGCGGTAATATTGGGGGTAGGGATGTAGAGAAGTACATCAACTTAGTAGTGTAAACCAAGGCAGGGTTGTGAATTTGAACTACTGAAGGAAGTGTGGTATAGTGGATGGAGAGTTGAGTAGAATCAGGAAGATCTGGATACAGTTCAAGTCCTAGAACTTTCTGTGGGGGACCTGGGAATGTCATTCAATCTCTATGAAGCTCAGTTTCCTCATCAACAAAATAAAGGTCTCTAGCTCAAAAGGTTGCTATGAAGGTAAAAAACGATAGTGAAAGAAAAGCAATATATAATTTTAAGTAACCCTAAATATATTAACTATGTTATAGACTTCATTTACCTATTCAATTTTTACATAATATTAAAGTTAAGCCATCTTCATTATAGATCATACATCAGAAAACAATAAATATTCTCAAATTTAATCATTATTAAACTTGAGAATAAGACAAGGGTAAAACCTGAGAATTAATCATTTGACTGAAACATCCTGGAAAAGATCACATGTAAATGATCTCATCTTGCAAATATAAGCTGTTGGTCACACTTCTCAATGTATTAAATTCTAAATTAGACCATACTCATTAAACAAAGGTTCGAAGAAATTATTTTTATCACATTCATGAGGCACTGAGCAAATAATACTCTGCAAAGTACAGAAATTGCATTCTCCAGCTTTGCCAAAATCAGAGAGGAAAATGAAAAAAATAGGTAGCATCATATGATATTCAACAGAATATTCATGCTGTATATTTGGACTGTGAACTTAATGAAGAGATGGAATATGAGGGAAATTGTATTCCTTTTCTTTATACAGGAGAAGGGGGCCAGGGAATGTAAAATGAAAATTTTCCCATCTTAAAGTTCTGAGCCAAAGGATTAAATATCTGCAAGGGACTGTAGCATTCTCTCCTTCAATCAAGTACCCTAGAAGAGAATACCAAATCATAAGTAGCATTTCTATAGCTCTCTATACCCTGTACCTCAAGAAATCCTCAACTACAGGCCTGTGAGATGGATACAATGGCAACATAATGCAGTGTCAGGTATGATGGGATGTAGTCAGAGAATGTGGGTTTGAATCTTGGAAACAGTAACCTTTGGCAAATCACTTAACCTCTCTTGCCTCAGTTTACCATTGGTGAAATGATGGGGTTGGACTGACTGGTTTCTAATTAGTAGTGGCATGGTATCTTCCTCTACTAATTAAACCTCTGAAAGAATCTCTTCCAGGACTGAATCTACGATCCTTTTATCCTACCATATTCCATTTTACAGATGATAAACTTGAAGCTCTGAGTGGTCACTTGAATTGCCCAGTTTTGGATAGTAGTAGCTATAAAAATCAGTTGTCTCATTACTCCTGGTTGAGCCCTCTTATTCAATCCACCATGTTGTTTTTCAGCAGTAGAGAAAGAAGACATGGGGTACTACTTCCAGAAGAATAAAAAGCTACGAAATGCCAATTAG
Organism: Trichosurus vulpecula; assembly: GCF_011100635.1. Lineage (NCBI taxonomy): Eukaryota > Metazoa > Chordata > Mammalia > Diprotodontia > Phalangeridae > Trichosurus > Trichosurus vulpecula. The sequence continues at coordinate 330,525,968 of NC_050575.1, forward strand.
ATTCGATAAGGTTAAATGGTTTACATTTGTACATGGGAAGATGATACTTGTAATTCCTAATAACTTTATAATTATTGGGGCAGTTAGGAGTATACATAGACAGAGGTCATGGGCATGAATTGACTATGATGGGATGATATCTAAAAAAGTTAAAATAAAGGGTGAGGAAGAGAGATGCACCAGGAGAAGGGGGAAAGGAGAGTAGAATGGGGTAAATTATATCATAAAAGAGATGCAAGAGAGCTCTTACAGTGGAGGGGAAGATGGGAGGGTGGACGATGCTCGAACCTTACTCTCATCAGAATTGGCTCAAAGTGTGAATAACATATACACTCAGCTGAGTATAGAAATCTATCTTACCCTTCAGGGAAATAGGAAGGGAAGGGGATAAGAGAAGGGGGATGGCTGATAGAAGAGAAGGCAGATTGGGGGAGGTGATGGTCAGAAACAAAATACTTTTGAGGAGGGACATAGTGAAAGGAGAGAAGGGGAGAGGGAGGGAGGGAGAGAGATGGAGAGGGGGAGAGGGAGAGAGAGAGACAGAGAGAGAGAGAGAGAGAGAGAGAGAGAAAAGAAAATAAGGATAATGAGAAATACACAGTAATCTTAATTGTGAAAAAAATTACAGCAAGTTTCTCTGACAAAGGCCTCATTTCTCAAACATATAGAGAACCAAGTCAAATTTATGAGAATACAAGCCATTCCCAATTGAGAAATGGGCAAAGGATATGAACAGGCAGTTTTAGATGAAGAAATCAAAGCTATATATAACTATATATAAGAATGCTCTAAATCACTATTGATTAGAGAAATTCAAATTAAAACAAATCTAAGGTATCACCTCACACCTATCATATTGGCTAATATGACAGAAAAGGAGAATGATAAATATTGAAGGGGATGTTGGAAAATTGGGACACTAAAGCACTACTGGTGGAGTTGTAAACTGATCCAGTCATTCAGGAGAGCAATTTGGAAGTATTCCAAAGGGCTATAAAACGTACATACCCTTTGACACAGCAATACCACCACTGGGCCTTTATTCCAAAGAAATAAAAAAAAATGAAAAGGACATATGTGTACAAAAAATAGTTATAGCAGCTCTTTTATGGTAGCAAAGAATTGGAAGTTGAGGGGATGCCCACCAATTAGGGAATGGCTGAACAAGTTATGATTGTAATGCAATACTATTGTGCTATAAGAAATGACAAGCAGGATGATTTCAGAAAAACCTGGAAAGACTTACATGAACTGATGCAAAGTGAAGTGAGCAGAACAGCAGAACTGTGTGTACACAGCAACAGCAATATTGTATAATGATCAACTGTGAATGACTTAGCTCCTCTCAGCAATAAAATCATTCAAGAGAATTCTAAGAGACTTATGATGAAAAATTCTATCTACCTCCAGAGACAAACTTGATGGAGTTTGAATGCAGACTGAAGCATACTTTTTTAAACTTTTTTATTTTTTCTTGTTTTGTTTTGTTTTTTTGGTTTTTCTTTCACAACATGACTAATATGGAAACGTTTTGAATGACTACACATGTATAACCTATATCAAATTGCTTGCCTTTTCAAAGAAGAGGGAATGGTAGGAGGGAACTCAAAATAAAAAAAAAAGAATGTTAAAATTGTCTTTACATGGAACTGGGTAAAAATACTTAAAAAAAAGAAAAGAAATGGTCACCAATGAATAAAAAGGCCCTCTCTTCCAATACAGAGTTATATACAGTAGATTACCTCATGTTTCTAAACTACAGTATGCTGTTAAGAGTGTACAATAATACAATTAATTGTGATTTTTTTAATAACAGCTAATTAATATCATAGATTCAAAGCTGGAAGGGATCTTAGTAGTCCAACTTCTCACTTTACAAATGAGCTGAGGCCCAAAAGGATTAAGTGATTTGCCCAAAGTCACATAAGTTCTAGCTATTTGGAATATGGTAGCAATAACACCTCCCCCACTCCAGGTACTATACAAGAGTGAGCTGGGTTTAAGGCTTGGTTTTTAGAAAGAAATCAAGCTTTAAACCCAAATCACTCTGGAGCTCATAGATTGGACAATAGGTCCCTGCCCTCCCAGCACAGAGTGAATATAAATACTGAATAGTAACTGTTTCTCTTTTGGGCAGGAACCCTGAGGGTCTTTCCCTCCCAGTTTGATTTTTTTTTTAGTTTTTGATTAATGGGGCCAAGCTTTGATTAACTTCTTAAAGAGGCCTATTAAGTGAATGGGCTTTACCTCACTCAAGTTGAGAACCTGAAAAGACCTTAGTTTGAAAGGGCCAGGGTCTCTCAATGAATCCTGGGCCATCTCCAGTTGTCCTGGTGAATATCAGGCCACTGGACCCAGATGGCTCTGGAGGAGAAAGTGAGGCTGGTGACCTTGCATAGCCCTCCGTCACTGAAATCAAAGTCAACTGCAAGTCATGTCATCATTTCTCTGATGTCATAGTGCTCTTGGAGAACAAAAGACAAAACAACAACAACTATACAAGATCATAGTAAATATAATGCATCAAAGCAAAGAGGTTATAGATTACCACACAACCATTTTAAAATAATACGGTCTTGACCAGAGAAGCAGAATCAGACAATACTGTTGGATCCCTGCCCCTAAAGAGGAGAAGAGCTGATTCATATGTGTCATCAGGAACCAATTAATCAGGTCTAAGAGGAATAACCTTCTTGGAGATAAAAAGAGATAGTCAAAGTTATAATCCATGAAAGTGACAATAGCAAGAAACCCTGTGGAGTCAGGCTTCAGTAAACAGGGTGACAAAATGAGTAGCAGATGGGAGAAAGAGAAAGAATATGAAGATCTAAAGCCAGAGAAGTCAACATGGACTTAGAAGACATTTGAAAGGAACATGGCAAATAGAGTCAAAATTATTTTCTTCCATATCATTAATTTTGCTCATGATCATTTTCAGTGCTGAATTTGATGGTGATATGTGCTAAGAACTCTTTTCTTAATCCACCTTTTCATCACTGCTATAATGCTGGACAGTTCATGACAATATAAGAGGTTTTGGGAAAGAAACAATGGGCTATGTGAGCAGATAAAAGAGGCATTTTTTCTATTGCTAGCAAGACAAGCTTCTTGATTGAAAACTTATTTCTTAAACAGGGGCAGCACCTTCAGTAGCTCTCAAATGTGCCATAGGACTTTAAATGCAGGAAATAATGATTTTGTCTCCAATGTCTATAAATTAGGACTAGTAAAGGGAACTCTAATTATATGTGACCCGAATGAACTGAAATAGTAGAAAGGATTAACGAAGACATTTACATTACTTCTTCCTATCATGGCAGGTGAAGTAACAGCTCTACCATGGTGCCTTCTTTTTTTTTAATTCTTCTTCTTGAGGTCAGGTTCAAAACTATACTGTTATTTTCTCTCTGACTCTCTCTTTTCTTCTACCCGTTGAATTTCATTTAAAGGCACTTACAAATTGCAGTGGATAGAGTGCTGAACTTGTAGTCAGGAAGCCCTAAATTCAAATTCAATCCCAAACATTAGCTGTGAAACCCTAGCCAATTCATTTAAACTTTGTCTACCTCAGTTTCCTCATTTATAAAATGAGGGTGTTAAAGAGCACCTGCCTTCGAGTTGCTGTGAGAAACAAATGAGATAGTATTTGTAAAATGCTTTGAAAATTTTAATGCACTATGTAAATACTACTTATTATTATCATTATTAATGTTGCTGTTATTCTAATCTAGTGGTATCTTAAAAAGACACTATGTGTAGTCTAATTTTATCTTATTTGAAGAAGTGCTTTATGATTTTTGCTAAAAAGCACCTTTTTAATTTAGAGATGTTTCAACATCTACCTTCTTGTATAAATCTATTTGAATATCTCACGAGTCACAAGAAAAATGTATAATAGGAAGAGAACATGGGCTGGTCAGCAAGGAAAGGGCAAGGGATTGACAGATGGATAGCCAGAATCTTCCAATGGTATCCTTGATCTCTTAGCAAGGAATGCCTCTGGCAATTTGGATAGACATCTTGTGCTGAACACAATGTAGGACGTGAAAAAGATTGACAAAAGGTGGGCAGGCTTGGGTGGGTTGCTATATCTGTATCAGTGAAGGAAACATTCAAGTCAATTAAGATCACCTCCATTTACATATTTGAATGTAAATCTAAATTTTTTTTTGAAATCCCAAGTCCTTGCAAAACTTTATCAAATTACTTCTCCCTCTCACTTTCCCTGTCTCTAATATGTGTAAGTAAAATTACATCCAGCTTCTTCAGTGAGATTCACAGGATCATGGGATTGTAGATGTAGAACTAGAAGGGGTTTCCTAAGTCATCTATTGCAAGCCCTTCATTTTGTAGACAAGAAAACTAAGACCCAAGAATGTTAAGTGAGTTGGCCATTGTCATATGGGATGCAGGTCTTCTGACTCTAGTATAAATAAGTGTAATGACATTGCACTTCCCTATAGTCACTTGCTTCCCCAAGAATAACAAGTTGGGAAGGGTTTTCAAGAGCCAATGATCATAACAACACTGTCATTTCTTACCTCTGTGCATTAACCTACTGATTCTGTGCCACCCCCCCACCCCCAGTACACCAGTAACCTGGAAGCTATTGCCCCAAAGCAAGGAGGGAATGGTCCTACCATAATGATTGTCTTGTTCAGGTAGGCAGCATGAGGCAATAACTGATGAACACTTGCTCCTAGGTAAGGGATAGGGATGATGCTTGGAAGTGGTAAGGAGCCAATCAATGTGGTCCCAGGGACCCTTTCTCTTTTTCCTTCTCTACTATGAAGAGTTAGCTTAGCTGTCACTTCCTTCAGGAAGCATTTTCTCATCCACACACTCCCTAGCCAGAAATGGGCTTTCCCTCCTCAAATTTCTCAGGTCCCTCTGAGCTCTCCTATTCTAACTTTTGTTATAGCTATTTGTGCATATGTCTAGATTATAAACTGCTTTCACACATGTTCAGTATGATTTTCTCATCAGCATAGCCCAGCACCTATTACAGTGCCTTGCATTGGGAGAAGAGGGGAGTAAGTTAAACTAAGACCAAATCAATTCGTTGTCAGAACAGGGTTTGGTTAGGGAGAAGTCCAATAGGAGAAATAGCAAAATCAGACCTTGTTTGAGGAAATACTACAAGGAAATAGGGGTGGAAAAAATGTGGCTACAAAGAGATCATTTTTTATACTGGCTGCAGAAAGAACAGAAAACAAATAAGTAAGAACTTATTTAAGGCTAAGCCTATGAAGAAATGTGTAGCCAGGGGACAATAGCCAAACTACAAGACTCATTAGAGGACCTAACCAGCTAATAATAACAAGCAATTGTAAATGGACATTAATTGGCATACACTAAACAGAAGAAATCAAGCACTAAACTTTCTATTGACATGTGCAATGTTAAATTAGAAAAGAATCAGCCAGTTCATGTGACTTGGGCTAACAGAGATGACATGCCTGGAAATGCAAACTGAATGAGAATCCACCAGGTGATAATGATCCCAAGGTCTGTGAACTGTGTCTAGGATGAAAGATGGGAGTGGGAATGTTTCTAAGAAAGATAAAAAGGGAAGGATGGGAGAAGGGGGCTGGGAATCTAAGGGTGCTTTTTGAGGTAGAAAATCTAGACTAAATGTTTTATCAAAAGTTAGCTGAGCCATCTAATGATGAAGGCATAAAGTTTATAGCACACAAATGGATATGATGAAGAACAAATACAAAGTAAGTAATACTCTTGTGCAGGGTTAAAATTATCAAGTGCCAAGGCATAATTCCAAGATCACATGGTGAATTCAAACTTTTAATCCTCCTCAAAGACAACAAAATGTAGAACTGACTTTGGAGACAGGAAGATCTGTGTTCACATCCTGCCTTTGACACATTCTACATGTGTGACTTATCCTTTTGGTGCCCCAGGAACTCTCTAAGACTATATTGCTGATATGTCATTGATCTGCAATCAATGGCATGAGTTTCTGACACACAATAATCCCAGGTTTGAATTCTCAAGCACACAAAAAAGATACAGGCATAACCCAAATATAAAAAGTATAATGATGATTGTGATAATGATGATGATAGTTAACACTGATACAGCACTTTAAGGTTTGAAAAAGGCTTGACAAATATTATCTCATATGATTGATCCTCATGGAAACCCTGAAGGTTGCTGATCTATCAAGACCAAGAAAGGGAAAAAGACATTGATGCTTTAAAATTCAATCAGATATGTTCATTATTTCTAAAAGTTTAGCCTTAATCAGTTTGACCAGAGTTTTAGAAATGATGATAAGGCAAAATATCACAAAAGGCCCATGTTACAGAAAAAAAGCAGCTTAATCTTTCCAGATTGACTCTCTGTGAAGCTCCCCACAACATCTGAACCAAGTCTCTTCTCTCCTCAAACCACCCACACTATCCTCCCCCCTCCTTCTTTTTTTCAGAGGGCTCTCCCCAAAACTTTGCCCAGAAAACTGAGACCACATATCATGAACTTCTTCTCTCACCAATTCCCCACCTTATATCTCTTCAAGGTCTCCCTTATTCTCTCCATCTTTGTTCTAGTCTTGAAGGAAGGGACGGTCCTCTTAGACAAAGCCAATTCCTCTTCTGGTGTCATTTATCTCATCCCCTTGTATTTACTTTGAGGTCTGTCAGCTGACGACCTTGTCTCATATGTTATCAATCAATCAACAAGCATGCTCCTATGTTACTATGTTCTAGACACTGAGTTAGGTTCTGAGGATAGAAATATAAAGAACAAAACAACCCCTATATGCAAGGGACTACTAAGGGACCATTCTTTTTAAGCTCTTTCTTCTCCCTCTCTTCATCTCAACACACCTTGACATCATCCTCTACCCTTTTCTCCTTTCCTCCAGGCTCTACAAATCAGGTTGCCCTTCTCCTTTCCAAGGCCAACCCTTCCATATGCACCCTTCATTCTGTCTTCCCATGTTTGCCAACAAAATTCCTCCACTATCATCCCTGCTCTCTATCTAATATTTAAACTCCCAATCGACTGGTTCTTTTCCTGCTACTTATAAGCATGCCTAGGTCCATCTTATCATTAAAAAAGAAACAAAAAAAAACCCTTCACTACATCATCCCTTTAAACTATTGCTCTGTATCTTTCCTCCCTTTCTCAGTCGAACTAGACAAAGCTATCAGCACTCATTTCCTTTACTTCCTCTCACTCACTCTTCAACTCTTTGTAATCTGACCTTCAACCTTAAAACTCAAAGGGAATTTCTCTCTCTGAAGTTACAAATGACCTTATAATTGCCAGATGTGATGGATTTTTCCTAGACTTCATCCCTTTCTATTCAGCATTTGACTTTGTTGACCACCATCTCCCCTAATGCATTTTCTTCTGTCTGGGTTTTTGTGACAACCTGAAACTCTTCCCTACCTATCTGATCACTTCTCTGTCTCTCTCACCAGCTCTTCATTCATATCATGCCCCTTAACTTGGTGTATAAACCTAGGCTCTGTCTTGAGTCCTCTTCTCTCCATATACTTTCTCTTGCTGGTTTTGTCAATTTCCATGGGTGTATTAATCATTTCATTGGAGATGATTCCCAAACCTGTTCATCTGGCCCTAGTCTCTCTCTGGAGCTTCAGTTCTGCATGATCAACTACCTATTGGACAAAACAGGATGTCCCATCGACATCATAAAATCAACATGCCCAGTATTCTTTTGACTGCTGGACAAACTAACCACATTTCTGCTGTCCATTCTGATTTTACTGTGTTCTAGTCCCCCAATAAGCCTTCCTTCAGTCATTCTAAAAAAAAAGTTTACATTGACATTCTCATGCTCCAGAGTCCCACTGGCCTGCAGGATAATCACAATATAGATTTACTGAGCACTTCTCAGTTTAGAAAGTATCTTCTTCACATTGACTCCATGGTGGTAGATAGTACATTAGCATCTCCATTTACAGATAAGAAACTTCTTGATGCTATACTATCTTACGTAATATGTTTTGCATAAATCATTTCATGTATTCAAGCCTTAATTCTCCTACTAGATTGTGTGCTCCTTGGGGCAGGGATCATGGATCATATTCCTTTTCTGGCTCCACACAATCTAGCACAATTCTGGAAAAAAATAGTAGGTGCCTATAAATGTGAATTGAACTAAATGGAACTGAAAGACTGTAAATAAATATCCTTCATTAAGTAACTCATTATTTTCCTCTTAATCCCACATCTAGCCTCAATTTCCTTATTTGTGTTAAAAGCATCCCTTTACTCACCCAGGCTCACAACCTGGGAGTCATCCTCAACTCTTCATTTAGCACAGTGCCTGGCATATTGCAGCCATTTAATAAATGCTAGTTGATTGACTCACTCACCCCCCACATTCAATCAGGTGATGAGTTTTAATATTTCTTTATTTAATATTTAATATCTTCTCACCTGGACTACACTAATCTTCTAATTGACCTCCCTGTGTGTAGCCTCTGCCCTCTCTGATTCATCCTCCTGTGTGGCACTACCAAAATGAGATTCTCAAAGCACAATGCCCCACTCAAAGAGCTTCAGTGGTTCCCCCCTCCTCTCTAGAATAAACTATGAAATCCTGCATTTTGTGTTTAAAGTTCATAACAACCTGGATCCAGCCTATCTTTCTAAGTGGATTCCACATAATTTCCCCTTCTTAATCTCCAGTCATATTGACCTACTTGCTATATTTTGACCATGACATTGCATCTCCCACTTTGCCATATCTGATAAGCTCTCCCTATTCTATTTTGCCTCTTAAGAACCCTGTCTTCCTTTAAGACTCAGTTCAAGGTCCAGTCCCTTCAAGACACCTTTCCTGATTTCCCCAGTTTTGAGTACCTCACTCTGCCCAACTATATCATGAATTTACTTACCTCTAAATACGTTGGTTTCTTCCCCCAGCTTCAATAGAATGTAAACTTCTTGAGCTAAGGGATTCTCACTTTTGTTCTTTCAGTCTTCAACCCCTAATACCATATCTGACACTTACTTGGCACTTAATATATGTTTGTTGATTGATAACTATTTCTTTACAGGAAAAATGAAGATTATGAAGAAATCATACATAAAAGATGCTGTTTATTTTAAAATCATCTTTTAAAAGATTCTATACCAGGTACAAGGTAAATGCCAATTCAAATTGGTTGGAAGAATGGATGGAAAAATTGACTTTATCCCTAGTCCCTGATACTTTTCAGATAAATATAAAAACACATCAGTCTAAAACATTAAAAAGTACTGAATGAATGCCTTTTGACCAAGTGGTTATTGACTACAGTATATTTGGTTTTTTTTTTGTCTCTACCGGGGCTGTTATCAGTCTTTTGACCTCAAAACCAGGCACATCTGAAGGGTTCAAGAGGTGTCCTATACGTTGTAGTTGGTTTTGCCCTTTTGACTGTCATCTTTGCCTATCCCTTTGGTGTTCTCCTTGCCAAAGACTGTGGGTTTATCAAGCCCTACAGTCCAGCAAACAAGATTTCCACAGGAAGGATGGGAGACATCACAAAAGAACACAGGGAAAACCATTCAGAAAACAATACACCCATGAAGCTCAACCATCTCTAATACAAAAGCTTTACGTTGTATCTCACTCTCCTTCCTTAAACGAGCTTTGTAACCAAAACATAATGACTTTACAAACTCTATCTCAGACACTCTGACTCTCCCTGATTTTTATATGCTACCTCTGGGCAGCCTCAGAAAGGAAGAGAGGGTGGTGCTCTCATTAGCAAAGTTTGCAGCAGCTGCTGCCTTCCTGCCCCCACAGACCAACTATCTTAGCTTCCTTAGTGTGGAAACAACTTGAGTCACCAGAGTGGATGACTAAGAATTTGAGGAGGAAAAGACCCCCAGGAGGCCATCCCCAAAGCAGCTGTATTTTGGAGGTAGCAATTAAGTGTACTTCATCAAGCTCAGTCAAAGAGGTCTGACTGTAGGTGGGCGATGGCTTTGATACTGATAGGGGACAGAGAGAATGTAAATGAGAAAAGTAGTAGGAGAAATTTGGAGGGTAAGTCTCTGGCTATTTTGTCTGAGTACTTCTTGTTCCTGGATTCACCTTCCCCCTCCCCCTTTTGCATCTGTGACCAGATTCAAAGTGATGACTTCAAAAAAATAAATAAATAAGGAACAAAGTAGAAGTCCAAAAAATATTCCAAGAAGGGTTGCAGCTTGGCTTATGATTTCTGTTTAGTGTGAAATGAAAATAGGCTTGGATTTGCCTGCCTGGATGACTAGAAGATGTGTCAGACATCCAATTATAAAGCTCTGGGGGTACATGCTGCTGTTACAAGTAGATTAGAGACAAGCTAATGTTAAAAGTGGTTTTTTTTAAAACACATATATGTATGTGTATATAAATGTGTATATACATACATACATACCTATATGTCATATCCCTACACAAATATCCCAGATTTTGTTGCTAGTTATTGTTTTTGTCCTTTTGGAAGAGCCAAGAATATTCCCAAACCATTTTGTTTATGGAATTAAGCAGGTTATGGAAAACTCCAGTGTCACAAAGAACTAGCTTCCTAGAACCCACATCTCCTTGCTATTAACACAAGCTTCCAGTACATAGTCTAATTGTTATATAATAGCTCACCATGGCTGTTGGGTAGCTTGGTACAAAAGTAAGAGGTACAAAAGAAGGTTTGGTGCTGCAAAGTGTGACTTGCTGTTGCTAGGTCATGTCCAACTCTTTGTGACCCCATATGGGGTTTTCTTGGCAAAGATAGTGGAGTGGTTGTCATTCCCTTCTCCATTGGATTAAGATATACAGAAGTTAAATTACTTGCCCAGAGTCACACAGCTAGTAAATGACTAAGGCCAGATGTAAACGTGGGTCTTTCTGTCTCCAGGCCCAGTGCTCTGTCCACTAAGCTACCAGCTGCCTCCAGTAATAATACTGTGACTACTTGTGCTTAAATAGGCTTATTTTTAAGTTAAACATAATCTTTTTAAAAGAGCACTAGATCTGAAGTCAGAAGAGCTGGGTTCAAATCCAAATTAAATAATTTTCTAATTTAGTGGCCTTTGACAAATCACTTCATTTTTACAGGCTTCAATTTTCCTGCTGGCAAAAAGAGGACATTTGGAATAGATTCAATTCTGTTCAAGAAACATTGACCTGTGAAGCCCTTTCTATCTCTGAAGGGTCAAGATGGCCTAAACACTATTAAGAGTGCTGAGATCTGCAATAAGAAAAATATGACAAAAATCACACCATAGAACTAGAAGAGGTCTTAGAAATAATAATATTGTACAAACCTCATTTTAGAGGTGAAAAAATTAAGGAATAGATAGGTTAAATGACTAATCTAAAGTAAAGGCAGGACTCCAGTCTGCTAGTATTTTCCTCTATTCCATGCAGCCTCCCTCCTTCTACCCAGTTTAGTTCAACCAAGGAAACTGAAGAAGCTATGAAAAGGAGGGAATATGAAAGAGGGAATATATTAGCTATGTCTACTATGATAGACAAATAAATTGGAAGGCCAAACATTTATCTGATGAAGCTGAGATCTGTAGATAAGTAAACTGAACAAAGTACACTTAAAATCAAATGAAACAAAGTTTCCTTTTCAGCTTTATCTCTTACTGCTTTTAAAATGTGATATAACTTTATGCAATAGTCAAACTGAACGACTCACCAGTCATATCCCATGATTTTCTGCCTCTGTCCTTTGCTCATGCTATTTCCTCTACCTGAAATACCATGACCTCTTTTTGTACTTGCCAGAATCCTACTCATTCTTCAAGATGCAGGTCATATGGCACCTCTTCCATAATCCCTCCTAGCCAGAAGGGATGGCTCCCACTTATGAACTCCTGTCTTATTTGTGACTATTCTTATGGTACTTCTCTCAGTTATTTGTACACTTATTTTGATCATTCCCACAGTACTGTGAACTCCTTGAGGGCAAGGCTCATGACTTGCTAGCCTAACACAGTTCCTAGCAGACAAAACATTTTTGAAAATTATTTTAAGTGACTAAAGATGAATTAGCTATAATATTTTTGTTGTGGTTCAGTCATTTTCAACTCTTTTTGACCACATTTAGGGTTTTCTTAGCAAAGATACTGCTCATTTTACAGATGAGGAACTGAGACAAACAGGTTAAGTGGCTTGCCCAGGGTCACACAGCTAGTATCTGAGGACAGATTTGAACTCAGGAAAATGAGTCTTTTTGACCCTAGGTCCGGGCACTGTATCCATTATGCCACCCTTTTAATAATAATAAATACATCAGTAAGCATTATTAAGTAATCACTGTGTGTCATGCCCACACTGCTGGCATCAAGGATTCAAAGACAAAAATGAAACACGCCCTTTCCATTAAAGAGCTTACATTTTGTTGGGATAGTCTAACATCTATAAAGCCTATTCCAAACTTCCTCCTGTCTCTTCAAATCTCCCATAATACCCCATCCTCTCACTCTTTCATTTGAGGCCCTTGCCTCACACTTTATAGAAAAACAATTGAGGCTGTTTATTTCCCTTTCCTTCCCCCTTCCATATCTCATAACCTCTGGACATCATCTCCCAGTATTCCCTCTTTTACCACAGTCTTTGTTGAAGAGCTGATTCTTTTAGCTAATCTTTCTTATCTGAGTCTAACTTTTCTACACGTACCCTCGGCTGCATCCCCTCCCATGTTCTCCAGCAGATTTTCCCCACTATAATCATCCCCTGCTCTAATCTTCAATCTTTCTCATCTCTTCTTCTATCTACAGAAATACCTAAGTCTCCACCAACCATAAAATGGTTTCACTAGAGCCCACCAACCCTGCTAACCATTTTCCTAATCTTCTCTTCCCTTTCTCAGCCACAGTTCTTTTAAAAAGCCATCTATGTTCAGTGCTTCTACTTCCTCTTCAATCACTATTCTCTAAAATCTTTGTCAATCAGACTTCTGACTATTGACCACATTCTCCTGGATGATCTCTCCTCTCTCTAGGTTTGCTGACACTAATCTCTCCTGGTTCTTCTATCTGTCCAACTGCTGCTTCTCCAGCTTCTTTTTGTCATCAGTCATGCCCTCTGGCAGTTTTGATCCATTTTGGGCATGGTAAGGTTGAGATGCCTAAAGTTTAAAAGATCCAATAGGCAGTTGGTAATGTAGGATTGGAGCTCAGAAGAGAACATAAAACTGTATATACATACATACATATATGTACACACACACATATATACGCATATATGTATATATACAGGGGAGGGAGGGAGGGAAAGGGAGAGAGTGAGAGAGAGAGAGAGAGAGAGAGATCTGCTAATCATTTTGTAAAGGTAATAATTGGACATTTGGGAGCAGATAAAGTCACTAAGATAGTATATAAAGACAAAAGAAAAGTTCTGTAATGTTACAAAATGATCATTACAACCCTATGAAACATAGTAGAAATGTTACTGTCCTCATTTTACAAATAAAGAAACTGAGTCTCTGAGAGGTTAGGGAATTCATCAAGTCATAGAACTAGTAAGCAATTGAATTGAGATTGGAACTGAGATCTATTCATTCTAAATCCATTATTCTTCCCATTACATAACAAAGGAATAACTTTGCTAGCCATGTTTGTCTTTGTTTTTATAATTCATCAAAAAGACAGTAAAGAAAGAATATAGCTAAAGTACAGATGATGTGAGCCATAAGCCTAGCTTTGCCTTATAAGCCCTGTCTTCTATAGCAAATTGCCAGTGGTTTGGGTATCATCCCCTTATGCAGAAAAGAAATAGTTTAGAGTAGATGGTTTCTGACATGCTTTCTAGTCCTAAAATGTATAGTTTTTTTTTTTACATTTTACCTTTGTATATCAAGAACTTAGCACATAGCCTTATTATGTAGGCACATAATAAAATTTTGTTGAATGTAATTGAGTGGAAAGATGTTGATATCTAACTTCACACTTGACATATTTGCACTGGTTTTATTTGTGGACATTCAACTTCCTCCATCTAAACTACCTTTAAAAAAGTTTTATGTAACCATGAACCTTGTGCCATGGAAATAGGGAGAGGACCTGGATCTAAGACTTAATTGGCATAGGGAACTTTTCAAGTGAGAAAGGCACATATCTATCTACTCACTTTCTCTGAAATTTATAGTCTTAAAGAATTGCCTAGAGCCCAGAGAGATTAATTGACTTGCCCAGGGTCACAGGGGCAGTATATGTTAGACACAGGACCTGAAATAAGGTTTTTTTTTTGTCCTAGAGAGCAGCTTTCTGCCCACTACGCCATTCTGTTTCTCTTCTATCCCACTGGAATAAGGGTAAAATACTAGTTCCCTGGCCCCTCTGAGCCAAGAAGAGAAGGACTATGGACAATTGTAAGAAACATTCCATGACCCTGGGATAGGAGTGTCAACTTGGTATTTTTCAATGTTATAGCTACACCTTTGCTTTCAGGTAAAGATGGGGGTTTGCTGTGAAAAGGTTGTAATTTCTAGTCTTGATCTCAAAGTGGAGTGGTGAAACTACATCCAGGATTTCATCCTCCTGATCTATCAAACATTCTTAGGAGCAATAATTCAACCTGGAAGCTGAAATCTATTGAAAGTTCTGGGAAACTACTTATGAATCAGAAATGGTTGACCAATTTATTGAAAGTGTAGTTAACTTTTTTTGGTAGTCAGTAAAGATAACCGGCCTTAGAGCTTTGCTCTCAGTCATTCACCATCCCCTAGAGATATCCTAGGGGATAATTTTGGGGCATCCAGTCCCAGTAGCTCCATCCGGTGGCCTTATAGTAGAAAACTTGTCTTGTCAAGGAATTTCAGACTTCCTTTCCTTCCTAACTCTCTTCATACAGAGAGAATAAAAGACTTGGTCTAGAGTCAGAATAATTAGTTCTGATCTTTACTGGCTGTGTGATCCTAGACAAGTCATTTAATCTCTCTTGAGTCTCAGTTTCTTCATCTGCAAAATAAGTAAAAATATACTTTCAAAAAAAGCAGTTATAGAGAAATTACTTCCTAAGCCTTAAAGCCCATTTCTCAGTTGTGCTAACTGATACGTATTTAATACTTTACATACGTTAACTCATTTGACACGTATACCAATCCTTCAAAGTAAGTAGTAAAGACATTATGGAAATCATATTACAATTAACAGTAAGGCTCAGGGATGATAGCATGGGCACTAAGTGTTGGAGGTGTGGTATGAACCCAGCTCCCTCTTAACTCCTATTGCACTTTGTACTTTTTTCGTTTCTACTGTAATCAACAGAGTAAAATTTTGATTAAACAGAACACTATTAAAACCTCAATTTAAGTAGAATTTCTGTAACACAAAAAACAAAGTGGATTTTTTTTGTTAAAATCATATCAAGTATTTAAATTAAATTGCCAGGAAAAGGAAGGTCTTCCAAAAATATATTTTATATTAAGCATATGTGAGTCCAGGTGGTTTTTTTTAACCTACAAGACTATATGCCTGGACAATGAGAATTGATGCTTATAATGATGGTCCCTAAATATTACAGGATCCATAGAGTTACTTATATATTGTATTCTGTACTTGCTAAGGCAGGAAACATTTTTTTCAATAAGAATGAAATAAAATGAAGTTTCTGATTAATCTTCAATTAGCAACAACAAAAAATGAATCTGAATAGCCATTGTGCTTTACCAGCAAGTGAGATGATTATATACCTACTAAAGGTATGTACTTCACACATCAAAACCTCTCAGAAAGGCTTCCCTTTGACTGTTTAATCCTTATTGGTTCTGTCGTGGGTTTTTGTTTTTGTTTTGTTTTTATTTGTTTGCTTTTTTGGTTTTCAAATGATATTAAAGTCAAACATTGCCTAATTCAAAAATGATAACATTTGCCTAATAAGTAATAGACTGGGGAAAAGGCAGTTCACAAAGTTACTCTTCACTGTCTTAAACTGTGTCTTGTCAGTGGTTCTAAGGAATGAAAAGCAGATGTCCTACATATCAATGGAATAGGCAGTTTCTTCCCAGAAGTTTCCAATCCAAGTGGCCCATTGCTAGTTGTCATTACGGTAATCTAATTATAACTCTTTCCTATTGAATTTTAAAATACACCCAAAATGCCTGGGAAAAAAATAGCAACTTGTAAAAATCAAAGGGTTCCACAGTTTAATGTTACATTCAAAGGTAATTACTTAACACATGCAAAGCTCATTCCCGTAACCTACAATTCTGCAACTTTGTATAGGCTCTTTTGCTTCTACTTTAAATAAAAGAAATTCTTTTCATTTGTCAAGAAAACTTTTCTCTACCTCACTACTGCCTGACAAGGGAACAGATGGCAATTTAAGGGGAGAATTTATGAGAGCTACAATCTTAATGTTGCATAAAGAAAAGAAAAAGACTCGCATCAAAACCACTGACAAATGTACTCGCTAATATTAATGCACTCCCCATTCATCCAATATGCTTCCTAATTGCTTTTCTGTACATAATAATGTGGCACCTGCTGCTCAACATTGCAAGCGCATCAGGATTTCTCCAAAGTCAAACAGCTCTGCAACTGGCCCTCTCCCAGTGATAAATGTAGAGCACTGTATCACGCACAGTTCCTGTCAGTGGCATAATTAAAATTTTATACTTACAGAAAAAGATAGTAAACAATCAGTTCTTAAATGGATTCACAAGAGGAACTCTTGTTACATCCAACTTTATAATTAGTATGCATCATGGACTGCTAATATATCCATGACAAGAAAATAGGGGAAATTTTTAGAAACTTGAGTTATTCTCTTTAAGGATGGCAAACTACCCCCAGAAAGAAAAGAAAAAAGAAGGGAGGAAGACCATGGGCTATTGTTAGTGTAGTACTGTAATAATGTGCTTCAATCCTGATAACTCCAATCATATGGTCCTCCCCACCCCCACTGCCCCAATCCTTGGAACAGGGACTATTCTTTAATATCACTGCTTTAGACCTCACCAAATAGTGACCTGAATGGGTTTTAAAGTTTGAATTATTAACTAGATGTGTGTCTTGATGCAACCATCTTAGAGCTGGATTATATTCCAATAAGCACAGAGAAAATCACAGAATTTCAGTTCGGGGAGGTGCTTCACAATATTTGGTATATGCCTTCTTTTTACAGAGGAGGAGGTTGAAGTCCCTAGAAGTTGTGACTTGTTAGAGTCATAGAAGTGGACAGTGACCAAGCCAGCCAGATCTTCAGTGAGTCCTTTGTATAATCAACAGCAATCTCCTATTTGTCTGGCACTGTACTAAGCCCTGGGAATACCAAGTTGAAAGTGGTAATAGCCCCCTTCTTCATGGGCCTCACAGTTTAGCCCAGGGAGATGACACACATATGTACAAAAGAGATAGAAAATCAACATAAGGTTATATGGGGTAGGAGAGAGATAGAATGATTAAGAGAAGCTTCATGTGGTAGAATCTGAGCAGAGCCTTGAAGAAAATAAGAGAGTCTAAGAGATGGAGATGAGGAAAGAGCATATCCCAGGCATGAGGGCTAGCCAGTAAAAAAAGAAAGTATAGGGGTAGAAAAGGAAGTGTCTTGTGTGAGGAACATTAAGAAGACCAGTTGGGAGTGTGGAGTGCACGGAGGGGAGTAAAGATATTCAGTTTCCTGACTCTAGGCATTTTCATTGGCTGCCCCCCCACCCCCTCCTCTGGTCCCCCTGGGATTAGAATGCTCTTCTTCTTCATTTCCACCTCTTGGTTTCCTTGCCTTCCTGCCTTCCTTCAAGCTAAAGTGCCACTGTCTACAAGAAACCTTTCCTGATCCCCTTTCATTTTAGTGCTTTCCCTCTAATTATCATCTCCAATTTATCCTGTTGGCATCTTGCTTGCATATAGCTGTTTCAATGTTGTCTTTCCCATTAGACTGTAAGCTCCTTGAGAGCAGGGAGTATTTTTGCTTTTCTTTCTGTCCTCTGCACTTAACACAGTGCCTGGCTCATACTAGGCACTTAATAAAATGTTTATTGACTGACTGATTGACTAACATGCAATAAGGTTAGAAGCATTTTAGAGCCAGATTGTGAAGGACTTGAAAAACCAAGCAGAGAAGTTTATATTTGATTTTAGAGATAATAGAAAGCCACTGGAGTTTATTGAGAATGGGATTAGTATGATCAATTTTGCATTTTAGGAAAAGCAGTTTAGCAGCTGTGTGAAGCCCTGCCTCCTCTTCCCTCCTCCCAGATCACAGCTGCAGGGTCTGTGAATTGCCCAAGGTCACACATGTAGTGAGAATCAGAGTTAGGATTTGAACCCAGGTTCCAGGAATTCAATTGTATTTTGCTGCCACTCCTTATCAAGATGGGCTAAGATCCCTTTGGTGCCTATCATTACCTATTCAAGCTTTCTTATCCTGCTCAATTCTTAGCCATGTCCTCCAGTAAATATTGCACAGGAGGTACACCTGAGGTCATAGGGTCCTTCCTTCTTTTAGATCTCTTGATATTGCCTGGATCCTGCTACTTATTAGTTACCTATAGCTCTATAAGCCCAGGTCACATTCTTTGCCTGTTATATGCTCCTTTCTGATGAACTTCTTGAGAAAGCATTTCCTGTGCATCTCTTCGTTAGTAAGACACTACAACCTACTCAAGCTCACCATTGTACTTTGGGAGACCTCCAACTTTTCAATGGCCCAAGTCATGGCATCCATATAGTGACATGGTCAGGTCCTGTGATTTCACAATAGTGTAGAAGCTCTGCCTATCAGAAGGATGAATGGCCAAGTCTACTATAGCTTACAATCTTAGAAAAATGCCTGGGCACCAAAGTATTAAGTGACATATACATATTACTAGAATGTATGGGAGGTAGGACCTGAACCCATTTTGAGTATAGGCCTTCTTGACTCCAGGGCTAGCATTCTGTCTACCATACAACAGATTGTTTAGGGCCATACAGTTAGATCAAAGCTTTTTAACCCTTTCGTATCATGACCTTCTTTGGCAGTTAAGTAAAGCCTATGGACTCCCTCCAAGAATAATGTTTCCAAATGCAAAAATAAAATACATAGGATTACAAAAGAAAATAAATACACTAAAGTATACACACACACACACACACACACACACACACACAAAGGTAGAGACCCCCCAAAGTACACATGTTTATATGCATGTAATATGTACATGTATGTGTGTATGTGTTTGCACAAAATAAATGTATGCCCCAGCCTTTAATGTTCAACACATTATTTCTGTTCAATACTATTTGGTTCAATATATTAACTTCAAGTACATAAAAACCACTTATATACATTATGTAGAATATATAGAATAAATGACATGTTTAGGTGTGTAGTTATTTATGTGAATACATATGTATAAATGGGCAGCATAGTCAGTTCCAATGAATTAAATACTTTTTTCAATCATGCATCAAAATACATGAGTTGATTCACAATAACCCTATAAATGAGAATATCCTTAAAAGGCTTAAAAATATAGTTCTGTTAAGTTATAGATTTAGATCAAAGATCAAAAACACTATATTAATAAGGCAAATACATTTTTTATTCTAGTTATACTTTTGTCCTATGGAATTTAATTCAACAAATACTTATTAAGTATCTGCTCTGCGGTAAGGTGCTGGTGACACAAAAGCTATGGTCCCAGCCCGTACAGGCAGGCATTCTTATTTTGCAGGGCCAGTGTGCTAGTGGTGGTGGTAGCACAACATGTATACAGATGAGAAAATACAAAATAATTTCAAAAAGGATTTCAGGAAATGGCACCTGAGTTGAGATTTGACCATTATTAAGAATTCTAAGTGGCAGAGATGAGGAAGAAATGAAGAAAAGGGAATCAGGTTAAAGATAGGAGAGATGTCAAGCTTACTCCATAGCTAGTAGGCCTGTTGGCTGGAATGTAGAGTCAATGTGGAAGGAAGAAAAAGTATGAAATAAATCTAGAAAATTATGTGGAAGCCAGATTGGGAAAGACTTTAAATACCAGCTTGTATTTTATTAAAAGGATGATAGAGAGCAACCAAAATATCTTCAGCAGGGGAATGACATGGTCAAGATCTCTACTTTATGAACATTACTGTGGCAGCTCTATGGAGAAGGGATTGGACAAAGGAGAACTAGAAGCAGATAGTTCCATTAGGATGCTATTGCAACAGTTCAGGCAAGAGATAACGAGGTCCTGACCTAGGGCATTGGTCATATGGGTATACAGAAGGGGACAGGTACAAGGAATATTACAGAGATAGAATCAACAGGATGAGACAATGGATTGGATGTGTGAGACGATTTCTCTTTTAATCCCAACAGTTTTACATTTCACATTGCCTACTGCTGTAAATTACTTTTTTAAGGAAACTAAGGGCCATTTTTTTCTTTCTTTTTCTTTTCTTTTCTTTTTTTTTTTCGTTATCAAACAACTCTGTGAGCAACCAGAGATGAGATTAAAGAGACCCCATTGGCACAGGTCATTTAGCCCTCTTCTGAACTTCCCTCTTAATGTCAAAGATGCCTACATCTACCTAGGCACAGAGTCACAAGTGTGATGTCATCCTCCACTGTTCTCCCACATTCAATCAGTTACCAAATTTTGTCATTTCTATCTCTAGACTACATCACCTCCTTTCTACTTCCACAGCTATCATCCTCTTGCCTGGACTAGTGCAATAGCCTCCTATTTAATCTACTTACTTTGAGCTGTTCTCAATTCCAAACCATCCTACCAAAGTGATTTTCCTAAAGTGAAAACCTGGCTGTGTTATTCCCCTGCTCAAGAAGCTCCAGTGTTTCCCTACTGTCTCTAGGATCACATATAATCCCCTCTGTTTCACATTTAAGTATCTTCACAACCTGGCTCCTTGCTGCTTTTCCAGTCTTCTTACACAATAATCCCCTCCATACACTGAACCATTCAGCCATTTGGGCCTACTCATCACATCCATAGGATACTTTATTTTCCATCTTGGTGCCATTGTACTGTTTGTCTTCCATGTTTGGAATTCTTTCCTTCCTTATGTCTATCTCTTAGAATTCCTAGTTTCTTTGAAGACTGACTACCTTTTATATAAAGCTTTTCATGATACCTCAAGCACTAAAATTGTTGTTCAGTTGTGTCCAACTCTTTGTGACCCCATTTAGGGTTTTCTTGGCAAAGATAATAGAATGGTTTACCATTTCATTCTCCAGCTCATTTTATAGATGAAGAAACTGCGGCAGAGTTAAGTGACTTGCTCAGGGTCATGCAGCTAGTATCTGAGGCCAAATTTGAACTTGTGAAGACGAGTCTTCCTGACTTAGGCCCAGCACTCTATCCACTGCACCACCTAACTGCTCCATGCTGCTAAATTACTCCCTTTCCAAGCAACTTTATATTCACTTTGTATATATTAACTATATAATTATACCTGCATATATTGTCTCTAACAATAGAATGTAAACTTCTAGCAGAGGGTACAGACTTTCACTTTTTCTTCATATCTCCTGTGTTTAGCACAGTACCTAGCACATCTTAAGCTACTGTTCAATGCTTATTAATTGATAATAGAATGTGTCTATTCTATAATGTGGAGAATGTAGCAACTCCCCACAAAATGTAATTGAATTCTATCTACACAATCAGACATGATATTGCAGTCAGCATTCTTAGCTGTCTTAGACACTACACCCTTAGCCCCTAGGGACAAAGTTTCCAAATATTTTTAGTCTAAGATTAAGTGAAACCTAAATTAATCATTTTTTCTTTATTTTTACTAAAACACTTGCAAAAAAAGTCAATCAAAAGAAGCAAAGAAAATCGAACAAGTTGTATAGCTGGTAGACAAAATTCTCGGATGACTGACCAAATGTTCTCTCTCTCTCTCTCTCTCTCTCTCTCTCTCTCCTCTCTCTCCTCTCTCTCTCTCTCTCTCTTCCCCTCAACTTGTTGTCTTGATCTTGCAAAGATGGAGCCTAAGTCTAAAATGTATGGGTGTAAGCCGGCTAGTCACATTCCCTTCCTATTACTCACGCAATTAACATTTATTAGGCACCTACTATGTGCCAGGCACTGTGCTAAATGCTAGATTTCTCAGGGCATCTGCCTGTTGACCAGAATCTTTCTTCTGCTGTGCAATTACTGGCTTTTGTTTCTAAATGAAACATCACTTTTTTGCAGCTGAAAGCTAGAAGGGAAGAGGATTTGGAGCTGGAAGATTTTAACCTTCTCTGCTTCACTTAGGAAGTATATCCATAAAATATATGCACTTTCCTCAACTGCTATGCTTCAGAGCAAAGAATATTAATTCTCTCTGTTTGAAAGAGCAGGAATTATGTGTGTATGTAAGCAATATGACAAATTCTGTAGTAACAATTATAAGTTCTTTGGGATATTAAGGTCCCAATCAGACCTATACTTAAAGATAAAATATTTTATATCATGGAGGATAGCATAATACCCCAAACTCAAAGGAAAGAAACATTTTTTTTTTTAAAGACAAAACTGCACTCACACAAAGTGCTTATATGAGCAGGGAAGTAAAGCGTGTTTTTCGTTTTCATGCCAGAATGATGAGATTTTTTTTATAGCTTCTCCACAAAGATATGCTAGCAACCTGCTTAGAATACAATAGCCGAGATTTGAATTCTCTTTTTCTTTACTTGGTTTCCTCATTTGCATGCTAGGCCCCAGAATGCTCTTCTATCTCCCTGCCTTTCATAGAAGTGCAAGGATCTGAGCTCTGGGAGCAAACTGCAAGGTTCAAGGGTGCTTGTGAGTTCAGCACAGAATTCTTTTATCAGTGTCTTTGCAAGCAAGAAATGTAGTGCCTTCCCCACTTCATTGGGCAACTTTCCTTTTGAGGGAGAGCTTCAAAAATGCGCTCCCCAGAAACCACTTTTCAGCCCTGAAGGTGCTCAGGGGGGTCTTCAAAACTGGGTAGTTAACAGATCCATTTTCCTCAAAACAAACTCATTATTCTGACTACTAATGATTACTACAATAGACCATTACAAGATGAGAAGAAATTTTGGTAGAAGGACGGACCCTTCCGTGTTTCTCCAGAAAATAATCTGTGGTTCTCACAAATTTCTTCCCGTCAAATGTATCCAGAAATTGAATCAATCTTATAAGAAGATCCAAAAAGCCAGCAATCCAGAAAGAGGGGAAAAGGCATCCTGAGCAACTTTTATGATTCATTTCAAGTACAATAAGTAACACAAAAGTCATAGCTGCCAGACTCAGCCTTCAGTCATTCTGGGGCTGAAGGAAATAAACAAAAGGCATTTAGCAGCTCAAATGAGAGAGAGCAGCCAGGTCTAATGATTGGAGCCAGTTTTTAAAGCCCAGACAGCACATTCCCATAGTAAAAAGACATAGTGTACAAAGAGAAATACTCCCTCATTGCAACATAAAGATCTCTTACATGATCCCAGACAAAATAATAAAAGGACCATATTCATCAGCAGACTTACAATTGCACACCATTCTGTAACTGACAGGCGACTGTTCCTATGAACTGGAAAAGGTAGGCCTGGCATTCCTATGTAAATAAGAGGGAGTGGTGCTGAAGTGTTGTTTTTTTCCCCCTTCATTGCAAGAGCCCTCACAGCAGGAAATGTTTTATTGTAATGCAAATGTCTTTGATTTCCTCCAAAAATCCCTTTTCACTGTCTTCCAGCACTGAATGGATCATCATACCATATTTGCAATTCTATTAAGCACCATTTTATATTAGCCTAATTTAGGTAACCTGCCTAATAGGAACCGGAAATGTTAGCCTTATTTTACTGGATCCAATTAGCATTTCATTGTTTTAGCCCAAGTACAATATTGTACAATATTCCTCAGACCTCAACTAAATATGATGGGTTGTACTCCGATTAATACGATAAATGAATGCATATGTTTTAAGCTAATTAAAACACAGTTAAATCCTGACTATTCTGAAATCAATTGCACCCTTTAGTACCTGGTGATGATCATTTTTTAAAAATCTCATAATGGTATGACATATCACAGGGAACTTCACAATTCTCAAAAAAAAAATATTAAGGATAGAAATAGCTGGAATGAATCGCTAGAGGAATAATTCCTGGGACTATATTCATTTTTTCTCTCTCTGTGCTGTTACAGTGAAGAAAAGTGAGCTTCTCCTGAAAATCAACATGTATATATAGATATATAGATATGTGTGTGTGTGTGTGTATATATATGTATACATATATATATATATACATAAACTACTGCCAAATAATTATTATTGTATATATGTTACATATATATTTAAATCATATGATTGGGTCTTTGTAAAAAGACATTCTATAATTTCAAATGAAGCTTCTTATGCTAAAGTATTATTTTAAAGTATGTCTAATTTAAAGAAATAGAAACTAAAAATGATTTGCTCTTATTCCTATGATGGCCAAAATACAAATAAAATATAAGTTGTATAATTTTGAACTAAGACACTATTAGAATCACAATATCTTTTAAAAAGGAACCAAAGATAACACATATGTGTACATATACACACATGTATATGGCATATGTGGGTATGTGTATATATATATATATATATATATATATATGCACATATATTTGTAATTTTTCAATGTACCTTTTACAAAATTCAAACAAGGTAGATGTTTTAGAGATTTTGCATCAAAACAGAGTAAAATAACACTGGTTACCATGGTAACTACTAATAGTACAAACAAATACTTGAAAATAAACTTCTGTTATGGTGACTAAAAATGATTCCTCCTCTGTCCCCAATTTTTGCTCTTGACTTTATGATAAATGTATGTGGTGGGGGGGGTTTGCCCTTCTTTTAGAACTGTACACATTGTACCCACTTCAGATTTCTAAATTCTAAGTCCCCACTTGTATTCCAAAAAAGAAGATACTGGATGACATCTCACAATTAAAATCACATTTGCCTGCTTTTTTCTTATGCAGATTCCCTCTCTCATCCTGTTTCAATGAAGAGAAAATACTAAAGGATTGAAGATTTGCCAAAAATAACTTTTGAAAGAGGAAACATGTCCATCCTTTCTAAATAGTGTGGAATAATTTGATGTGTGATCTGATGATATTAAGAACATAAAATGAGAGGCAAACTGCTTAATATTGCATCCAATATCAAATGCTACATTTTGGGAGGAAAAAAAATGTGCTATCCATTCATATAGGACATTGGCAAGTAACAGTGTTGAAGTCAACTCCTGGGCAGAATTGAAGGAGGTATCTTTAATGTTAATATTATTATGTTTGCACTAAACCTGAGAGTGTGGTTTATGTCATTTTCTATCGGCTCTGCTATTAACTCCATAACAGCTGGCATCAAATGTACTAAATTGTGATATAATGAGCTTGTATATTGCTAGCAATTACAGAGTTAAGTTGAATAAATCCTTTGAGTATAAAATAAGTGTGCTTCTCACCTGACAATAAATTAAAGGTGACATCTACTTTAATTTAAAATTGCCCAGGATCATATATAAAAATCAACAAAAAAGCACAATGATTGAAACCTCATCTCCAAATTTGTCGGCTTTGACTATATCCATTTCATATATGTTTATGACATCTGTCACCCCAATCTATTATTTAAACAGTGGTTCTGCGTTACTGAGTTATAGAGTGTGTATGTGTGAGATAACCACTCTTCTAAATATGAAAACCCTGAAACGTGAGTGCTATTTATCTTGGGTCCCTTGTCAATACGTATGTTTTTGTATATGTATATAATATATGTATATTATATGCTTAGACATACACACATATTTTACAGAGATATTCTAGATAACTAGATCTTAATGCTCTTTTAAGAAGTGATGCCAGAAAGGACATACCATATAGAAAAAGAAACTGACTGAATGTATATAGAGCTAGTCAGGTTTAGATGTCCAGGATACTGTTTAAATATAGCTTTTCCCAGTAGAAGGTATGTAATTCCATTCAAGAAGTTATGGATCAATGACAGAACTGGCATCCATCTGAGTCCTTTGTACTCTTCTGTACTCTGTTCAGGGGACATGCCCATTTATTCAGACCGAATAAATGTAAAACATAATTAGAACGCCCTGCTTGGGTGGCATTCTTTCTCATGAGAAAGCAATAAAATTCCTTTCTACTTTCTACCTTGAGAAGCCTCTGAATTTAATTTGGAGAAGGGTCGCTGTCCCACACACCTAGAAATTCTGAAAAAAAAGATATCCGAAAACAATCACTGAGAGACAAAAGCTCAACGAGCCAGGGATTCAGACTTGAGTTTGACAGTTGATCTACAAATTCCTATCTAAAAGTAGATTGAGAAAGTCTAAAACAGGTTCCAAGGCATGGCTGCAGGAAAATTGAAACAAGATGAAGATCAAGAACTAAAGTCAGAAAGTAGTTGCAAAGTCTGCCACCCACCATGTGATACCTATCCAACAACTTGTAGAAGGGACTTCGCTCTCCTGAGAAGTCTCCTCTATCCTAGTATTTCCCTTGACTGATGTCACCTCCATGAACTTTGCTTCCTCTGTATTATCATTACTGACACCAACAAGTAATAGCTTACATTTAGTAGCTGTAAATAAGGAATGTATTATTATCCCAATTTTAATTATAAGGAAATTGAAGTTAAGGAAAGTTAAGTGACTTCCCCAGGGTGACACAATTTTTAAATACTGGGGCCAGGACTGGAATCCAGGCCCTTTGATTCCAAGACCAGTGCTCTTACACTACAACCTGAAGTCTGTCCTTCAATACTGAGCTTCTAGAGTAGGGGAGGGGGACCTGTGGCCTCAAGGCCACATGTGGACCTCTAGGTCCTCAAGTGTGGCCCTTTGACTGAATCCAAACTTATTTGTTCTGTGAAGTTTGGATTCAGTCAAAGGGCCGCACTTGAGAAACTAGAGGGCCACATGTGGCCATGAGGTCACAAGTTCCCCACCCGGGTTCCAGAATCTGTCCTCTTCCCTTGGCCTTTTAGATTTACTCATTGTTTCTTCTTCTTCATTACTTACTGATCATTCAGGCACATGTAATCTGGCTTCCATCCTTCACCACTCTGCTGAAACTGTTCTTGACAAGCTCATCAAAGGCCTCTCAGCTATTAAATACAAGTAACCTCTTTTTGCTCTTCCTCCTTCAACGTTTTGCATCTAACCTGGAGGGCTACCCTTTCCTTCTGGGTATTTCTTACCTTGGTTTGGGTGACACTCCATCTTACCTCACCTGCTGTCTAACTGCCCCTTCTCACTCATTTTCTCAATCAGTAAGTATTTATTTGATACCTACTCTATGCCAAGCACTGTGATGTTGCCCTCTAGGTGTCGTGTTCCTCAAAGCTGGGTCCCTAGTTTTCTTTTCTCTTTCTAAACTCTCTCAAGCCACCTAGTTACCTCCCAAGGCTTCAATGATCACATCTATTGACATGATGTGCAAGTCAATCAGTTAATTGACAAGCATCTAATAAGCTGCTACTGTGTGAAAGGCCATGTGTTAGGAACCAGGGATACAAAAAATAAAAGGGTTCTGGCACTCAAGGAGCTTGCAATCTTTAAAGAACAAAAACAAATGTACAAACGTCAGGCTATGTGGAATGAGGTCATTTGGTGGGAGTGGGCATCAGAAAAGGCTTCTTGTAAAAGGTAGTATTTCAGATGAAGTTTGAAGGAAATAGATTGTAAAGAAGCAAACAAGTATCTATGCAGCTTCTATTATGTGTCAGGCATTGCATTAAGCACTTTATGTGACTCTGGACAACTTCACTTGGGTGACTTAACCATTGTCTGCCTCAGTTTCCTCATTTCTAAAATGGGAATCATAATAGCACCCACCTTGCTGGGTTGTTGTGAGGCATAAACGAGACAATAATTGTAAAGTGCTTTTCAAAGTGCCTGGCACATAGTAGGTGTTTCCTTCAAACCTCATCTCAAATATTACCTCATTTAAATTCAGGTTCTTCTAACTCTGGGCCCAGTTTCATAACCACTGTACTACCAGGCTACCTCTGTGTTTTCCATTAATTCTAGCAGCTTCTTGGCTTGTCCTTAATAATCTTTTTTAATTACAGTCATATCCATGCCAGATAAGTGTAAAATTGGGGTAGTTTTCTAAAAGATCTCTGGCTTTGACTTTGCTAGCAACAAGGTTGAGAAAGACAGCTCCCTTCCTCTCTTGTGCTTTGGAAAGACTGAGTTGATGTCCAAATAGCTGGGCTTCTTTAAGCTGCTCCCCTTAATGGACTATCACTATTTGATCCTAAGAGTTGGAGACGAGAAGGAGGGCATTGTGAGAATGGGGCACAGTCAACGCAGAGGCAAACAGCTGGAGATGGGGTGTGGTGAAGAACCACAAGAAAGTCATTCTATCTGAACTGCAGGATGGAAAAGGGGAGCAATGTATAACACATTAGAGAGCAAAGTGGTAAAGAACTTTAAAAGCCAAAATTCCCATTTTATCCAAAACTTAACAAGGTAGAAATGGAGTTTTTCAGCACATAGTAGGTACTTAATGAATGTTTACTGACTGATGGCATCTACTTTGTAATACACTGATTTTTGTACCTGTCATAGCCTCTCACCAGACACTATTCCTAGAGGGCAGGGGCTGTGTTCACGTTGTATCTTCCTTGCACACACACACACACACACACACACACACACACACACACACACAAAGTTCATTGAATTGAACTTGAGTAAATTGAATCAAATTTAATCCCATCTTCCCACCCCACCCCACCCCCGCCCCACCCCAGGCAGTTGCATGTCAAAACACTCCAGGAAAGAAACATGTTTAGTCTCCCCTAGAGAATTTTCAGAGATTTCACAATCTATCAACAAACAATTTATTAATTGTCTATGTGACAGGCACCGTTTGTGCCCCAAAGATAACAAGACAAAAGTGAATTTGTCCCTCTTCTCAAGGAGCATACGATCCATTTTGGGGAAACAATATGTTTGTTAGTTGGTGGAAACTGTTTTGATTGGTATGACTCCAGCCCCCAGGATAAATGTATACTGACACTTAATTGACCTGCCCTCTCTACTCTACCCCCAGCTATATATTTGCTGAATACACACACACACACACACACACACACACACACACGCGCGCGCGCGTGCGCGCACGCACACTCACGACATATTTGCTGTGTTATAATTAGAGTTAAATTTACAGAGTCCCTGCCCCTCTTTCCTCACTCAGCACTTCAGAGAATACCTGATTGCAGTGGTCTAGACCAATGGTAGCAAACTCAAATAGAAATGGAAGCCACTAATTCCTTCCCAAAGGTCTCTGTAGCTGCATTCTGACTTAGTTTTAAAATATAATGTCATCTATGTTTTACTGTATTTTTATTTATTTTGTTAAATATTTCCCAATTACATGTTAATCTGGTTCTGGTAGCAGTCAGGGAGTTGTAGGCAGAATGGGGTCTACCTGCAGGGTGTTTGACACCTTTGCTTTGTCTCACAGGGCAGTTTTCTGTTAGTACCATGTCAAATCTGCCTAAAACTCTATGTAAGTCTGAGTCCTGAGTGGCTTTGGGGCCTTAGATCAAAGTATCCATCCTGCTGCATGTCTGAGCTATGTGCCTGCCCATCAAGCTAGGAACAATGGAGGCCAAACACCTATGCTCTTCTCCATTGGCATCTGTACTCTGTTGATAACTGCCATACTCACATATCAATGTCCCTCTTTAAGAACAGCTAGCTCCATCCTCTTTTGCCCTGCAAGATAAGATATGTGTGTGTATGTATATGTATATATGTATGTATATATATATATACACATATATGTATATACACACATATATAATAGATATAAAGTAATTTAGGGATAAGACATTAAAAATACCTTGCGTTTATTTGTATAAAAAGTAGTCCCTTTTTTATGTGAGCAAGCAGTGATTTTTTGTTGTTTGTTTTTAATGAAGATCTCTCTCCATCATGAGATGTGTTTGTGCAACTGGAAGTAGAAAGGTGTCATTTATCATATCATATATCATAATGATCTCCTATATGACAAATGCAAGAGCTGACAATTTTAGGGTGGAGGAAAAAATGACTTGCTTTGGGGGCCCTCACACAGCTGCCCTTATTACGAGATTTACCACTAGAATATGGAGGACAAATTCCAAAGAGCAGATAGGTACAAGCCCAAAGTAGAGAAATGAGGCCAATGTTAAAGGAAAGCAGACGGCAGGCAGAGATCATTTTACTTTAATATTAAAAGCACTCAGCACCATTTTGGATGTCTGACTCTCACTCTCATTGGCAGCAGTGACATTGACATGGCCAGGAAATGTTTTTAACAATCCAAAGTCTGATAAAATGTTTATAGTCCGAGTCTACATACAGTGAATAAATCAACTATACAAAATCCCATGTACTATTTTCAACCTTCTTTCACAACAGGCATGCATTGATCTAGTTTATTATCTGGATGGAAATCCAATTCATTTGTTAAGAGGGCTCTGAAATCTATACTAAATAGGTTTGGTGGGGGGGGAGGTATCTCTTTAGAAAGCTTTTTCTCATATGTGACCACTCCTTCCTAGACTCCTTTGCTTACTCATCATCTATGGAAGACGTGTCAAACTCCAGAAGTACTTCTGAAATAGCTTAAAAGACAATTAAGAAACATTTATCAAAGTAAATAAAAATATGCTCCAACATAGATAATGTTAATTCATCGTGTTCTAAGTCAACATGCTACCTTTCTATTTGAGGTTCACACCTCCGATCTATAGAATCCCTTCTAAGTGTTCTTCCAAATGTCCTGTCCTAGGACTGCTTTCTCTACACATTCTCCCTAACCTCTTCAATTCCAGTGGACTTAATTATTTTCTCTATGTAGGTGATTCAGAGTCATTCCCCTGAGCCATTGTCCTGAATAATCAATTGCCTAATGAACATATTGTGTGGGTTGGATAATTGTGAAGACTTCACAGGGTATGTCTGATGGAGAGGTTTTGGAATTTGGCCTTGTAATTTTGGGAAGGCATGCCCTTCCCTCTCTCTCTCAGATGTTAGAAGATAATGAACTTCCTGTGAGTTATTTGTTTTCTGCTCTGGGAAGGGTCTCTCCTTCCCCCATTCCATTTCTCCTCCTAGACTTTCAGACGCCACCCTGGCAGTTGAGTTCTGATAGGGAAAAACCTGAACGAACCAGATCAATCTTGGTCCTCTGTGTAGTTTTCGCGCCTAGATTGTAAGCCCGCCTCTCAGCCAATGGTGAGAAGGGATAGAGGTGGGTGGGAATCTTTTTCATTAAGAGTATAAATTAAGGCAGGTACCCTTTTACCTCGCCTCCTCCCTTATGGAGGTGTGCCCAAGTCTTGCAAGATTTGTATAATAAATTTACTTTGTTTCTCTTAAAGATGTCTCTCCTATTATTTTAAAAATTCTGTCCCATACAATATCAAACCCCAAATTGAATTCATCATTTCAGGTTTCTACACCCAAATCTACCACCCCTCTTACAAACTTCATTTCTGTTCTTCCAATCTCCCAGGTTTTTGACCTTGGAAGTCTGCTTAAATTCTCACTCTTCCTCACCCCAAACATCCACATGGTCATATTTCTTACTCACACAACTATACACTTAGTTCAGGCCCTTATCATCTCTCATCTAAAATATTGAAACAACAACAACAATACCCTTATCTTCTTGCTTCAATTCTCTCCCTACTCCAATCCAACCTCATCCCTGATTTCCTGTCACTCCTCCACTCAATTACCTTCAACAGCAACCTATTTCTCTATGACAAAATATAAATTCCTGTGTGGTTTTTAAAGCCCTTCAAAAGTGCACCCTAACCTATACATTGCTCCTCATCTTGAACTCTGCAGTGCAATCAAATTGGCCTTTTCTCCATTCCTCACATATGATATTCCATTTCCTATCACCATGTTTTTTCACTAACCATGTCCTGCCCATGCCTGGAATTTATATCGTGCTTATTTCTGTCTCATTGAAAACTCTCTTCAAAATTTAGGTAAGGCACCAACTTCGTGTGAAGCCTTTCCTGAGCCCCCAAATTATCTTGCATTTAACTACTCTACAATTTTTTGTATTTATTCTCTATATATTTATCCATATACTTCTTCCTTGAATAGAACGAATGTAAGCTCCTTGAGAATAAGGATTGTTTCATTCTTTGTATTTGTATCTCCAGCACCTAGCATGGTGCCTGACACATTGAAGACTTGTTAATTGATTGATATATGTACACACACAATATATGTATGTGTGTGTATTATATATAATGTGTATATATATATATAATGTGTGTATGTACCTATATCTATATAGATATATCTATATACTTATAAATTTATCAACAATTGAATAAGCTAGAATTTTTTGCTTCCATCCCATCCCAGGTGGTGATGCTAATGAGAATCACAAGTGATCTGCAATTGCCAAGATTCCTAAAACTTTGTACCAAGGTTTCTTAATCTGATCTTCACTGACCCACTCCACCACCCGTAACAAGAGATCCATGGAGAGATTATAAAGGGTAGAGGGGAATTACATCTTTATTTTCACTAACTTCTAACTAAAATGTAGCATTTCTTTTAGTTATTTAAAGATATTATTCTGGGGAATGTCTACGCCAGACTGCCAAAGTGGTCCATGAAACACACACACACACACACACACACACACAAACACACATACAGAGAGAGAGAGAGAGAGAGAGAGAGAGAGAGAGATGCTGCTTTAAAGATAAATTAACCCTTGTGATTGATCTAAGAACACCAATTCTTCCACCTATATCTGTACTATTTTCTTTTTACATATATTTATGCACACATATATGTGTGTACATACTTACATATATAAGTATCTATCTATCTATCTATAGCTATCTGCATTCAAAAGCAAAACTTTAGAGAGAAAAGATAATTAATAGAAATCTACCAGCTTGGGAATTTTAAATTGCCAGTTTCCTCTCTGATACTATAGCCTGATGACCAACTTATACCATGATCTTTTGAATCTGAATTGCCTATGAATTGTTAGTTAAGTCAGATAGAACTCTTCACATCTTGAAATTGTCCAAAGGCAACGCATATGAGCACTCCTGTATGGACTGTGTTAAGTTTCCAATGGGACTAGATACTTTACATTTCTTGTTCAAGGATATGGATTGGATATGGATTTGTGGGTGGATGACAAGGTGCTAATGAGGCGCTAATGTCTGCACTGCTGGCAAAGTGCCAGCCAAGCAGTGGGAGGATTAGCACATTTATCTACATTAGCCCTGGACAAAGTGGGGAGGGGCTGGGGGAAAGCCAACTGCAGGTTGAATAACTTGACTCCTCATGGAATCTGTGCCCTATTCCTAACACAGAAGACTGTTTCCAGATAATTATGCACTTTTCCTAGGTGGGGTGGTGAGTTCTCATGTGGATACACATGACTTGGCTCTCATTCTGGAATAAATTAGTTAGTATAGGTAAATTCAGAACCTGCCCAACCCCATCACCAACTCAGGATATAGTCATATTAGTGGAACTGGGTAAATCTTCTTTCCTATGTTAAATCCATTCTTCACATATGTAACTTCAGTCTCCACAATTGTCATCGCTTCCTGAATTCAAAATTTATTTTAAAAAGAGAAAAGCACTTACATTTCTAATTTTGCCATCAAAAATTCACATCACTGAGTTTCTAGCCAAGCTGCTGATTGGAAAAACCCCAGAGAGCCCTGAAATTTCAATAGAATTATATTGCCTGAGTAGAATACAGCTTAGGTGCATCCACATTAGCCATTCTCACCTAGATCTCTATGACAGTCATTTCAATAACTATTACTGCAGCTACATTGAAAAAAAAAACCTCACTTTTGTACTTATTAATGTAGATGTACTTTTTAAAAAGACAAAATAAGGATTTTTTTTGTTGCTCCTAATGCAGGTGTACACTTAGAGAGGTGAACCACATTTTCCCTCCCAGCAAAATCATATTGCACTAGAAATGTTCAAATGGCTGAAACATCAAAACTACACAATATTAATAGAGCTAAATAATTATTTTAATTTGCATATGGGCATGTTGCAGTTTATTTTTTTCTGCCCTTCTTTCCATTTTAACACATTTTGTTATGCTTGGTTTAAGGGTGGAGAGGCTAGCCACAAATGATATCAAATGAATGCTGGTGCATGAGTCCATAGAAATTCAATTCAATCTGATTGCTATATGATGCTTATTCTAGAAGCATAAGTTTGACAGCCTTGGGGAAACCACAAAGTTCTTTTAATGACCTCACCTCAAGCTTCTCCCTCAAACAAAGGAGTATCTTTTTAACACCAATATTCTTTCAAAATTGGGGCATGGCTATACTGATAGATCATCAATAGTGGAGGATCACCAAGGGACAATGGAGAAGGGCAATGACTGTTGTAAGATGGCTGCAACTGACTACAAATGGGGAAATATGGCAGGAGAAGTAGGATAATGGATGTTATCAAAGAATGTGGGCTGGAGGAGAAGGGATAGAAAGATGATCCAGACAGCAAGAGCAAGGCATAAATCAAATGATAATCTGTATATTCCATTGATTTGTATGCCATGCAAAGAAGAGGCACCAAGAGTGGACATGATGCAGCAAAACTATGGGAATACATGACCAAGAGTCACAGGGGTCTAGAAGGTACTTTGTGAGGGGAGGGATTTGCAATCTGTGAGTTAGAAGGATACTCATATTAATAAGATCACAGATCATTGGTATATTGGAGTTTTCAGTACTCTACAGTGCTTCCCCAATGAGATCCGTAGACATATAAGAACGATTGGCCTCACTGTCCACAAAGGAAAAAAACAATTGGGTGAAGGCAATATCCTGCCCAGATCACAGCAGGCAATTAGTTATAGTTAGGCCATTGAGTTAGTTTTTTCTCTTTCTCTCTGTTTTTGTCTGTCTCTCCCTCTCTCCCTCACATACACTAGATAGAGATACATAGCTACATGTAAACATATTGTATGTACATATATCATATACATGTATATCTAAGACAGACACTACTAATGAATACAGAACTTATTCTACAATTAAATAGAATAGTGCATTTCCCACCCCTAAACAGTTACAAAGCAGTTTTAATGATCCCAAGAGTATTTTTCTGATGATATTATATGGTTGTAACATTTGGAAAAAGAATCAAAACTACATGTTATCAAAAGAACGATGAAAAGATGCATGGAATGAGATGCTCCATCTGACCAATAAAAACTTGTGTATCAGAAGTACTGCGACATACATTATCTTAAAGATATGAATGACTACAAAAAGAAGTGATGCAGTCAAGCAGTGAAAATTAGGGATATCAAATAGATGGCCCTTCTTATGCAGGAATTCAGTTATTATACAAAGATCTAGAGGAAACTCTCCTTTGTGTTAGGTACCCAACAGAAGCTTTATTGAATGGAATGGACAAGAATCATTAAATATTAGGAGGCATTGATGGTTTGAGATCTTCATCAGCTGAAGAAATGCTT
Source organism: Trichosurus vulpecula (assembly GCF_011100635.1). Classification (NCBI taxonomy): domain Eukaryota; kingdom Metazoa; phylum Chordata; class Mammalia; order Diprotodontia; family Phalangeridae; genus Trichosurus; species Trichosurus vulpecula. The sequence goes on from NC_050575.1 coordinate 330,561,397, forward strand.
ACCTCAATGATATCCATCAAGTGATCAAGGTCATTATATTGCTTGTAAGAGCTTAGTTTGCATGTAGAGAGAGTATCTATATTTCCTTTTCATTAACTACTTTTGATATACTCAACGAGTTACTTTAATAATTATTAGTGATCACTTACTTGAAGCCTTTAATATATATATATATTATTGAATAATAATACCATAAACAATTCATTTAATTAATTAAAAATCACCTCAATATCCCAATTGCTTCATGATTAGAAATAAGACTTTATGTTACTTTAGATTATTCTTCCTAACAGTGAAGATTGATTCTGTTTAATCCACTTTGTACAAAGCTTAGCATGATTCTATATATACAAATAGGCCAATAACAATATCCACAGCAGGGGACAATAGTAGTAATGATAAGAATAACAGTAACTAGCATTTAAGGTTTACAAAGCACGTAACAAATATAGCCTCATTTTATCCTTACAAGAGCTCTTTCAGGTTGGTTAGCTATTATTATCTCGATTTTATATATGAGGAAACAGATAGAGACAGAGACTAAGTGACTTGCCCAGGGTCACACAACTCTTATGTGGCTAAGACCAGATGAACTCAGGACTTATTCGCTGCAAGTCCAACATTCTATCCACTGTGCCACCCAGCTTCCTGAAGCATCAAATTCATGAATTATGATTTTTGGTGGCAGTTTTGCCATGAAAGCTAACAATTTCACTTGTTCTTTGGAAAAAAAAAACTTCTGCAATTAGAGTCATTGATGATGAGAAAATTTTTTAAATTTTTTTTAAAATTTCCATATCTTGTACCCCACACCCAGTAATTTGTATACTATCATAGGATCATAGATTTAGCACTAGGAGAGACCTTATGGGTGATCTGGTCCAACGTCTCAAGAAGCCTGTGCCCCAGAGAGATTAAATGACTTGCCAAAGGTCAGAGCCTGGATTTGAGTCTACATTCTTAGCTTTGAGTTGTCTTTCTACCACACCAGAAATTAACCCTTTCATGTGTTGATTTATCTAAGTAAGGCATAAGACACTATGACAACTCATAATTGATTTTTTTTTACAGACATATAAAGAGAACTGCATCCATTAATTTGCTAATTGTTCTCAGATGTGGACATAAGGTAGCATTTTATCTTTAGCAATAATTTTAGAAAAATTCAGCAATAAATTTTATAAATATAAATAAATACTTATAAATAAAAAATTTAGCAAAAATATTCAGTGCACACACACACACAAATACTAAATAAGGATTGGTGATTTAATCAGTATGAAGAACCTAATACAGTCATTTTCTGTACCTATGAAGAATTTGTGGCTTAGATGAGTCTTAGGAAATTTCCTGAATCACATAAAGATTGAGAAACTCTCCCAGAGTCACATAGCTAATAAGATTCGAATAAAGAATTAGAACCGAGGTCTTTTTTATTCCATTGTGTCCACTCTTCCATTTTATGTGTCTAATGTGGTGAACTGGGCCAAAGGGCCATTCTCTGAAACATATGAAGATATTCCCTGAATGGTTCCAGCAGACTATATGAAAGCTTAGGAGCTTACTTTGGGTCATATGTGACCTAAGGGGTAGCAATGGGAAATGGTAAAGCATCCCCCAAATTGTCTACTGAGCAGGAAGAATTGTCAGCATTTTACAAGAGGAGACAACTTCCCTCCGTGGAATCTCTTGGTAGTGGCTCTCTGGGCAAAAAGATGTGAAGCCTCTGAAAAGTGGAGATGGATACTTCTCTATCCAAGTGCCATGGTAATCCAACTTCTTGGCAGCATGAGCCTGAAAAATTAACCAAATGACTTGCCTTGCACTCGGGTCCCGGGGCCTCTTTCTGTATTTGTTCATTCCTCGAATGGGTGATCTGTATGAGCAGGTGGTGTAGTCGCTAGAATGCTGGATTCATGTTCAGGAAGACCTGATTTAGATCCTGCTTCATATACTTATTAGCTGTGTATCCTTGGGCAAGTCACTTAATCTCTCTCAGCCTCAGTTCAATCATCTATAAATGTGGATAATAATAGCACCTAAATCATAGTATTCTTATGAAGATCATAGTAAAGAGACATACTAAAGTGCTTTATAAACTTTAAAGTACTATATAAATGCTAATTATATAATCAATATTATATAAATATAACATTTATCATATGTGATATATCACATATCATTTCTTTATTATGTATGTCATATATAATTGTATATTATTATAGGTCTAGAGTGATTGGTTGTGTGTATGACATTGGTAATAATAGATGAGTAGCATTGAAGGAATTCCCAGAAACTGTTCTGGGAAATCCTGGAAAGAACTGCCATCTATAGGTGGCCCAAAAGTTGCCCAGAGAATGACAAAAATGAGGTGAAATATAAAATGATTATCAGTCATGCAAAATTGCTTTATATTCTGAAATTAACTTCCCAGCCAATTGTAATCATAGTTATAAGTTGTTATTGACTCATATTAATTCTGTTAGCTCTATTAATACATAGGGTGATTCTTCCATGTTAAATTTTTTCTCTCTATCAGGGAAATAAACTACCTAACCCACACCTGATTCATGTTTGTATATTGGGTGTCTATTACTATGCCGCTTTGGGGGGAACCCCACACTTAAAAACCATAGTTTTTACTATAATTATTACAGGACACACAAGGTAAGTGTTCTATCCTGACAATGAATGTGAAAATACAGAGTCTAATCCCATTAATTAGAGGTCTGAGGTCCCCAGCACTGCATCTGGTTCATATGTGGGTGAAGAACAGGGAGTGGTTCAGGACTCCAGCCCCAAAAGCAATGTCTCTAAGCTACACCAGCAACTGTGTGCATGTACACACACAGACACAGACACAGACACAGACACACACACACACACACAAGACTTTTTAGGAGAATGTGTTTATTTTACTAAGCATGTTATATAGTCTGGGATCCCTTTTATATGTTATCATCTATGTCAGTCCTTCTAGAGTAGAATTTTTTATAATCAGATGACAATGCAAAAATTTAAATATACAGGCTGAATTTTAAAATGATGATAATAAGGCTAAGTCTTAAATAATATAAGACAGCAGATTCACAGTAGCTTTATGACATCATTTTGTGAAACCTCCTACACAATGGTAGCTTTGCTTTTTTCCCAGAGTGAATGTTTTCACCAGAAATTTTTTTTATACTAACAGGATCTGAATGTGTTAGGTTTAGGGGAAAAAAAATAAAATGTGCTATTATCTGGTTTTCACAGCAATGAGTAAGTTGTCTTAAAAATAACCCATTACTATTTCCAGGTATTAAAATAGATCATTGCTAAGTGGAATACAGAGTAAATCACCAGCTTTGGTATTCCAGGAGAGTCAGAGGAATTGGGTGCTAGTCCCAACTCTACCACCAATTTGCTCTGTGACCTTGGGAAAATCACTGAACTTCCTTGGACCTGTTTCCTAATCTCTGAAACGAGGGATCTGGGCTAAGATTCTTTCAAGATATAAATATTCAATTATTAGAGGGGAGACAAAGACTATATCAGTGATTTTTATCAGTATGAAAGGTGGACAACAAGTAAGTTTCCTTGACTAGGACAACAAAAGGTTGTGACTTGCCCAGGGTCACACAGCTTGTAGGTGTCAGAGGCAGTATTTGAACCTGGTATTCATGACTTCCAGGCTTGTTCTCTGTTCTCTCTATGCCCCAGTGTCTTTTTTCTTTCTAAATATGTGCAAGTAATTAAGGCAAAAGGAGTAAAAATATCCTGCCCCCCCAAACTTGGAGGTGACATAGTTTAGAAAGAATTAAGGCAGAAGAGAAACCATTCTAAAATGTTATGAATTTCTTTAATTATACAAAGGCTAAATGTTAAAGAGTTTCAACAACAAGAAACAAATACTTTAAAAATTAAGAATACACTTTTCAAACAGGCAGTTAAACTTTCCAACTGCTGTTAAAAAAAACTTTTATCAACTCTACGTTTTAAAAAATACATATACGAGAGTTGTGTGGTCTCCCCATACAGATCAGTATAAATTCAATCCAATTTAAAGCACAGTAACAATGTGGGCAGTCTCAGACTATTACTTTCAATGGGATTGAGTCCCTAAGGATGACATAGACTTAGTCCCATTGAAAGTAATGGGGTAAGCAATCACATGCCATTACTTTCAAGGAGACTCAGTCTATACTATCCATAATAACATGGTAATATAAATCTGCACTGACTCATCAGCATGAACAATGAAAATGTAAAAGAATGGCAAAGCAGCAAATGTGATCCCCGAGACAAAAAAAAGAAGAGAAAAGAAAAAGAAAATGGGGAAAAACAGCTCTTTGGTTTCTCTGTGTCCATAACTCATCAACTTTATTAGAGCAGAGCTAAAAAGGCCTAAGAACACAAGGTGAGATGACATTGATAGGAAGAGGTTTCTGTGCCTTAATGGTATTGTTGCACCTTTACCTCATGAATTAAGGTGGTAGGGATTTTACTGAAGTTGGTTCTAGAACCCATAATTATATTTCCCTTCCCTTTAGCCTTAAATTTATAAAAAAGAACAAGGAAGAAATGTTAACTTGGACAGGGCAATCGTTAAACTTAAAATAATCTCCTTTCTTAAAAAAATAATAACAATGATGCTTATACCTATTCTGACTCTTGCTCTCAAACCTGAAGGATTTCCCTTTAGTTTTCGTTCTCCCAATGTGTGAATGAGGTGATGCATCATTCCTTCCCATGAAAATCTAGATTCTAAAGGCAAGTCTGCCAAGATTTTTTGTCTCTTTTCACTTTGCACAAGAGACCAAATTGTAGAAACAAATGAAGAATTTGCTTCTTCCATTTGTGACTTCCTTCTGGGAATTTCCATTTTGGGAAAAGACCAAGGACGTTTAATTCCCCTCCTGCTTGTGCTGATGACACTCTCCAGATTTTATCACCATGCTACCATGCAAGTACCTTCTTTGCCTTCTTCCTCCCCTTTCAAGATCTCTTTATGTGTTTTTTTTCTTTTCCCATTAGAATATAAGCTCCTCGATGTCAGGAATGGTTTGTCTTTTTGCTTGCATTTGTATCTGAAGAACTTAGCATAGTAGTTGGTGAATAGTAAGCACTTAATAAAAAGTTTGCTGCCTGTTTGCCATCCTCCAAAGCCTTCATCTCTCAGGATCTAAATAATGAATCTTACCAAAGGATATATGGTTATATGCATATATCTTGGAAAAATACTACAAAGGCATTCTATCAGACTCAGAACAAGATCTATTCCAAACTTTCTCTTCTCTCCTCAAAATTCCATTCCTCTCAGTCATGAATTTGATTCTTACTTTACTGAAAAAATTAAGGACATTCAACATGAGATCTTTCTTTTCCCCTTCTTTCATCTCACAATCCCTTGATATCATTTCCCAATATCTTCTCATTGCCCCCACTCTTTATAATGAGGTGACCTTTTTGTTTACCAAAGCCAGTCTCTTGATCCCTTCTCCTTTAATTCTCTATCTCTCTCTCCCTCTTTCTTTGTCTCTGTGTGTGTGTCTCTGCCTCCCTCCCTCCCCCCCTCTTTCTCTCTCCCTCTCCAAGCACTTCCTATCTTCTTAAGGATTCCTTCTGTATTGCTTTTAAACATTCCTATATCCCCATCATTAAAAATCCTTCACTAGCCCCTCAAGATATATCTCTCCTTCCCCCTTCCTTATTTTAGTCAAATTCCTAGAAAAAACACGTTACAATCATTGCCTGCATTTCCTTTCCTCTCACTCCTCAACCCTTTGCAATCTACCCATTGATCTCATCACTCCAAGAAAACTATTATCTCCAAAGAGACCAATGCTAATTTAATTTCCAAATCTACTAGTCTTTTCTCAGCTCTTATCCTTCTTGATCCATCTGCTGTACTTCATACTGGTGACCACTGAGCCCCTCCTGGAAAATCTCTACTCTCAGGGTTTTCTTGAACTTATATTCTCTAGGCTCTCCTTCTACCTGTCTACTACTCAGTCTTGTTTGCTGGTTCATCATTCATATCATGCCCCTAAATGTGTGTGTTCCCCAAGGCCCTATTTCTCTAAGACACCTTCTTAGTATCCATGAGTTTAATCATTATCTCTATGCAGATAACTCCTGGATCTATATATACAATCCCAGTCTCTCCCCTGAGTTTCAGTACCACATCACCAAATGTTTATTGGATTTTCCAAAATAGATCTCCTTAAAGTTTGACATGTACAAAAGAGCACTCATCATTTTTTTGCTCCAAAATCTACTCCCCTCCCAAACTTTCCTCTTTCTGTCAAATACATAACTATTCTTCTAGTCTCCAAAATTTATAACTTCAACATTATCCTCAACTTTTACTCTCCCTCACCCCACATTTCTAGTTGCCAAATCCTGTCATTGCTACTTCTCCATCTCTTGCATCTGACCTCTTCTCACAGCCACATAGCCACAAGCTTAGTTCAGGACCTCATAACCTCTGACTTACTTTATGGCCATGGCTTCTTAATAGGTTTCTATGCCTCTCATCCCATTTTCCTTAGGTGCAGATCTGCCCACTTCAGTTCCCTATTCAATCGACTCCAGTGGCTTTGCATTATTCTAGGATAAAATATAAACTCCTCTGTTTAGATTTTAAAACTTTTCACAATCTGACACTAATCAATTCTTCTAGCCTCACTATACATTACTCCCTCCCCCATAAAACTCTACTATCAAATTAAATGAACCTTCTTTCTGCTCTTCACACAGGATACTCCATTTCCCATCTCACTCTCTTTGCACTGGCCATTTCTCACCCCTGTACTCTTTCCTCATCAGACCCCTCTGTTCCTTCAATATGCAGTCAAAGCACCAGGATCTACATGCAACCTTTCTGATCCCCACAAATGTTCATGTCCTCCTTCCCAAACACCTTGGTTTTTACTATATTGTGCTTATTTTTATTTTCTTTACATTAATTCTTTATATACTTACAGATGTACTTGACTTCTCATTAGAATTTAAGGCCCTTAAAAGGAGCCATTGTTTCATTCTTAGCACTTAGCACAGATCCTAGGACATAGGCAACATTTAGTAAATGTTTGTTCATTGAATGATTGAAAGGGAAAAGAAAGTTCTTGCCACCAAAGTTCTTGGCTCTGGCAAATGTTTCAACATCAGGTCTAGATATGGTTTTATAAATGGAAATTATATTAAAGATGTATTACTACCTGCTTTGCAACTATACCCTAGAGACCACTAGGCTTTTCCATCTGACTTGCAGTTGAAACCTCCTAAATGGGTTGTCTGTGTCTATTAGAATGAACATTCCTTGAATTCAGGGAATGTCTTGACTTTCAGTTTATATGTTCACAGCTTTACACATAGTAAGTGCTTAATAAATGCTTTTTCATTGGGTGGGGAAATTCTGCAGTGCTATCAATGGTTATAAGCTATCTCATACCACAAAAGCCCATTTTTTAAAGAGAAATACTCTTTGATGCTACATGGCAAAAAAACAGTGTGAAAAGCCACAAAATGGCGGTTGACCTAAAGCACAATGGAAAGATGGGTGGCTGAGTGTAAGGAGATTGTAGGATATTGTCAATAATAACTTGTATGTAAAATGTCAAGAAGTAGGGGAAAAAACATGCCATATTTAACTATGAAAGATGTGCCTCTCAAATCCTGACAGTGAAGACTCACAAAGGTTCATCCTCAGGACTGTGCCAGTACTCCAAGATGGTAGAAGATCTAGAGGGAAATCTCCAGTATAAAAGGTAGATAGTCCATCTGTTGAGGATTTATGAAGAGAACTGGATAAAAATTGCAATGGATGAGATGGCATGGATTCAATATAAAATAGCGAAGGGACTATAGTGAGCTCATGAGCCCATCTAAATAACGAAGTAATTAAGATTTGAATGAAATTAAGATCTCAATAAAAATTCAGGTAATAAAATTTTAAAAAGATCTGAATAAAAAATTTTTTAAATATCAAATAGGTCATCACCTAATACTCTTTCTCTCTTGATTCAGGAACCACAGTGTTGACATTATGTCATAGACTATAAGAGGTTCACAAGTGGGCAAAGCCTTGTCCTAGCCGTCCTACAGCATGGAGGATTTCTTTCCCAGGCAAAAGATGTGAGCAAACTGAAAACATGTTTTCCAAGCATAGTGAAGACCTAGCATGTCTGATGTAGTTGAATTTAAGTGACAGATACATACTTGCTAGAATCTTTAAAAAAAAGCTGTTCATCTGGAAACAGGTGACCCTAGAGTCCCAAACAATAATCAACATGATGACAAAAGACACAGACAATGAAGTAAACAAGAAACTGAAAATCTTCAAGTTTAAAGATGTCACTTGTCTCACTGAGCAGCGATCAGACTTTGTCAGAGATCAGAGAGGTCACAACCACTTCAAGCTTTTGGTACCCCTGGCAACAAAAATGAAGAGCCATGAAAATGAAATAGGGCACCACAAAAGTATGAAACAAAATTGCAGTACCTTTTTCTCTTTGACACTGATTTTCTAGCCTTGTTAATTATTAAGAGAATATATAGTTTTTGTGAAATATCACACTTAATATTAGACATGGTAAGACCAAATACTATTGACTCAGTTGAAAAGTTGTAGTTCTCTGCCTGTTAACTTAGAGGACACTTTTGAGTTTGAGGCCCAGTCCAAACAACGTAATAACCCTCCTGAAAGTCCATTTGGTGGACCCTGGTGGTCATAAAAACAAGTTGATACTGAGTCCTCTCCCCTCCGTATGTTTTCTGTGGCATTGTTACAACCTTATTTGTTATTCTAGCAACCATTTGACCCAAACCTCTGACTTTTGTCAATGTTCAGGTATGTATTTCTAATTTTGAGCCAGAGCACTAAGGACACAAGACAAAATAAATGAAGCTACCTTAATGGAGGAGCTGTGAACTGGCATGCCATTTTGGAAAGCCATTAGGAATTATGCAAATACAGTGTCTAAAATACCATACTCTCTGAACCAGAGATTCTACTACTAGGCATAGACACCAAAGAGGGAGAGAGAGGGGGGTGGGGAAGGAAGGAAGGAAGGAAGGAAGGAAGGAAGGAAGGAAGGAAGGAAGGAAGGAAGGAAGGAAGGAAGGAAGGAAAGAAGGAAAGAAGAAAAAAGAAAGAATGATCTAAGATATTTATAACAACATATTTTGTGGTAGCAAATAACTGGAAATGAAGCCAAGGCCATCAGCTGGGGAATAGCTAAACAACTATAATGGAATATTACTGTATTGTAAGAAACAATGAGTATGACGAATAGAGAAGGAAGGAAAAATTTACATGAAGTAATGCAACATGATCAGAGCCAAGGAAACAGTGTGTGTGTGTGTGTGTGTGTGTGTGTGTGTATAAAACAACTACAATGATGTCAATAGAAAGAACAAATACAATTTTTAAAAAAAGTTTCAAAGTTACAAAGAATAAACTTGACCTCAAAGAAGAGATGTGAGATGATACCTCATTCTATTCCTTTACAGAGATGAAGTGTCCATTAGAATATTCCATATTCTGTTATACTTTTTTGATATTTTGATAGGTTTTGAAGCTTTATTTAGTATTCTTTTTCTTTTTTAATTCTTATAAAGGATGGCTCTCTAATAGTGGAAGGGGAAAAGATAAAGGACCAAGATGATATAAATATAACTCTTATCCCAAAGTCTATTGATAGGAGATTCTCTCCTCTTTGGTGGAGCTAAAGACCTTGACCTACTTAAAGGAGAAGGTGGAATTGGAAAGAATGGGAAATCATCTTCAGAGCTCTTCAAGCACTGAGTTGCTTTGGGAGTTTCTGGCTTGCAGCTTTGAGATGGAAGAGGCCAACCCTACATCAAGTTGCTGAAGGAAAAGACTGGAAAGATATCAGAGGAGCACACAGTCTCCATCATGTGCCTATTCTCTGCTTGCTCTACTAGAAACTGCTACTACACTAGAAATTGAGGGGAGTTTTAACTTAGACAAGATTTAGGACTCTCTCTTTTTTGGGCTGTGGTATCTCACTTCCAATGGGAGAACTCCTTCACTCTGTATTGTCTGGTATATATTTTCCTATGTATTTGATTTCTGTTTTGCTGTGGACTTGGATAAATAGGTTTCTCTCCTACCTGCTATGTTAGTTGACTGTGGAACTAGTATTAGGTGGGAAAATGATCAAGCCTTGGATATAGAGTTTGGGGTCCCCCTTTTCCTCAGTAATGAGAAACAATGATCATAAGTTAGATTGAACCTGATTATATCTCCCAGACTAACAATATTTAAGGGAGCAGCTAAATATAACTTTTGCCTAGTATTTCCTCACTCTGAGGAGAGAAGAGTGGCCCCTGACTCCAAACTCCTGCTTCCCATCTTGGCAGGAATTAAAACCTCCCTTGGAGAAGGGTGGTAGAAGAAAAGGTTAGAGATGTCTATGCTGACTCCTTTAGAGGCACACAACAGCAACCCCTCATAACACATGGGCCTTAATACAAGGGGCCTTCTTTACTTAAAAATGAAAAATATCATTATTTTTGAAGTCTTTAATTGAAAGAATCATATGGAACCTTGAATTATTAGATAAAGTCAGATGATGCCACACATTACTAGCAAAAGAAGATGAAGTCATGCATCTTAGGCTACATATAAAATCATCAATTTAGTTTGGAGCCAGTCAGTGGAGTGAGAGAATACTCCAAATCTGGGAGATGGATTTCCAGGCTCCTGAAGGAATTTCTCTTGGAAGGAACAGCAATGCTTCTCTCTCTCTCTCTCTCTCTCTCTCTCTCTCTCTCTCTCTCTCTCTCTCTCTCTCTCTCTCTCTCTCTCTCTCTCTCTCTCCCCCCACCCCTTCCTCCCCATTTGTCATGCTACTCAAGAGAATAGACTTGTAGAAGACAATGCATTCAGGTGAGAATAGAAAGAAAAATGGCTGAAGGCAAAAATGTCTCCAAAGACACGGCAATCATGTAACCATGTAACCAGAGGTATAATTACATAAAACCAGGTTATGACCTTGCAAACTTCAAATGAACTAGAGATCCATTTGGACATGGGTAGCAATGTTCACTGGCTCAAATAGCAGGATCCCCAGAACAATAATGTCTCATGGTAGTATCTATATTAGGGGCCAAGAAAACACTAGACACATGGAGGAAAGGCAACTTCAGGACTCTTCTGAAACAATGACTCTTGGAGTTCAGTGGAGAGTTACTACAAAGGAGAGTTTCATAAAGATAACATGTAGGGAGAAAAGGACTTCCAGGAACTGTTCTTACCCTTTGGCCACATGTGTTCTCTACACAGCTTTCAATAACATTGTACTCTAAGTTTGAGCCCCACTTTCCCCAGGGGCTTTGTGTGTACAAGGGGACAATGTGCTCATAACTTTCTGGAGGAGCAAGTTGGCTTTTTAATAGCTGTTTATGCCTAGTAAAACACTCTTTAAAAAAAGATACCCTTTCTAAAAGCTAATTAAGCTTTTATGATAATCAACAGGAAGTGTGCTGTTTGGAGCTCATGAGCAAAATATGAGAAACCTGCCCCCTCCCTCTATTACCTATAGAACCTTGAGGGGAGAAATAGCCACCATTATTGGCCAACCCCTCATTTCTTACTGAGTTGAGAAATTAGCCCTGGAGGTGATATTACCTTATAAACCTCAATAAATGGACTTACGTATTTGTTACAAATTATTCTCCTACCCTGAGATAAATATTGTCATCATTTCTTACCATTCAATAATTAACACTTCTGAAAAAGAGAAAGGAAAAAAATACTTCATATTTTCATATTTGCTTTAATATCTGCTATTTGGAGAAGAACAAATGAAAAAGAAAATAAATAAGAAAGAAAATACTAAACTAGAGGCCTATAAATTCTAAAATTGCACACTAAAACCTATACATCTTAAAGACTTCCTTCTGTAGTGTACTGTATATGAAAAGTGATCAATATAGGTTTCTTGACTTGATTGTATAAATGAATACTCTTCTTCTTCTTCTCTCTCTCTCTATATATATATATGTATATTTACATATATATACATACACATATATATATATATGTAAACACACATATAATGTTTTAAAGGTAAAGGGGTTCTTCATACACAAAATTATGGACTCCCTAAAGACCTATATAATCAAATCTGATATCATCAAGCAAGCTGAAGGTTGATAGCCTTTTTCTGTCATAAATAGTTTTTCTAATTGCCTAATATCTAACAATCTAGAGGCCATACAACTTGCAGTACATAGAAGGTTGAAATCATGAATATATTGGGCTCAAGTCCTGGCTCTAACATACCAGATAAGTGAACATGATCAGGTCACTTAACCTTTTGATGTTTCCAAACAACTCCCCAAAGCTACAATTTAGAAAGAAATTACTTATCTGTACTTGTGAAAGGAGTTTCCAAGTTGAGAATTTCTTATTTTCTCCATCAATTAAGCAATTAATGATATGTTATTATAACTATGACACTGTTCTCAAAGAGTTCCCTTCCTATTCAAAGCCATACAGCTCTGTGAGTTACCTAGAAATAATTCTGGATGTTCTGCTGTGGAGCAGCCATGATAAACTCACCAGTATCACCCACGCTTGGGTTAGTATTTTTTTCTTTAATTAATTAATTAATTAATTTTTAGTTTTCAACATTCACTTCCATAAGATTTTGAGTTTTAAATTTTATCCCTCTCCTTCCCCTCTCTCCTCCCTAAGATGGTAAGCAATCTGATACAGCCTCTACATCTACATTCATATTAAACATATTTCCACACTAGTCATGTTGTAGAGAAGAATTAGAACCAATGGGAGGAACCACAAGAAAGAAGAAACAAAACAAACAAAAAAAGAGAGCAAATAGTATGTTTTGATCTGCATTCAGACTGCATAGTTCTTTTTCTGGATGTGGATAGCATTTTACATCATGAGTCTGTTGGAGCTGCCTTAGATCCTTGCATTGCTGAGAAGAGCTAAGTCTATCAAAGTTGGTAATTGCACAATGTTGTTGTTACTGTACACAATGTTCTGGTTCTGCTCACTTCACTCAGCATCAGCTCGTATAAGTCTTTCCAGGTTTTTCTGAAGTCTGCCTGTTCACCATTTCTTACGGACCAATATTATTCCACTACATTCATATACCACAACTTGTTCATTCCCCAGTTGATGGTCAGCCCTTCAATTTCCAATTCTTGGCCACCACAAAAAAGCTGCTATTTGAGTTAGTATTTCAAGTAGCTTGCCATTAGTATTAGTTTGCATATAAAGAGGGTCAATGAAGAGACTTGAGTAATGGGGAGTCCTTGGAACCATATCTGCAAGGTGGCATGGAGAAATGAATAGAGATTTCTCATCAAGTAGGAAACTCTCTAAAAAGCATATGCTTATAATGAAATGAGAGAGAGAAAAGTAAAAAAGGAAGATTTAAAATGAGAAGGTGACTTCCCCTCTAAAGAACACTGAAATTTAGATATTGAGATATTTCTATCCTATAAGGCTGAACTTTGAAGTAATCACTGTTACTTGTGGGAAAAAAGGCAAAGCATCAGGATATCATATCTCTTGTGGAATAGCATATTTATGGCATCATATCATGGGGAAGGTTTCCCATGAGGCTACTCTTTTTCTGTATAAGAAAACATAAATATTATGGACATATTTTAGGGATAGCCTTAGCTACATTTGCTCCAAGCAATGGTACAGGCCAGATACAATTTGTATTCATTTCTTTATTCATTGTATAACCCTAGAATTTTGCCCAGTTCTTTTCTTTACTTGAAACAGTCTCAGGACTACAGACAATTTTCAGCATGATAGTACTAGCGAGGCAATAATATACCAACTAAGTGTGGATGAGCTTAAACAATCTTGATACAACATTTACATTGCTAGATAAGTCTTTCTCCTTTTTTGTTTCCATCAAAAGAAGCTCAATTTCTCTTTTTTTCCTTTAAAACTCCTGGATTTTCAAGACTATATCAACAAGGGGGGAGGAGGGAAGAAATTTTGCAAAGTGCTTTTAGCAGTCCTACCAAAGGAAAAATGATATAACCAAATTTAATGTATTGAGAGCAGATTTTTTTCCTCTTTTTAAAAGAGAATATATTTAACTGTAGACCTATAGTAATGAAAACAAGCTGAGTAAACAGCCATGCCAGTAATTTTTTTTTTATAAATGAAACATATGTTTATTTGAGTTGGGGGAGGAAGGAAGAGAAATTGGATGCAATGGCTTGTTTTGTTTGGCTTTTTTTAAAAACCTCTTTAGGAAGTGGGTCCTAAACTAAAAGAAATAGAAGATATTTTGGTATGATAATATTCATTATTATATTGATTTACACATAATGTGGATCAAATCATATGTCCTCAAACATAACAATTATATATGGAAGAAGCCTGATGTGACCATGGGTGAACTGTAACACAGATGGCAGGAGTTCATTCCCCAACACCATTTTTATAGTTGGGTTTTGTTGGAAAGGAAAATGCAACATCTCATTTACCAAAGTAATATGCAGTGAATGAGGAAAGAGGCTAATAGAGATAGAAAATTATGGGAAGCCAAAACTAGCCCAAAGAATTATTTCAACAAACACTACATTTTGAAGGGGAAAAAATTGAGTGTTTACATCTGTTTAGCAGTAGGTAGAACTTTTAGACTGAAAGGGATGGGGGGCAGAGAGTAGAAGGGAGTACATCTGGAAGAGATCACGAGAATCATGCATCTCAACTTCCTCATTTTGTAGTGTATATAGCACAGAGCCTGACATATAGTAGGCATCTAATAAATGATTGTTGTTTGATGGGGTGCCTACCTAAGCCTACATTTTATTATTTGTATTTTCTAAATGCTTGTCGACTTGGCTTGACTTACAGATAAGGAAAACTGAGGCAGAAGTGGTAAAGTGACTTATCCAAGATTATATAGATAGAACTAGAACCTTGGTCTCTCAGTCCCTAGTCATCAAATGGCATCATGAAGTCTAGCTCTGGTTCAAAGCCTAGCACTATAGCTAGAGCATACATAATACGCATCTAATAAATGCTTGCTGATTGATTGGGTGCCTACCTTGGCCATCCTTTTCATTGTTTGTCTTTAGCATTTTCTTCCAACCTAAAGGCTCACCACCATTCTAGTGCTTTCCAGCTGTGGTGTGTTTCCCAACTATCCTGCCCTCACCGTCAGTAGAGAACTAGAGGTCTTCTCAGAAAAGTAGTACACAGACTGCGTTACTTTGCAAATTATTCATCTTTCCCTTATACCAAGGATTTGACTTTAGAAATTTCAAAGACAGACCTGATGATGCCTCCAAGTGGAAGGATAGGATTAAAGCTTGAAAATTACCTTACTTCCTTATCGATATAGTCTGTCCCAAAAGGACTAAGACTTTTTGAACACCCTTTAAACTGAACCCAACATCTTCTACATGCTACTCAAATCCTTCTATGGTGCATTAGCACAAGGTCTCTCAGTTTTTACAACTTATCTTTCCTGAGTACCCAAAGAGCTTTTCATTTGCTAGCTCTGAAACCCGAAGTGGGGTAATAATAAGGGTATTTTTATGGTTTGCATATTTTAAGATTGCAAAAAAAAATAGATTCAGTAAATAAATCACTCTTACATTAAGAATGATTACCAGCGTGTAAAGTGGAATGCCGAATTACCTTAGATATATTACCCACAATGCTTTTCAGGGCGGCAGCTAATTAGCAGCAGAAAGGTCATGCAAAAAATAATGTGATTAGAAGAGGTTGAAAGAAAAAAAAATAGCCACATATTTGGACATAGACCAAATTTCCTTTCTGCCACTGTAACTGAAAACCATTGCTTCAATATTTAATGAAATGCTTATGCTGCAGCACCTGGTCACATTGTCAGCACTGCCTAACCACTGCCTCCCCTGTGGGTCATTACTGCAGCCATCTGAAAGGGGGCAAACTGTTCATCGACTACAATAATGCCAGTCTTTAAGAATCTACAGCTACAAAACAGCAGGAGACAGAGTTCTTTGGCTTTGATCTTGGGGAAAATGGCTGGGGGCAAAATGCTATTTCCTACCATCAGAGACCATACAGTTAGCAATAATTCTGTAAGTCAAAGCCCATTCCCAGGACCCAACTTGGCTGCCCTGCTTTGCTTTCTCTCCCCCTCATAGAAAGCTAGCAGCTCCTGGTGAGAGATCCTTGTCAACAGGAAAACAGTAGTTCACGCTACCCAGCTAATGATCCAATGCATCAATAGCTCAAACAATCACAACAAGCAGATGTCCTAAGTTAATATAGACTTCCCTGGGATTTTACTTGTGAAACATGGCTTTAAAAGGCATTAGTCTTTTGTCCTCACTGGAGAACTGCTAAATCCTGGCACCAATTCCTTGGGTATGTGAACCTCAGCCTAATGGAATTTAATTACTTTAGTGGTATTAATCATCTGTACAGTAGAGCAAAGAGTATTTTATTACCACTTTTAAGGGTTATCGGCACATTTATTTCAAATGAACTGTCAAACGGCATTACGTGTAAGGCATGCCAGGTTTGAATTCTGCAGCTCAGGTGAAAAGAAATTTACAGTTTAAAACTCTTCCCCCATCATCAGAATCCTTTCCATTAATAGTGGGAGCACATATGTAATACTCTCAAAATTAAAAGAAATTAAATGTTGAATTAGCGATTCATTTTTTACTCTGTGGTTTTATTCCTTTTTTCAACCATTTTGACTACTCATTTGCAAAGGTTGCTTTATACCAGGGACCCCAGGAACACCAATTGGCATCAAATAGGCTGTGACACCATTACAGGCTTAGTTACAGGAAAGCCAGGCTAATCTTGTCCATTATCAAGCAACAAGCATCAGCTCAATAACAGAAGATTCTTCCAATTCTCTCCAAGGAGCAAACACTTGTTTGGGTAAATACTTTGGGAAAAATGAATGCCATCCTTTGCTCCTTGTTTTCCACTGTCTTTTGCCTATGCTGAATTGTTCTCAACAAGGTGCCTGAGAAACTCTTGCATCATTTATAAAGCTCTCCTCCCAAGTTAAATAGACCTAACAGTGGACTATAAAATGCCAAATGGAGGTTAATCCAGTAGACTTCAGTCAACTTTCTGTGTGTTATGAAGCATGTCACAAAGCACAAAGTGCAGCAAGCTAGAGAAGGGGTTGAAAAGAGGGCAAGGAATTCAGTAAAGAAGTTCCGATAAAGACATGGTCAGAGAGGCCTGAATGCCACACAATGGTTTCTTCCACTATAGAAAGGTTCCCCCCCCCTCAAAAAAAAGCCAAACATCTACCTTGGAACTTGGGTCAGTGTAAACGATTAGAGTGGGAAAAGAGTCTTCCTCTGTATTTTTTTTTTCTAAATGAAACACCTTTGTTTTCTTCTCCTCCCTCCCCTTGACTCCTTACGATCCCTGACCTGTCCCACATCCACCTGTTTAAGGCATTTTCCACTCATCTCATTTCAGAGACATTCTGCACTGAGCAGCAAATGAGAGCAATTTGTGACATGAGATACTGCATGTGCAAAAGACACATAATTAGTGTCAAAATGGATGCATTTGCTTTTTAAAGTCTATTTGTCCTGTGATTTCAAATGAATCAAGCTGCTATATCTCTCTCAACAGCTTCATGCTACTCTGTAATGAATTAAATGGCTCCTGTTGAAAAAAAAGAAATGTGTAAGCTCCCTGAATAAAATGGTTGTCTCAAATGTTGGGATAAGAGAACTTTCAAAAGCTCTCACGTCTAGTACCCCTTCATTTAAAGATCTTTGCAAAGCACCAAATCTTTGAAAGCAAAAAAAAAAATCTCAAAATGAACGATCTCTTAGGTTTGTCTTTTCAAAGTTTATGATCATGAATAGGAAGAAAAAGAAAGAAAGTTAAAGTATTTGGCATTGGTTAAATAAAGTGATAGACCTTCAATACCATGTGCAGCTTTCTGATGTCTCACTGTATAAATGAGACTTAATCATACCCCAAAGAAATTCCATATTGTGCTTTAAACACACACATACACATGCATAGACATGCATGCATACTATAGGCCCCTCACATTCTGTTGTAGGAGCACATATTTAAAGCTGGAAGGGACCTTAAAGTTAATTGTGGCCAATCTTTTCATTTTAAAGTTGAGGAGCCTGTGGCCCAGAAAGGTCTTATAGGTAATACAGGTAATAAGTGGTATTGTTGGAATTTGAACCCAAATTCTCTGACTCCCAAATCTAGTATTATTTCTCATTCCCTAGGTCCCTTCACACTCTAAACTCTTGTGCTTGGTATTATTGTACCTTTGAATACACTTCTTTATTGCTCTTATTATAGATGCTATATATATTTTACATATGAATATATAATTATAATTACAACAATCGCTTATGTTATAATATGTTATATTATAGTGCTTTATGGTTATGAAATACTTTTACTTGCTTACCTCATTTAATCTTTAAAATAACCCTCTGAGGTAAATATTGCTATCCTGTCCCAAATCTAGGCTTAATATAAAGGTAAAATTTCAAGTAACAAGTAGAACTATCCCAAAAAAAGAACGAGCTTCTTTCAAAGATGAGATCCCCCTAGGATGATAGCTCTAGAGCTGACATAATTTCATATCACCAGTGCCTAGTACAGTGCCTCATAAATAGGAAGCATGATACAAATGACTGTTTGCTTGATTTATTGGAAGAGATATCAGAAGCTATCTAGTCCTATCTCCTTAATTTACATATAATTAAAATACTTAAAATTTTAAAAAATATTTAAAATAACTTGGTGTCTTACTTTTTCATTTATTTAAGCAGTACCAAGTACATAGTAGGTACTTAATATGTATTTTTTAATTCATTCATTCATTCATTTGGTTCCTTCAAGTGCTGCTCAACCTACAAGTTTGCAAAGAAATGCAGGACAGGTGTTCTTGTCTAATAAGAATCCATCCATATAGCTTCTTATATTTTGTGAGTCAGTATAATATGTCCCATGTGAAAGGAGAAATATCATCTGAGACATTGAAGGACTTGAACCAAGGATGTTTAAAAAGATAAAGTTGATAAACAAATTTCAAGAAAAAGAAAATCCAGGGGGAATGTTTTCATTGCCTCAATTAAATTAGGCCAAAGATAAAAAGTCCAATATCTAAAAATGTTCAATACTGAGTTCAAATCTGGCCTCAGACACTTACTAGCTGTATGACCCTAGGCAAGTCACGTAACCCTGTTTGCTTCAGTTTCCTCATCTATACAAGGAGCTAAAGAAGGAAATGGCAAACCACTCCAGTATCTTTGCCAAGAAAACCCCAACATGGGGTCACAAAAAGTTGGACAAGACTGAAATGACACAACAGCAAGAACAGTAAAACCAGGCCCACCAATATTCATTCCTCTCCTATCTATTCTTCTGACTTTTCAAACTTCAAAACTATGCCCCTGTGCTGGAAACTGTCTCTACCTCCTCCCTCTCTCCTCAGCTTCCCAGCTCCCTTTTGCGTGTTGTCTCTTTCCATTAGATCAAGGCTGTCCAACCTTAGATTTTTATTGAAACAATAAACAATATATTTTGATTCATCACTTTAGTGTGAGGTCGGCTTCCTTTACTAAAGCATTTATGTAAATTTCTATACTTGTAGGTAGACCGCATAAATCACACCGTGGGCCGCATGCTGCCCTTAGGCCACATTTTGGACAGCCCATGCATTAGTTTGTAAGCTCCTTTAGGACACAGACTGTCTTTTTTCTTGTATTTGTATCTCTAGTCCTTGGCACAGTGCCTGGCACATAGTTAAATGCTCCTGGTGTTTATGTGATTAAAGATCTTCCCCCCTCTGCCCTCCCCCATGTTAATCCCATTAATAGGTCTCAAGTGGAGCTAGGTAAGGGAAACTTGATTAGGGGAGGCTTGTTTGTAGGGAGGCCTACACCCTTTTGCTAATTAGGTCACAAGGGTACTCTGAGGGTAGCCATTAAGCTCTCTCTCAGAACTGCCAGAGGAAAGGATGCAGGCAAGCAGACAGCTAGGATTTGTGAGTGAATGTTTACAGAAAGGCCCCAGCAGAGGGGAAGGTTATGGGATGCCTTGGCTCCCAGCTGTGATATGGTGTTTTAAGTTCCTTACTGTTATAATGAAGTAGACTTGCTGGTGTGGGGATAGAATCGCTGCCATGTTGAACTGGAGTTATTGGTTTGGGGATTTGATCCTCTGGTGTCTGAAAAAATGTTTTACTTCTTCTGCCTTCTATATGGAGAGTCTTTTATCCTCTGTGATACAGAACTATACAGGCATATTCATGGTCACCATCAATATTGTGACACTTGCCTTACTGATATAATGCTTAATAAATGCTTGTGGTGACAAACTGGAAATTAAGGGAATGTCCCTCAATTGTGAAATGGCTGAAGCAGTTGTGGTATATGATTGTGATGAAAAATTATAGTGCTGTAAGAAATGATGAAGGGGATGGTTTCAGAAAAACCCGGAAAGACTTATATGAACTGATGCAAAGTAAATTGAGCAGATCCAAAATATTGTATACAGTAACAGCAATACTGTAAAATAAACAACTGTGAAAGATAGCTACTCTGATCAATACAATGATTCACAACAGTTCCAAAGGACTCATGAGGAAAAAATGCTATCTACCTCCACAGAAAGAATTGATGGACTCTAAATGAAAATTAAAGCATTTTTTCACTTCCTTTATTTTTCTTAATTTTTTTTTGTAACATGGCTAATATAGAATTATGTTTTGAATGAATTCACATCTATAATTGTTGTCATATTGTTTGTCTTCTCAATGAATGGGGGAGGGGCTAAAGGAACTCAAAATTCTAAAAATGCTTAAAAAATAAAATAAAATGAAATAAATGTTTGCTGTCTGGTTTTGCCTTGCCTGGGAGTTAGAAAACTAGAATTTCATCCTGTCTTTGTTTCAGAAATGGGAAATAAAAACACTATACACATACTTTTCCTCATGCACAAAATGAAGATAATGTTATCTATCTCAGAAAGAATATACAAGGATGAATGAACTATTTTTGAATGAACAAACTGAACTATATAAATACAATGTAACCTAAAGTGAATATTATATTAATGGAAAATATTTAATTATTTATTTAAAAACAGCTATAGGGTTTGCATTGGAGAATTATTTGGGTTATTAACACTAGTGAAAGGGTATAAAGTAGTCTTTATACAAAGTATAGCAATTATACAGTCAACATTGTTCAAACATGATATGCCTATTTCAAGGTATTCCCCTCCCCCCCATTAGGTTACACTCCTAGAATGTGGAAAGAAGATATCCCCTTCACATATCCCTTTATCAGCCACTATCATAAGCCCAAGGGAAAAGCTATACTTCAAGTCAAAATAATTATCAAAAAGCATTGATTAAATTCCTAATGGCATACGACATTGTACTGAACTCTTTACAAAGAGTTATAGCCTTATGTAGGAATTTGTGGGTCCTAACACTGCTAGTTTATTGGCCCAAACAGCTGCCTAGGGGCATCCAAGTGGCTTGGTGAATAGAGTGTTAGTCCTGTAAGTCAGGAAGATAAGTTTAAATCTGTCCTCAGATACTTACTAGCTGTGTGCTCCTGAGCAAATCATTTCCCCTTTGTTTGCCTCAGTTTCCTTAACTTCAAAATGGGAATAATAACAGCATTTACCTCACAGGGTCATTCTGAGTATGAAATGTGATGATATTTGTGAAGTGCGCAGAACAACAGCTGGCACATAGCAGGTGCTTATTCTTTTCCCTTTCTCCTCTCTCCTTCCCCTAATATTAGCTGTGTGACCAGAAGCGAGTACCTATACTTCATTTATAAAATGGAGGAAATAATACTCGCAACTAGCGATATCATAGAATTGTTGTGAGGATGTTTCATAATTTTAAAGTACGATGTAATTATTATCGAGTTGATAGAAATAATGTGACTACAACTGCATATGATAAGAAATATAAACATCTGGAAGAAGATGATAAACCAAGATGCAAATAGGTGATGAGCCAAAATCTATTATTATGTTTCCTAGCTAAGAGGTATCAGAATCTTCCTTGTGAAGAAAGGAACACAAATATCATTGCCATTTTTCAGTTGAGGACACTAAGACTCAGAAAGGTAAATGAACTTGCCTAAGGACAAACCACCAGTAAATGGAAGAGCCAAACATCAACAGCAAGTCTTCTGGCTCTACAAATGTTCCTTTTTTCCAGGATATCTAATTGCCTCGCGACTTACTAATTGGTTGATACACACTGGATACAAAAAACAATAAGAATGCAAAATACATGGAGGCTGGGAAGAGGAGCTTGGGAAATCCAATTCCAAATCCAGAGGATGTCATGTGTTCTTTTTAGTCGATCAAAATCCTTTTTTGATCCTTCTTGAAGACAAATTGTGGCTACATCCCTTTAAATTTATTCTATGAAAGTTAGATTGACTTTATTTCATTTGAAGTGTCAATCATATATTATTCAAGTAAATGTCTTTTAGCACGAAGTTTTAAAACACAATGCAGTCCCATTTACCACAACCCTTTGCTAAAGTTAACTTATATTTATACCACATTAGCCCCAATACTTTTTTTTTTACTCTTGAACCAAGTTATTTTCATTCTCTGCTATGTTTCTTAAGGTGAGTTAACTGAAATTAGAGCTAGTACTCCCAATGAAAGCATATCATTGTTTGATGTAATATCAACTTAATATTTCCATATTATTTTCTCCCCCTTTTAAGGCACCCTGGAGTCCCATTTGCTTTCTTAACTGCCTTCATGTGATAGGTAGACTTCTTCACTGAACTATCCATGATGACTCCTAATTCATTTAAACAGCTCACACTGTTTTAATCATATCTGTTTTCACAGATATCACATCTTTTTTTATGAACTAAGAGTTCCTTTGCTAACTGTTTTTCTTCCTGTATGGAATGTGTTAGGTCAGATAAGTAATGCAGTCCTTGTGGATCCAATTTTTTCCAATATAATGTTAATTATTTCTACAAATATATAAAACATATTTTATAAGATTTTTTGCTGCAGTAAATATTAAAGTCATTAACACTTATGAAAAAAATGATGTACCTACCTTTTCATAAATGTCCTTCACTAATTACTACAGATATGTGTGTCTAGATAAATGTTAGCTCCATCAGAGCCTATATCTTTTTCTCTTCCTTTAATAACTTATCTTGACAATGATGCCCAATTCTGATATAATGGACACAAAAACATAGAGCAAAGATATAAGTTACTCTACTACTTCTACGACCTTGGACTAGTCACTTAATTTCTCTGGGTCCCAGTTTTCTCCTCTATAAAATAAAAATCTTGGAATCTAGATGACCTTTATGGTCTCTTCTGGACTTACAGAAATCACATCCTGGGGTACTTAATCTACTCTACTTTGGAATGCCCATTCTGGATCTGGGTTATTCTGATTGATGCAAGAGTGAGCACAAATCCACATAATCCCTGCGGATTATGTAATTTAACTGGCCCCATACCAAACACAATGCTTTATATCACATCCATCCATCCACCTTGGCCATCTGTTTGCCATCTGCCTGGCTACCATGTATATACCTCCATTTCCACCCCACCCCCCACCTTGGCCACCCCTACAATATCCTTCCATCTCTTGCTCTGGGAACTGTCATCAAATCAGTGCTAACCTTGCTTCTGGAAAGAGCATATCAATTGACTCCCTTATGGCTCTGCTCAACATCCCTATGACTTCCCAGGACAAAATATCTTTCCATGTCTACTACATCTCAATATATGAAGTCTCCCCCAATTAGAATGTTTAGGAAAAGTGAGGTTTTCACTGGCCAAAATGTAGCAGCAAAGGATGCAAGCTTTGTTGTTGACAGATTTGCATAATAAAGCCATAGGGTGAGGTAGACAAAAATACCTACTTCCCCTCCTTAGCCTGCTTTTTGTTCAGACTCAGATTCATCTGCATCTTAGCCTCAGAGGATCTTGTGAGAGGCATCAGATGGTTTTAACCCTAGTACCCCAGATTTGGAGACACTTACTGAACAGGGCTGCCCATGGAACCTAGAAACAAAAATAGCCTGAGTCAGCTACAAGCTCAACATTGAGACTATAGCTGAATAGGTTTAGGGATTCTGACAGGTAGCTTGGGCCATCCACAAGCTCCAAAGGTCATGGTGAAGTAGATAAATTCATGTATTTTGTATTGGAAATGGAAGAAATGCTTATCTATGTTGCCAAATGATGTGGATTGTCATAGGGCAGATAATGAATACGGCATATAGAATTGCAACATATGTTATGTGCTACTTGTGACATGCTCAATAAGTATTTCTCACTAAACATTATTGCTCTATATACTTTTATGCAATGTTATGAACGTTTTACTGAAATAGTGGATGTATATTATGCATGTGATCTATGTATCTGGTCACTGGATACAACTCTGTAATGTGATGATATGTGTTTTGCTGATGTGATCAATTATAAACTAAACATTATATACATCAAATGTGTTAATGCTAGCTGAATGTTGTTCTAGTGTAAATACCAAGTATTAGGTATCTGTATGGGTATTGTACTATGAATTTGGATGTTGTCAATTTTTGCTGCTTATGATGTATATTCAAAAATGTTCATGTGTACTAAGGTAATTTGCAGGGACCATAAATTCTTTACCAGGGGGAGATTAGGGATACTTAGGTTTTTGCTGACTAAAATATAGTACCAAAACATTTGGGCTTTGTCTTTGACATATATTCATAATAAAGACACAGGTTTAAGGAAGTAGAAAACAAGCTTGTTGCCTTAGTCTATCTTTTGCTGTGACTCAGGTTTACCTAACTATGACAGTGAGTATATTGGGAGTGCTCAATTATCGGGACCCTAAATTATATAGTTATTTATAACAGAAACCTTTGATCTCTACCCAGAAATAAGGGTGGGAAAGGAAAGAACTAATCTTAGCCTAGGGTCACTAATTACAAACTAATTATGTCCTTTAACTGATTAATTGGTGGGGGCTCATAAGCTTTTGTTCTGAGTGGATATAGACCTAGAAATTACCTTAAACCAAGAGAAGCCATTCTAGAGACACCATATGTAAGAAGGTTGGTACAAATATAAGCTCCATGAGGGCCAGGACTATATGCTTGTGTATTTGAATTCCCAGTGCTTAACACAGCATTTGGCATATAGTAGATTCTTTCTTATTTGCCATTCATTCATTCATTCATCATTCATTCCAGCTCTAAGAGTATTAAGAGTATGTTTCTAAGATTACTAAAAGTAATATTATGACTCTTGGGCTCTATTCCTAGCTCAGTCACTTAACCTGTAGTGTGATCTGGGCAACATTTTTCTCTTTGTATCCATTTGGTTGTCTGTCAAATGAATGTAGCCATTTTAGCTACCTACCTATGTTTCCTAATTTGTGATTTTCAAAAGAAACATGATAACCAGATTTTCTCTCCCTTACTTCAATCTGAATGTCTATTTCCCAGCTACTTGCTATCATAGCCACCTACAATTATTACTGGTAAGACTGTGAGATCCTGTCAATCCCCCTCATTTGAGTCCTGTGATTAAGCATAACTGCTGAAACATACTCATATTCTTTCTAGCCAGGCTCAGATACCAATGGAAAGGGGAGAAACTGTCATTTCAGAGTCTCATTCCAGCATTAAGAGAAGGTAATTTTTCTTTGCCCATGCCTTTCATGATTCCAAAGGCTTTCCCTTCAAATTTAGCTAAGACTTATTTGAAGAGAAATATCACTTTATGGATTATCTGCAGAAAAATTTTAAATCATAGGCTGACTTCCTTTTACCACCTAGCATGCTTCTGAGTTGCTGCTTCCACTATCACTTGATGTGTGCTTAGAGTATGCAAACTAATATTAGTATTAGTTAAAACAGGACACAATTAGTGAGGTAAATCTGAGGCCCAAAAAAGTACATTGGGCTGGGAATGAGTTTTTGATTATATAGCATTTTGGATTAGTCACTACACTGTTCCCCTCCATTAGTCTGGATTGTATATTGCTATCCTTAGTGGCTGAATATGCTTTTGGTGGTGATTGCCATCTGTGTAGGCAAGCACAGATAAAAAAGATGAAAATCTGGTACACAGTAGGCATCCTATAAATTCTTGTGGACTGAGAAATATGTGAACACTTGCAGACTTTGGTATGTGGGTGTAGTCAACAGTTATGGAGTCTAGTCTTGTGATATAAAGCATTCTACAACATAAACAACACATACAAAAATATGGCCTCTGATTTTTAGGAGCCTGCATTCTGAAAGCAAGCCTGTATCACCCACAGAGAAGGAAACAAATGGTGTTGCTGTTTGATTAGAGTGTCCTAACATACAGGTTTACTTTGCTTTAAGAAGGAGGTGTGTCCCTAATAAGTTATAGATCCAACTTAGGTAAATTGAGTCATGTTTTAAATGTCCCATAGAAGCTCATTCAGAGTATACTATAATAACTCTTTTCGTAAAAAACATTCTTTTGTAAAAATGAATATTCACGGATAAACTAATTTCCTGGCAAATGAAAAGGGCCACATGTTCCCAAATTTAAAAAAAAAATGGGTGCCTATTCTGTACAAGCTCTCGTGAGGATACAAAAAGATATGACATAGTTTCTGCCTTCAAATAGTTTCCAGGATAGGTGGGAAGAAAAGAAATAAGCATATAAAAAAGCCTGTTAACAGAATGCGATTTGCATAACAGTTCAAGGGATGTCTTAACGCGATACAGGCTTAATTGTTAAAAGAAGGATAGAGACCCAAGATGCCAGAGGAGTTGGAAGACTTGTAAAATTTCAAAAATGGAAGGGACCTTGGAGGTTAGCTAGTCAAACCCATATCTGAACTAGAATCCTATCTAAACCAATAGACAAGGTGCCATATAGCCATTGGAGATTTCCAGCCAGGAAAACCCAACTACCTCCCAAAATAGCCTTTCATACATTTTGGAGTGTTCTAATTATTAAAAATATTTTTCTCATATTAAGCTTCAAGTTGCTCTTTGGGACTCTTACTTATTCCTCCTAGTTTTGCCCTCTCAGGCTCAGTATCACTCTTTTACGTGACAGCCCTTCAAATACTTGGAAGAAGATTATCATGTCTCTCTTATGCTTCTCTTGCAGACAGACTTCCAGGCTGGAGTAGTCTAAGAAAACTATAGGAAAGATGTGAGATGAGTTGGGCCTTGAAGGATAGAAAAGACTTGGATAAGCAGAATGGAGGGGGAAGTATATTAGCCCACGGGGAAGGAGCTTGAGCAAAATGAGAGCCACGTGTAGAAGCACTGATACAGAGACAAGGAAGATTACCTGTTGAACTGATACTTGACATGTTTGGCAAGCCGTCCATCTAAGCGCACCAGAACTCTGTCATTAAAGAGTGAAATGGACCAAACAATTTGTAAGTTGTCAGACGAGCAGCTGAGCAGATTCAAATCAATGCTGGCAGTTCATATTATTAAGTGTACTCCAAGATAGGAGAACAACAAATATTTTTTGCTCTCTAACTAGTAACTATTGTTCCATGGATGTTCAATTGTGAAATTTTTTTCATGATTTGGTTAAATTCTAAAACACTATATTATTATAATCATCATCATATTAGTATTGAACATTTATTAAGCATTCCCGGGAGCTGAGAGCTGAACAGAACCAAAGAATATCAATGCAATTAATTAGCTAGCTATGAAAAAGCGGCAGTTACAAACAAAAGCAAAGCCTTAAAAGTCAGGGATTGCAAGTGAATCCCACAAGCCGACAGAACAAAAATCAGCAAGTTACTTTGCACTTTTTCCTTGCTGTAGTGAATTTGAGTTTCTCCACACCCATATCCAGATAATTGAGAATAGAAAAATGCATTTTTCCCTATCTCCCTGCCTATTTAGAGCAAATGTAGGAGTTTGTACTAAATTATTCACATGCAGCAAAACCTTGAAAAAAATGAAATTCTCAGAGATTTGCATATATCCTGACTAATTGAACTTTATTTTTAATGTAAATTAAATGAATTGAGCATAATTTAGTCTCTTTGATGATGATTCAAAACCTTTAAGGCCAACATTCTGAACATCATAGCAGTGTTGAAAAGGACTAATGAAGGAGACAGAGAAGGTATAGAAGAATGAAATTAATATGCCCCAATTCTAGCACAGTGCTAGGGAAGCTGAAGACAAGAAAGAAATCCATTTAATTAAGAATTCAGGTTTGTTTGGATTCTAGCTCATCAAGGTTTTAAATTTTAAAAATAAACTCAAATCCAAATCAAGACCATTTCACTATAATTGTTTTTGCCCTCCATTTCAATTTAATTAGGCTTACCGCAATGACCCTCCAAGACTGTTGTTGGCCTTCAAGTTATGAGGAAGGGGAACTCTGATTTTGTTACCATGATTTAAGGAATCATCCAATAGTTTGAAATGAAATGAAATCCATTCCACCCAGAAAAGGGGAAAATTGATGGAGATTTTCTATACAAATCAGAGCTGTCAAAGAAATTGGAGACCATATCTCTGCATTTCTTCTTTTTCCCTCTGCCCAGGAGAGTACTACAAACAATATTTGTTTAACCAATGAAAGTTTTGTCGGTGAGCATTTTGTTATTTGGGGTTTCTGAACACCAACAACACAACAATGATCAAGCGAATGAGTTATGAATCTTGTCTTTGTTGCAAATTAGCCATATGATCCTGTGAACACAGGACTTAAGAGTGGGAGAGATATTAGAGGTTACTTAGTCAAACCACCTCATTTTACAGATAAGAAAACTGCAGCTTCAGGAGGCTGACCCCTCAAGATGACGCAGGTAATGAAGATAGAAAGGAAGTTTAAACCAACTTCAGTTACAGAGCTGGTGCTCTTTATACTATGCCACACTGCCTTTGGCAAGTCACTTCACTTCTGGATATCAGTTTCTCCATGTGTACAAAAAGTGGGTAGTGGTGGTTTGTGACCCCTTTTGGGGTTTTCTTGGCAAAGATACTAGAATGGTTTGCCATTTCTTTCTCTAGCCCATTTTGCAGATGAGGAACTGAGATCAACAGGGTTAAGTGACTTGCCCAGGGTCACACAGCTAGGAAGCATCTGAGGTCAGATTTGAATTCAGGAAGATAAGTCTTCCTAACTCCAGGCCTGGCATTCTATCTAGCTAGCCACTAAGACTAGATGATTTCTAAGATCCTTTCTTATACTCTATTTTATGAGAGAGACCAACAAGGTGTAGTTAAAAGCACATTGGTTAAATTTGGAGTCCGAGTACCTGAGTTCAAATCTTTTCTCTAACACTCACAACCTATGTGACCTTGACAAAAGTCATTCTGCCTCTCCAAGCCTCTTTCCTCATCTGTACAATGAAAGGGTTAGCTTAGATGATCTCTAAGGTTCCTTCATTCTAGATCATCCATGAACCCATGTTTCTTTGAACCTGGGGCCTCATTTTCTTCATCTATAAAATGAGAGGGTTGGATTAGATGATCCTTCAGTTCTAGAATCATCTATCATTCTAATAATGATGACACTAGGATACTGGAAAGGCCTGAAGTACCTTCTGACTCAGAGATTAAATGATTCAGAATGGGTTAAATGGCTTTCCTTGTTCTCGACTGAGTCTCATGGAGCAAGGCATTCCCAGCAAGGATATTCCCTTTATGAATGCAGAGAGGAAACTGTTCCGTAACTTATGACTCCAAAGAATTGTCAAGGGCTTGCCCCAGGTAACATAGCCAGTATGCATCAGAGTGTGACTGACCCAACTCTTCCCAATTCAGAGGCCAACTCTCTATCCACTACCCCATACTGCCTTTTAGTCCCAAGTGATCTTTATTTATTCCATGTTTTAGAAAATCTAACAAGATACAGATTAACCATATCTTATACCATACTTGTTCATTAATGAGACATCTAGTTCACCAAGAATTCCAGATAATTAGGTTGATTGTAAATGTTACCTGATAGTAATGTGGTATCACCCTGTACCAGGAGGTAACAGGTCTTCAAAGGTAATGACCAGGAATTGTAATCTGATCCAGTGATGAGAAACTGTTTACATAGGGGATCAGAAGCCACATGCCATGAGCACAGAGAAAAAGAGATCAGAAGTTGTGGGCAAAACCAGGAAAGCCAAATAATTTTGATAATTCTTATACAAAAAGATTAACTGAAGAGGAACCTAACAAATTCTGATACAGAGTTGGAATACTATAAGAGATAGGAACAGGTCTGGGAAGCTACAAATAGTCAAGATCAGAAATGCCAGAGGAATTAGTTTGGATGTGAAAGTTCAAATCCATCAAAGGGGTGGCAGTTTGCTGCACTCAGCACCTGTTCTAAGTCATTTTAATAGGCCAGTCTGTGTCAGTCATAGCCTTGAAAGCCATGTTCTAGTTAGTAAGCAAAATCCCCAGCAATAACTCATTCTTGGATCTTCTACATTACTAGTTGCTTTTCTTAGTTTTAAGAATTGAATGACCTGAGCTGAAATCCAGCCTCAGACACTTACTAGCTGTGTGACCCTGGGCAAGTCACTTAATGCTGTTTGCCTCAGTTTCCTCATCTCTCAAATGAGCTGAAGAAAGAAATGGAAAACCACTTCAGTATCTTTGCCAAGAAAACCACAAATGGGGTCACAAAGAGTTAGACATGAGTGAAATACCTGGACAATAGCAACATAGACATAAGACTCGAATCTTCCTTAGTTTGGGCTATGGAGAACTGGTATAAATACAATAGCCTAAATGAACAAAGCTTGCTGCAAAGGACAGTGAAGTGGGGCTAGGAGAAGGGAGTGAACTCTCCACTTTTAATCACTAAGTCTGAAATCTCTGAAAAGATATACAAAGTTTTGCTGACTAGCCTGAAGTAGCAGTCAACAGAGAAGAACAAAAGTTTCTCATGTTGGGGGGAAAAGAATCACTGATAATCACAAGCTCTGTTCCACAAGGAAAAATAACAAGATTTAAAATTGTTGTAATAAGGTAGTGGTTAAGAATACAACTATATTATGCTAATTATCACAGTTATACCATTAGGCAATGTAAATTACTACACTTATTAAAGAGACAAAAATGGCTCTGTGCTTATAAGATACAGATAAGTTATACTGTAAGGTTTATAGGCTGAGAGTAAAATTATGCCTCTTTTGCAATAAAAATAATGGTTTTAAATAGAAAATAATAAATAACATGAGTGAACATGCAAGTGTATAATAATTAGTTTAACTTTTATAGAGGGCAGGACCTCAGTTTTATTATCAATAGTGTATCATCTTCTGGGTAGCTCTGTACTACTGCAGGCTTCCTTAGTTAAAGCAAGTGTATAATGTATCCTTGTGACTTCAGGTCATACTTAAAGCAAATCTATTTTTTCCAGTGTAGCCATAATTATATGGGTGCACCAGAATTACCTTCATGGCACCCATTCTAATTATATTTTAAAGGTAATATAGGCCAAAAGCCCTTTCCTAAGACTCTACCTTAAAATGCACCTCTATCAAACCATTTCTTGACTCTGTAACCGGGATCCTTATCCTTAAAATACAAAAACAAAAGAAATTTAATTGAAAACCACTTGTATTTCTACCCAACTCAACTAACTTACTGCACACGAGGCATGTTCCTATTATAGCAGGGCAGTGAAGATAGTGGTAATTGTTTATCTGTTGAGCCTGAGAGAACTTGTGTCTTTCCCCTTCCTAAGGGAGAGTGAAGAAAAGACATCTCCAGAGGGGCATCACCATCAGATGAACTGCTGTTGAAGAGGGGAGAGTCAAGCAAGTGTACTAGGAGATTGAACTGGAAGGAAAATATAAGGTGGTGAAAAAGGGAAGACAGCAGCTGAACAAGGGGTTTTTGTGGCTGTAACCACATGGTGAGAGACTACAGCAATCCATGTAACCAAGAGCAAAATGAGTGACATCCAAACTCTTCTTCACTCAGACTCTTGTGGTTTACTGAGAGTGCTATACTTCCAGCTCCGAGTCTTTGTTATTCAAAAATCTGTTTGCTTTCTGCTATTTGCCATTTGCTTTTAAAGAAACCAGTTGTTCCAATTGAATGTGTCCATTTAATGTCTTGCTGTCTGTGGATGTGCTCTTTGGAGTTAAACATAGCAGAGAGGGAGACAATGATGTGACAAGGAAATGAGAGGAGAAATTAGAACTGATTAAAAGTGGGAAATATTTCTTGGCAAAAATATGGGGGCTCATAATTAGATAGAAAGGGATATTATTGATCCGTATTTGATAATTCCATAACAGCATAGGAAAAGATGATAAGAATCCAAACTAAATGAACGTGCTACTACAGCCTGAGCCTGAAATATCACATAGTAGGAAAAAGAAATAAAGAATTGGATTACATCCCTTCTGAGGCCAGCTATTCCCAAGGCACCTGAAACATTCTCCCTGATGAGGGAGCTGAGAGTGGAGAAGAGACTGTCATTATATGGGAGGAGTTGAGAATGCCAACCAAGGGTAGAAGCCAGCTAAGAGGAGGTAACGAATTCTCTTGCTAAGCATAAGTTTTAGATAACAGATAGATAATGTGGTTGGCATAAAAAGGGGGGAGGAAATGAATCCCTACCCTCAAGGTACTTACATTCTACTGGGAACATACCATAATGTCAAAAAATTGAAAAACTGAAAAAAAGCCTTAGAAAAATCAATGGTAAGCTCCTATTTCTAGTGATTCACAGGGCAAAAACAATTTTGCCAGAATGAGCATAAAAATATTGATGAAGATTACAATTTTGAGGAAGAAAGGGAAGACATAGGCTGTGTTTTCTTCTTTGCCTTCAAAGGCAAGAGGTACCGAAAAGGAAAAAAAAAATTACCTGCAAAGTGAAAAGCTGGCGAAGAAGATGCATCTGAAAGAAATTTAGACGTCTCAAGCACACTGTCAGATAGATTCTGAACTGGATGGATAGCTAGACTCAAAGAGTACAAGTTGTTCATGCTTCACCATCATCATGGCATGAAGTCTCCAGTGGTTCCCCAGGGATCAGTGCTTGAGCCCATACTACTTAACATTTTTTATCAGTGACTTGGAAAGAGGCATATATAGCATCTTATTAACTTTGCAAATGACACAAAGCTGAAGGGAATGGTTAATACAATGAATGACAGTCAGAATTGAAAAAAGATCACAACAGACTCAAACATTGGGTTGAATCTAGTACGGTGAAATGCAATAGAAATAGATAAATGCAAAGTTTTGCACTAAGGTATAAAAAAAAAATCACCTTCCCAAAGAAAGGCTTGGAGAGACAAAGGTTTCTCAGAAAAAAAGAGATTTAAGAGGTTTAATGGAATAACTAGTGTCACATGGAAAGCAATATTTTGTTTGTTTGTTTGTCAGTCTTGGGCTGCATTGAGAGTCAGAGCTTCCAGGAAAAAGGTGACAGCCCCTAAGTATTCTGATCTCATGAGACTATTTCTGATGTGTTCAGTTCTGGGCACCAGAGTAGAAAAAGGATAAAACTGGAAAGTGTCCAGAGGAAGGCAACCTGGAAGGTTAATGGTCTTGAGTCTTTGTCACACGAAGACTGTCTGAAGGAACTGGGGATGTTTAGCCAGGAAAACAGAAGACTGAAATGATACATGATAGTTTTCTTAAAGTATTTGAAGGATTGTAAAGAGGAAAAGGGATTAAATGTGTGTTGTTTGCCTCAGAGAGCATAACCAGGAAGGGTAAACCAGCTTAAAAAGTTGCAAAGAGAGACAGATTTATGTTTGACATCAGGAAAAAAAACTTCCTAGCAATCAGAAATATCCCAAAGTGGGATGGGCTGTCTCAAAAGGTGATTTGTTCTCTTTCCAGGGAGGTCTTCAAGTAGAAGATGGGTGATTACTTCTTGAGTTTGTTGTAGTGGAGATTCCATTGGGTTATGGGTCAGGCCAGATGGTTCCTGAGGTACCTTCTAATGCTCAGATTTACTGAGTCAGTGACTCCAGAGTCAGCAATCTTTTGGCTGTACCACACTCGATCCTCTAATGGACCATATTTCACTTTACTTCACACTTTACGCACACTCACATTCTCACCAACTGCTTTGCTGTGAACATACCCTTACCTTGTCCCCCTCTAGTTCTAGAACAATGATCAAATCAAACTCTGCCATTGCTCTTAGAAGGGGTATATCAATCCCATCCTTGATGCTTTCCAAACTAATGTGCCCCTCCCTGGCCATCACTCTACTGTGTATTGTCTTCTCCTACAAAAACTTCCTTAAGGGTAGGAACTATCTTCATTTTTTTGTGTATCCCCAGATATTATAACAGTGCTTTTAACATAGTCAGAGCTTCTTAAATCCTTTTTTTTTCATTCACTGCCAATACAAATGAAGGATAAACAATCAAGTAAGAGAGTAAATCAACAGGAGGAAGAAAAAAGAAGATAGCCTCTGAAAAGATGGAACTGATGACTGAATAAAGGCTGTTTTATGAAGATTTAATTTAGTATACCTATGCCTATTTGGTCCCATTCTCTAAATTAATGCATAGAAACATATGCACATACTTCAGTATTAACATGACAAACAACACTGCTGTGACTGCTGTGGGTGATCGTCCTATATGTTTGTTTTTGCTTTATGCTAAATTAAATCTAAGGGAAATGTTTCTATGTCCCAAATCTAGCATGTGATCCTAATCTGCAGTTTTCATCTATGCAACTATCAGAGAAGTAAAGAGAAATTCATTTAAAGCTGCAAATGTTCAAAGGACATAGACCCATACATTGGCAACCCCACTGTTTCTTTCCTACTGTGAACATTTCATACTGTTTGGTGGGTATATAAGTGCCTAAATACATTCAGCAAATTGAGAGTAAATAAGCTCATTTATCTGGTTCAAAGTAATATGTTTATGGAAGAAGTATTTCAATTCAGTCTATATCATGTTATTATGATACAGTCAATGTGAATACAGTAACTAAGAAATACTTTGTCTAATGATAAACTAGTCCACACAGTTGTAGGCAGTGGTTTTGGCTTTCAATATATTAGTTTCTATGATAGTGAAGAGAATTTACCAGGCAAAAGCATCATTTCAGCATTCTGTTGGATTATGAATGGACTAGTGTAAGTCATTTTCATAGACTGAATTCTCTTGACTGGCTATCACTGAGTGATGTTTTCATTCTCCCTCACCTGTGTAATTTTGTCTGAGTTTCTGTGGGTAATATTTGGTTAAAAAAAAAATCAGGAATATGGTTCAGGCCAAAGAAATCAGTATGCTACCTTTCTCATGTAGATGTTGGAATATAAGAATAGGCAGATATAAGTAAGTAGTCATCTCCTTTCCATAATCATCTGAGACAGGGAAATTAAGACACTAAGACAATGGTGTTCAACTCAGAGAATATTACATCACAAAAACCATCATGTCTGTAGAAAAATCATGTGACTGGTATCGTCATCAAAAAGGGCACCAGCCTTGACCAACTTAACGTTCTGTTGAATGTATGAAATGATTGCGGAAAAAATCAGGCATTGTCCAATTCAGATTCTTGGATAGTTTCATGAAAATTATTCCTTTGCACAACTTCCCACATATATCCCTGCCATGACGCTGGTTCAGGCCCTTAATAGTTCTCATATGGATTATTGAGATATTGTCCTGGCTGATTACAGAATCCAAGACCTGGAGAGGACATTAGAAGCTACCTAGGCCAATCCTTACTTTAAGAAAATTCATCTACAATATCGACAGCACATGGCTACCCAGACTCCTCTGTTTTAAGACCTTTAATTGGTGGGAAACAGCAATCTCTTATTGCACTTTTGGACAAAT
Organism: Trichosurus vulpecula; assembly: GCF_011100635.1. Taxonomy (NCBI): domain Eukaryota; kingdom Metazoa; phylum Chordata; class Mammalia; order Diprotodontia; family Phalangeridae; genus Trichosurus; species Trichosurus vulpecula. Next base: position 330,597,198 of record NC_050575.1, read on the forward strand.
TTAATCCTTAGGAAATGTGTTGTTTCAATAAACCTAAATATTTCTTTTCTGCCATTTATACCTAGCCTTCCTAGTTCTGGCTGCAAAGACCAAGCAGAAATCCTCTAATAATTCTTCCACTTGAGAGTCCTTCAAATACTTGAAAATAGCTGCCATAATTCCTTTAATTAACCCTTGTCTTTTCTAGACTAAGCAAACCCAGTTTCTTCAACATTTCCCTGTATGATATTTTTCTGATCTCTGCCTACTACCCCTAACTTTTGGGGTCCTTACTAATCCTTTTAATTATCTTATATTTAACTACTGTGTATTAATTTTAATTTAATCTGTATTCATATTTATGCTGCTTTACTTAATTAGTAGTTCCTTCTGAGTAGGAACTTCACATTTGTATTTTTAATGTCTAGTACAATGCTTGGCACATAGTAGGCACTTAATAAATGTTTAATGATTATTTGCTTTCCTCTGTTCCTCTCATGAACTTGATCAATCAACCTCTTCTTGAAGTACTGTACTTGTTTGTGTATTATAAAATGTTATATCTAGCATTGAACTCAATACTCCACGTGTGGCCAGACCAGGGCCTAGCAGAACTAGGACCTCCTTTATTATGGTCATTACATCTATCTTAATGCAGCCTAGGATAGCATTAGCTTTTTTTTGATGCTATATCACAATGTTGACACATATTAAACTTGCAACCCCTTTCAAGAAACCAAATATTTTTCACTGGAGCTATTTTATGAACCACCTCTCCCTAGTCCTATATTTATAAATTGATTTTTTGAACCCAGTGATAAAAGTTTGCATCTATTTCAATCATGTTTTGTTCAATCATTTGGTCCACTTTTTTGGCCTGTCAAGATCTTTTTGGATCTGGACTCTGTTATCTCATGTGTCAGCTTTCCCTCCAAGCTTTGTATCATCTGCAAATTTGACAAGCATACCATCTGTGCCTTCATCCAATCTGGTCTCCATGACTTTAATCTCTCCCCTCCTTCTCATCCTCCATGAATACCCCTGCCAGATGAATCTTCCTAAAATACACTTTTCATCATGTCATTCCCCTGCTCAAAATCCCTAATGGCTCCTTATTGCTTACAGGATAAAATCCAAAGTCCACCCCCAGCCTAGTCCCTATCTACCTTTCTAAATGTGTCTTCCTCAAATCTCCAACAGTAGTCTTTCCCTTCAGTCAAATTGGTTGGTCAACTTATTACCTCTTAAATTCTTTATAACTCTAACACACTGTATCTGCTAATTCTATTCTCTCCTGGATTTCCTCCATCTTCTCTGCCTTCCAGAGATTTTCCACTCTTAAAGATTTAGCTCAAATCCCATCTTCAACTTGAACCCTTCTCTGACCATCCAGTCTCAGTGAAGACTTCTCCTAAACAGCAAAGATTTGTCTTCTACACCATTCATTTAATGCTTTGCCAATCGACCAACAGCAATTATTTAGTGAGCATGCACTAAGCACTGTTGTATATACATACACACATACACATACATATACACATGTGAATATGTATGTGTATGATACATATGTGCATACGTATATATGTGTGTATGTATGTGTGGGTATGTATGGCATGATGCTTTGCCCTTGAAGAAGAGATCAATTTCATCATCATCACTGCCTTGGAGTTGTAATTATGGAGTTCCATCCTGCTAGCTCATTTTTGATGTGTGCATTTATCTTTCCAGGGAGTTAAGATTGCAAACTCCTTGAGGGCAGGAGCTTTATCTCACACTTCCCAGTAAATGCAAGGCCCTCACTGCCTATCAGAGTGTCTTACAATCATAGAAATTGTCTGATTAATATCTTTGGATTTATTGTTCTTTGTGTCAAACTCAATACCAAAGGACAAACAACAAGAGTGGAATTTTGAGGAATGGTGAGTATAATACCAAGACTCTTCAATATCCCAGTGGTAATGCAGTTTCACCAAGGTGAAGAAATGGAGGCAAAGAATAAGTAACAAGGGCATATCCAAGCAGTTTCTGTGTGGTAAGTTAATGGGTGTAGTAATCATAGGCAGAAGACATGCTAAGAAAATTTGCTAAACACTTTAAGTGGTCAAAAAGAGAGTAATTTATTCTGTATTTGTGGCACAGTACCTAGCACATACTTGGCACTTAATAACTAGAATTTATATAGGACTTTAAGGTTCACAAGGCACTTTATATTACCTCATTCAATCCTCACAATGACTCTGGGATGATTATTCCCATTTTACAGGTGAGGAAACTGAAGGAGATGAAGTAATTTGATTAGGATCTCACAGCTAGTTGGTCTCTGAGGTAGGATTTGAACTCAGGTCTTCCTCAGTAACTTGAAAGGCACATCATTTACTCATCAAATATTCTCAATTTGTGAGATGCTATCACAGAGAGTTCTACAAGAGACATAGTGAACTCAAGGTTATCTCTAAGCATCTGGTAATTGGTAGCACCATGGATAAGAGGCTTGGGCCTGGAGTTAAGAAGACCTGAGTTCAAATATAGCTTTACACGTGTCCTAGCTATGTGACCCTGGGTAAGTCTATTTGCCTCAGTTTCCTCAACTGTAAAATTGGAATAAAAATAACACCTCTATCCCAGGTTTGTTGTGAGGATCAAATGAGATAATATTTGGTTTAAAAAAAAGGACTTAGCACAGTACCTGACATGTTAGACATTATATAATTTTTTCTCTCACATTGCCCCCACCACCATCAAAAAGAAAAGCCTATAACTAGTTATATATGTGAGGAATAATGCAAGGGTTTGATTGCACTTAATGAGTTTACAGATGTTTGGGAATATGATTGTCTCTTCACATTGCCTTATGACAACCTCACTGAGAGACTGGGGGACACTCCCTGAGTCATATCCAATAACACCTCATAGAGGATGGAGACATCTAAGGTCTCACAGTTGAGGACAAAGTGATCGGCTTGGGCTGTTGTGGGTGACAGTCCCCAATTTCTTTGTGCTGGGCTTGTGAAAAGATGGATAAATTTTAGAATCAGCCCTCTTCCTTCCCTCCCCTCACCCACCTTTTTGGAGAGACTCAAAGAGCATTGAGACTAGCTACTTGAGCATAGACTTTTGTCCTTATGAGATGATATCTGTGCATTAGTACAATCCTTGCCCATTTACGTACCAATTGATGACAATCCCTCTCAGTCTTAGCAATGGTTGTCTCTAGACCCATACCTATCAATTCCTTCCCAGTTGATGATATAAAGGGAGTAGGCTCATTCTCAATGACATGTTGCTGGACATGCTGTCAAGTGATGCTAAAGGGTAAGGGTCAGACCCTCCATATCAATCAATCAACAAATATTTACTAAGAACATATGGTGTACCAGGTATAATGCATATAGAAAGACATATTTAAAGTCCCAAACCAAGTTGCAGTGTCCTGAAACAGCATCATGTTAACCTCAGAAATTCCCTGATCAACAAACATCCTACATAAAGAAGTATCTGCAATTTTAACTCTCTTTCTCTCTTCAAGAAGAAATGATAAACAACAAAAGACTCTGTCTTCAGATCCATATGAGTAGGATGTGTTTGTAGACAAAAAAGACAAAGGTCTATGAATAGTCTGAGACATACATTTAATATTAGACCCTCACTGAGTGTACACTGAGAGTACAAACCTCCATATTTATCTGATTTCTGATGGGTTAGCCATTCTGGTCCATATAATTTCATAGGTATCATTAGTTACTAAGCTAAGAATTGAGGAATAACATTATTCAGCTTCAAATACGGGGCCATTTTCATTAAAGGTCATTTAAGATAAAACTTAGTATCAGTTTTCCAAAGATGAAGAATATAAATCAGGGAGTTCACCATTGTTAATTTGCTTAAGATTTATTAAGGATAAGTCAGTCAATACGATTAAAAGTAACTAGAAAATGTATTCGAGTTTTTGAAGTCTGAGGGAAGGGAGGTGTATTCACTATGTAGCTATTTAGAGGATTAAGCTTTAAGAGAAAGAAACTGAGTCTGAATCCAAGAGAAAAAAAGAGTAAATAATGGATAACAGCAAACTCCCTGATTGAATAGCACTGATTCATCCAGATATCATAAGCAAAGGATGTCCTCTTAATCCTGAACTTTGGATTCTACCTTAGAAACAGATTCCTGGGAATAATTAATGTTGTACCATACCTAGCACTTAGTGCCCTTTGGGTCATAACAGTAGTAGAGATGACAGGGCAGGCGTATCTCAGAGAGATTCATAGATAGTGCTGCCATAGTGGAAAAGAGAGAGGTTAATTCTCCTAGGGACCTAAATTCTTAACTGCAGTGTGAATTGTATTCATTAAAATAGTAAGGAAGGTTACATTGATAGGACTTCATGTTTCCTTAGGATTAAGGTTCAGTATTATCATTATAATAGGAAAAGGGATAAGATAAGATAAAAGAAAACATGAAGTTGTACAGAAATGGACAAGCAGAAGCCAACTATAGAAACTTGAGAACCTAGAGATATGACTATTAATTCAGGAAATTGGCCTGTATCACAGACGGTAAATGTGATATAGTGGAATAGCTATTGAACTTTGCATGAGAAGAAGTTTAGATTTGAATCCCATCTTTACACTTGCCAAACTGTAGAACCCTGGACACATCATTCAATCTCTCCAAATTTAGCCTTCTTCTCCTATAAAATTGGAAAACCAATAGCATGTACCTCACAAATTTGTTGGGAGGGGGTGGGAGAGGCATCAAGTGAGATAATAGGAAATCTTTTCAGCTCTCATTATTATATCATCATCCTTAATTAGGTGTTCAGTAAGAATTCAATGGGCACTTACAAATGAGCACAACTATAAAGAATCTAAAGGAAATCTAGACTGGTTATCCTCAAGAGTAGTATAGAATCTAGATAGGGACTTAAAATTAACATATGAAACAAAGAACAATTAAGTAGTAAACTCTAGAGAACAGGAACTGTCTTTTGACTTTCTTCAAAATCTCCTATCACTTACAAGGTACTTAATAAATGTTTATTGACTGACAATAAAAGTTAGAGAAAGGAGAGGTCAGTGTGTTCCAGGTTCCTCTGACAGGGCTTTCTGGCAATCAAGAGGTTTGATTTGTACTTTGAAGAATAATGAGGAATTTGAATATGTGAAGGAGGTCATATAGAGCATTCCAGGGATGAGTGCTACAGAACAAAGGGATGAGGTGGAGAGGGGCAAAGAGAAAACACTAGCTAGAGCAGTGGGCAGGGGGGAAATAAGGTGGGTTGGGAATGGATTATGGAGGGCCTTAAAATCATGACAAAATAATTTGGATTAGATGCTAGCAGCCAAAAGTGAGAAAGAAGAGCTAGGGAGAGAGATCAGAGCCTCATCTTCAGACTCCTGTCTTCTTTTTCACAGCCGTCTCGCTTCTCATCTTGACAGAGGCTTGTCTTTTTAAATCCTCAGAGTAGGGCCAATTTTACCCCATGATATAGTCTTCTACTCCAAAAAGCTGAAATCAAGGGTTTGCTTCTACAGTTTAAATTCCGTCATGTTAAAATGCTCTTCTCATTTCTCAGATACGTCCTGTGGCATTTTTACACTACTTCAAATAGAAATCAATTTTCTTAAGAAAATGAAAAATCTAGCAGTGGACAAAGTCTCATCTTCAGTAACTCTGTAGAGTTACTGGGGTAAACTGTTAACACTCTTCCCTTCAGTGACTAGGGATGAACATCTGGACAATTATCACGTGCCTTTTCCTAATGCAACTTATGTCTAAGAAGGTCAAAGGATTTTAAAGGTTATCTGCAAATCACGGCCTTTTTTTTTTTTAAAGAACAGAAAAATACATGCATATTGATATAGGATGGAAAAACTCTACTTTGAAAATTTTTAGTTGTATTTGATTTTTTCATGACTAACATTGAAAATCTATTATTTCCTATACATTATGGAATGGGATCAAAGATACAAAATTCCTTTAGCATGAAAGAGGGGCTCTTGAAGTCTTCTCTTTCAAACCATGATACAGCCTTAGATGTGTTTCATGTTTTCAAAGTAATTAGTGAGCCAATACTATATTGTGCCAACTGTCAGAGTCAGATCACTTCCCAACTCTCCCATTGCCTGGCTTTCTTTCTGTTTCCTTTCTCTAGGTCTCAGTTGCAACTTATATTGTTATTCTTTCCATCGCCCTTGTAATTTTATGTACGTGGTTTTTCTGGTTCTGCTTGCTTCATTTTGCTTCAGTCTTTATAAGTTTTCCCATGTTTCTCTGTACTCTTCATTTTTTGTCACTGAATATAGCACAACGATATTCTATGATGTTCATGTACACCAATTTGTTAAGACGTCCTCCAATCCATGAGCATCTATTTTTATTATGTAGGAGTCTTGACTTGGCTATTTTCAACTTCTCATTGATGCAATAGCTGCGCAAAAAGTGTTTGCTTTGTACTTTAAATTTTGTTTTATAGAATAATTTTTTAAAGAGTCATTAGTGTGATAGGCAAACAAATTTTTATTATTTTGTCAATTACTTCTCAGGGTGAGGTTAAGATACTTAAAGACATAAAACATGAAGAAATTAAAGTAGTAAAGAAGGTCTAGTCTCAAAGGACAAATTCCCAGTCATTTGATGAAGCTTTACCTTTGTCTGCAGGTATATATGATCGACAAAGTAGAAAATAATGTAAAAGTTAAAATTTTGACCATTGATCATAGCTGGAGTTTTTGTTTCATCTAATCATCAGTTTATTGTTGAATCCATAACCTCCCCTACCCCCCATATAACTTAAACCATTAGTCAGAGGTCTATTCTTTGGTGCCAGCATTTTGTGAGATGTAGGCTTATGTTGATTGGTATTGTATGGCTTTAATAGACATTAAGAGTAAGCATGAATGTTTTGCAATCTGAATTGTTGAAGAGATTACGCTCATTGTTGAAAGCATGGCTCTATTTAAGTATTTGAGTGGGTTGAATTTAAGGTGGAAGGGACTTAAGAAGCCATCTACTCCAATTCTGTGATCAAGCTTGGCCCTGAAGAAGAGATAAGAGAATGTGCTTGCTTCCCTTCTTTGCAGAAGTTGGGGACTATGAGTGTGAAATGATATATCTTTAGAGTTGGTTAATATATTTAGTGGTTTTGCTAGATTGATTTAATTTTTTTCCTCATTTTTGTCCTTTGTATCCAGCCTCAGACCCTGAGCAAGTGTTATGGTAATTAGGGCAGGACTTTTTACTGTTTTCTCTTGTAATGCTGAGGTAATCAAGTACCTTTGATGAGTTTTGCTTTTCAAATGTAATGGCAAGCAAAGTGGACTTTTTGTTATCTTTGTTTTGGAAGTGCTTCTCAGCAAGGAATCTTTGATTGAATAAGGAGTCTTCCATGACCTGCTTACCTCAAGGGAAGGCCTAGTTGGGTTTGAGTGGCATTGTTGTGCTGCCCTTTGACCCTGAAGAAGTCTCTATAAACTCAGAGGTTAGCCTTTTGCCTTTGGGGGCACACTCATTGAAAGAGCATTGGTGACAAGACTTTGGGTAGCCATTGAAGCAGCACCCCACCCCTCTGCTTTGAAAACCCAGATGTTGTTGCTTCTCAATCTGGTAACTATGTATGTATTGCTAAGGATAGACTGGTTTGGTTATTTGCTCTGTTTATATAATGTATGCTTATATAATGCATGCCCTTCCATCCCTTAACGTAGAAGCTGCTAGATCTTGTATTACCCTGATTATGTTTCCACAATATTCAAATTGTTTCTTTCTGGCTGCTTGCAATATTTTCTCCTTGACCTGGAAACTCTGGAATTTGGTGACAATATTCCTAGGAGTTTTCTTTTTGGGATCTTTTTCAAGAGGTGATTGGTGGATTCTTTCAATTTCTATTTTACCCTCTGGCTCTAGAATATCAGGGCAGTTCTCCTTGATAATATCTTGAAAGATGATGTCTAGGCTCTTTTTTTGATCATGGCTTTCAGGTAGACCCATAATTTTTAAATTATCTCTCCTGGATCTATTCTCCAGGTCAGTGGTTTTTCCAATGAGATATTTCTCACTGTCTTCCATTTTTTAATTCCTTTGGTTCTGTTTTATAATATCTTGATTTCTCACAAAGTCACTAGCTTCCACTTGCTTCAATATAATTTTTAAGGTGGTATTTTCTTCAGTGGTCTTTTGGACCTCCTTTTCCATGTGGCTAATTCTGCCTTTCAAGGCATTCTTTTCATTTACTTTTTGGATCTCTTTTGACATTTGGGTTAGTCTATTCTTTAAGGTGTTATTTTCTTCAGTATTTTTTTGGGGGCCTCCTTTAGCAAGTCACTAACTTGTTTTTCATGGTTTTCTCTCATCGCTCTCTTTTCTCTTACTATTTTTCCTCTACTTCTCTAACTTGCTGTTCCAAATCCTTTTGGGCTCTTCCATGGCCTGAGGCCAATTCATGTTTTTCTTGGAGGCTTTTGATGTAGGCTCTTTGACTTTGTTGACTTCATCTGGATGTATGTTTTGATCTTTTTTGTCACCAAAAAAGGAACTAGAGTTTGAGTTTGAGTCTGAGTTCATTTTCACCACCTGTTCATATTCCCAGTCAGCTACTTGACCCTTGAGCTTTTTGTCAGGTTATGACTGCTTATAGAGTAGAGAGTACTTTGTCCCAAGCTTTAGGGTCCAAGCACTGCTGTTTTCAGAGCTACTTCTACTCTACCGTCACCACAGGCTCTGCCACAGTAGTGCTCCTCCTCCCTCAAGAACTGCCAACCAGGACAGGGCACAGCAAGAGAAAGCGCTCCTTGCACCCCTGCTCTGATCTGCTGCTAGATTCCTCCCACCATGTGAGCCAGGGACTTGGAAAGCAGCTGATCCTGGAGCTCTGGAAGCAACCTCAGGAGCTTCCTGCTGTTGCCACCGCCACCACTGCACCACCTCCACCACCCCCACCTGCTCTTTGGCATTTGTGGGTTGAGAAGTCTGGTAACTGCCACAGCTCGATGACTCATGGCCCTAACGCCTGTTCCAGCTGGCTGATTCCAGGCCTGGTCTGTCCTGTCATGGCCCACGCTGGGGTGCTCCGCTCCCAGCACCATGCAATAGACCCTTCCCAGCAACCATCCAGGCTCTCCTGGGCTGGAGACCTGTTTCCCTCTGCTATTTCGTGGGTTCCGCAGCTCTAGAATTTGTTCAGTCATTTTTTACAAGTGTTTGGAGGGATTTGGGGGAGAGCTTAAGCACTTGCTTTCCAGCTGCCATCTTGGCTCCGGCCCCTCTGCTTGTAATTTCTGTTGGTACACTCTCTGAAGTTCAGGGTGCTGGCTTTTTTCCCTGCACTAAGTGAATGATATATGTATGTTTAATTAAAGTAGGATTGTTAACTCTTTAAAGTTGCTTTCTTTAGAAAAGTAGATCAAAGGACCTGTGCTAGCAGCCCTCCTGTGGGCTCTTGTTGCTTTTGTTGTTGGTCTTTCACCCCCACGACAGTTGCTAGCAACATTGTTGTTACAGCAAGTCACTTAACCCTGTTTGCCTCAGTTTCCTCATCTGTAAAGTTGACTAGAGGAGGAAATGGCAAACCACTCCAGTATCTTTGCCAAGAAAACTCAAAATGGGATCATGAAGAGTCGGATATGACTGAAATGACTGAACAACAGCAATAAGGTTTGGTTCCCTTGGTTGGAGAAAGGGGAAGGATATATTGGAAAGAGGGTAAAAACAAGAGATATTCACATGAGTTTTTAAGAAAAAAATATTTTCATGTAAAATTGCAACCATGGCATAGTCAGCAGAGAGCTAGCCTTGGAACCAAGAAGACCATGTCCCGCTTCTGATACATCTTGATTGTGTGACTCTTGGCAAGTCTTCCAACTTATGTATGCAAGCATACCTCTGTGTACCCAACTCTCTATGACTATAAGTTGGAGAGAAGTTTCTGACCTGCATGGGGAGACAAGTTTCCTCATCTAGTAAGTCTCTATCAATGAAATCACAAGCCTGGTCCCCATCCTTACTGCCATATATTTCATATTATTAATGAAAATCAATAAGAATGAAATAGAATTAAATTGGAAATGTTCTATGATGGCACTGAAGAAAGTCCTTTGTTGATCAATACAGAAATTCTTTTTTCCTGTACTGTAACATTACTATGAAGAGCACGTTTAAAGTTGTTTTCTTAAGAAATGCTTTTATATGAGGAAAAAATTACAATACTCTGCATTTAAAATAATTCTCTCTGCAGGACTCAAATCCCTTAATGCTTTTTAAACTGCACCAGTGAGGAATATGTATTGCCATTTAATAAATGAGGTCAAGTGTCTTGACTAAGGTCTTAAAGAAAAGCAAGGGCAGAAGCAGGAACAGAAAGCAGACCTCCTGACTCTCACTCCATGTCCATGTCTGGTAGACTAAGAAACTCTATGCCTGCAATACATTAGCATTCTGGTATGAGATTCAGTGTGGGCGAAAAAGAAATCAAGGGAGATGAATAACATGTACAAAAAGAAATACAAGAACTATAGGAAAGGAGCAACTTCACCTACACAGCAAGTCCCTGCTGTTCCTATCACTTTTAACCCCGGAGTAATCCCTGTTTGCAAAGCTTTTGCACAACTTGGTTCATATTCCTTGTACTAAGATGTGTTCAGTTCTATTCTACCCTTTGTATTCAAGAAGTTGCTCCCAGATATAGAGAAGCCACTTTGACATATCCCTGTGCTTTCAACTCCACACTATTCTTAGTTAAAACAAGATTTTTTGTCTGCTACCATATTCATATACCAGTGTTTTTATTTCTTCTTTGTGACAGGGTGTTTTTCTCCTCTATGAGACCCATAAACAGCACAATACTATAATTACTCATGTAATTTCTCTCTCCTCTCAACACCTCCCATCCCATTTTCCTCATTTTTTTTACTCTAAAATAGGAAATAGAGCAAGGATAAGTTGTTCAAGCATACATGATCTTGTATACTAGTCCTCTTACCAACCTTCATTAACCTTTAAGATTCTCATCACTATTTACTAAAGAATAGTAATTCACCCCAGTTACACAGCAATTAGTGGCAAAGGTTGTTGGTATCTAGATTTCTAATTTTTTTTCCCTTCTCTCCACAATTTCTCATGTTCCTGATCAGTTGTATATAGAACAAAAACAACTGATGTTGGGTTGCAGTGATGGAGTTCATTTATATGTAGATGGTTCCCCATTGGTTTGAAAGAATGAGTATCATTTCCCAGAGGACTGACATTTGAAAATGACATAGCTTTAGTATTTAAGGTTTCTGAAGTCCTTCGCTTAGTAGTAGGTTTTACAAAGTTCCAGTGAGTCAGGTATTATAATTATTATCATCCCTATTTTATAAATGAGGGAAATGAGAGTAAGTTTGCAATGTACCCAGGGTCATACAGCCAGGAAGCATTACAAGTGGGATTCAAACCCAGGTTTCTCCTGATGAGTCCAACTCTCTTATTCTTATGTTCTTACACCCTAGGCAGATCCGCTTCACTATTTTACAAATTTATGCCATTTCATCATTATTTGAAAGCTAATTCTCTAGAAGGATTAAATTAAAAAACCCCGGCATGGTACGGCTAGGTACCCTGCAATAAAAGTCAAAGATATGAGGCCTGCTCTTTATAATTTACAACAGTGATGGGATAGTTAATGGTGATCTAAACCAATCAACATTGAATAGTTATGTGAATTAAATAAGTACATATTTAATTAGCTTCTATTTGTGTGGAAAGTCCACCCACCAGTGCAGATTGGCAGCTCTTTTGTAAATTATTGTATTAGAGAGCTGCCTGAGGGCACTGGGAAGATGGAAGATTTAGAGTTGGAAGGGATCTTAGAGGCCATCTGGCCCAACCTCTTCTTTATAGAGACGAGGAAACTGAGGTCCAGTGATTTACCATTGCTCACACTGTAAGCAAGTGACATAAACAAGACATCAACCCAGGTCTTCTGACTCAAAGGCTGGCCTCTAGGCACTACTCCACGCTGACTCTAAAATAAATAACATGCAAACCTTATAAAATCAAAAGGGTAAACACATAAAACCTTGTCCCATTGGAAAAGCTGTAACATTCAACCAGAAAACGTTTGAAAATCAACTCTATGGGATCTGAAATGCCAAAAATCCAATCACTTGATATTCCCCTAATCCTCGGATATTGTCATTATTCAGCTTTGTCTTGGCAGCCATAGAAGAGGGGCTACTTATGTAATGTTCCCAAATATAAATATAATATGCCTACTCATAGTAGTTGCCTTTTAATAATAATTTGGAGAAAGGTTATGCTGATATTTCTACTGCTTCCCTCCTAAGTATGTGGGAAACTCACACTTAAAGGAAGGAAGGAGGGAAGCTTAGTTTCATTCCACTATTGATCTATCAGACAAGAACTTAATCAATCTTCTTTATAAGCTATTAAAGCAGAGTGAGAGGAATGAACTCACCTGATGCATTCAGCATTGATTGCCTCTTTCTAAGAACTGAATGTTAGCCTTATCTACTACTACAGCTGGGATTCCATTTTTCAGAAACGAGATTTCCCTCATTACTTACTTTAAAATACTCTAATTAATGTTTTTTTAAAAGTATTTTTGATAATATATCACAAATAGGCAACACAAAATGAAGAACATGGCCTTTGACTCTGTTCTCAACCTGTTGAAAAAGCCAGGAACTGGAAGGAATGGTTTGGCAAAGGAATGCTACAAGAGCCTGCGCTACCTGATACCTGACAGAACATCAAGATGGTGCATTGTTAAACTCTTAAGTGCAGATCAATCTCAGAAATTTAAAGAGAAACTCAAACCATCTGTAAACATGATTTTGGTGCATCTGTGGTTCCAGCTTCTATATATTTGTAGCCTTGGGTGAGGTAACATACTACTCAATATTTAACTGTCTCATAAATATGGACAGAGAGGCCATTTTATATTTATGAGGCAAATCCAGGGTGCTAGTGGGCTGTGCAGTAAAAGGCAAAAACAGGACCATGACACTCCCTGTGAGTCATTTAATGTAACAAAATATTAACAGCACAAATCTGGGGATTGAAAGGTATTGCTGGGCACAGCCTTTACTTGGTTTTTCCTCTTTCTTAGTCCATTAATTCACTGTTGCTCAGTCTTAGAAGAAACTAAAACAACTGGCCTCTACAGTCCTCTGTTTGGACACTGCCAATCCCCTCACACTTGAGGCAGAAAATATTCCTGTGGATCTCCGTGGTTCTTTTTCCTTTGTTCCCAAGAAAGGGAAAAATTCCTTAATCTGCCTGCCTCTCCCTCTTCCTCTCATTGTGTTTCTCTTTCTCTGTCTCCATCTCTATCTCTGTCTCTGTTTCTCTGTGTCTCTGTATCTATCAGTATCTATGTCTTTGTCTCTCTCTCCTTGTATCTGTCAGTATCTATATCTGTGTCTATCAGTCTGTCTCTGTGTTTTTGTCTCTATCTTTGTTTCTCTATCTCCTCTCTCTGTCTCTTTCTATCCATTTGTCTCTGTTTCTCTCTCTCACACACACACAGACACACACACACACACAGCCCATTCTATTTCTGTAGTTACTTGACAGTAAAGCTGTATTACAGATAGTTAAGGCTGGTATAGGATCTTCTATCCTAATGCAACTGATTTCAGAAGAGTCCCCAACCATCCAAAGATTGTTCAAACTTTTCACATCATTACCAATAATCCATATATGGCCAGGGTTTGTAGTAGGGAGCAGGGAGAACAAAAGGCCTAGGGCTAAATTCCATAGCAGAACCCTCTCCTCCCCCTTGATATTTTCTGGCAGTTTCACTAAAGCATATTAGGGATGGATTAGATTTAGCTAAACTGTGGAGTCCAACCGAAGAACTCTGTAGTTGAGCTTCCTCAGAGGTTTCTTTCCATTACTATTTTCACTGCACTTTCCCCCCTCCCTCTCCTGCCCCACCAGTGAAATGAGTCCTTTGCTATTAAATTTGTAGATTTTCTTAGAAATTCAATCAGTTAATAATGTGCACATTTCCAGATTACATATCACCTTCAGGAAGATGTGATGCCGTATGGGGTCTAATGTTTATTTATTGCAAAAGTCAAGAATAGCTGGAAGTCCATTAAGAGAATGTTTCAGCAGATTATATTAATTTGTAATTAATTTTCACTGGTATTTATGAGAGAACCCTTTAATCAGCATAATTCAGACTTTGAAAATTATAATATTAACTAATATTAATTAAATAATAATTTATAAATTTCAATAGTTTTAATTATCTCTTGATTAAATTACCTGTTAGTCAATTCCACACTGCTTTTGATATTAATTAGCTAACTTAAACATGATCTACCAAAACTACTCTCCTGAGGATAAGGCATATTGTCTAAACAGGTCAACACTGAGCTACTTAAGAATGTCAATTTCAACTGTACTGTTGTGGAAATTAATTGTTTAAGGCTTTGGCGGTTTCCTTCTAATTTTACCAGTGGGTAAGGACTTCAAGATATGCTCAGGGTTTCCAGAGGCCCAAATTCTGAGAAGCCCATACTCTGTTATTTCCCTTGCCCCTTCCATTTCCCTCCCAGTCCTTTCCTGGCATTTCCCAGCCTTCTGAGACCTAAATTAGCATCAGCCTATTAATCAGCCAACAAGAGATGTCAGAGGAAAATGAAGCTGCAACCTTACCACCCTCTAAAGACAAACCATATTGCCTCCACTCACAGTCCACTATCTCCAGCAGAGGAGCTGGGGAGCCTCAATGTAGCAACCCAATTTAGGGCTCCTCTGTGCTGTGATAATCAGACCAGACTTCATTTTTGACTGTTAATATTTAATTTAAAGCCACCGCCTTTAAGTTCTCAAAAAGATGGTGAATTTAAAACAATAAAGCTCACTGAGGCTATAAGGAGTTATACCATTCCCCTTGCCTCATTCCCCAACCAACATATCCCACTTTAAAAATTAAGAAGACCAATTTTCCCATCAGTTTTTGTCAAAGAGTGAGTCCTTATTCCAATAGCTAGGGTTTTTGTGTTTTTGAATAATAGGGTGTTAGATAACATCTGCTTCTGTATGCTGTGTACCTAATCTGTTCTACTTATTGATCACTATTTTTTTAAACCAGTACCATATTGTTTTAAATAATTATTGCTTTGTAGTACAATTTGAGATCTGGCTCCGATAGGCCCTTTATATTCTCATTTCTCTTATTTCTCTTGAGATTGCTAACCTTTTTTTCCCCTCTATATAAATTTATTTTGTTATTATTTTTTCTAGTTTCATAATAAAATCGTTTGGTAATTTAATTGGCATTACACTGAGTAAATTTATTTAGGGTAGTATGGTCATTTCTGTTATATTGGCTCATCCCACTTATGAGCAATTAATATTTTTCCAATTATTAAAGTCTGTCTTTATAAAGAATTATTTACAGAATAATTTATATAGTCCTTGTATGTATCTTAGATGGTATACTCCATAGCATTTTATACATTCTGTAGTAATTTTAAATGGAATGGATTAAATGGATTTACTGGAAAAGATTCTAGTTTATATCCATTATAAATAATAGCAGCTCTTGGTTTTAGATATATGCCATTCATCATTTTAAGGAAAAGTCTATTTGCTCCTATTTTCTAGTTATCTTAATATAAATGGTTGTTGTATTTTGTCAAAAGCTTTTGCTGTAACTATTGACATAATTATAAGATTTTTGTTGATTTATAATATGGTTGATTAAGTTTTCAATTTTCCTAATATTCAACCAAACTTGCATTCTTGGTATAAGTTCAACCTGGCAGTAATGTATAACTTTTGTGATAATGTTAACCTTTTTGCTTATATGTTGTTATAAATTCTTGCAACTATATTCATTAGGGATTCTAATCTACAGTTTACTTTTTTTATGTTTTGATTTTTTTTGATTGATATAACAATATCATATCTGTGTTATGGAAGGAATTTGATAGGATAGGATCCCTTCTTTTGCGATTTTTGTGAATAATTTGTGTAATATTTGAATTAATTGTTCTTTGAAGTTTTGCTTGAAACTACTTGTTAATCTCTCTGCTGCTGCAATTTGTTTCTTTCTTTTTTCCTTTGAAAGTTCATGTATCCATTTCTTAACCTGAAATTCAGTAATTTAAATTCTCTATTTCTTGTTCCATTAATTTAGGTATTTTATACTTTTATAAATATTCATTTATTTCATTTGAACTGTTTGTTTTGTTAGTATACAGTTGGGCAATATAGTTTTTAGTACTCTTCTTTACTTATTTGTGGGAAATTCTTTTGTATTTTGGATACTGATAATGTGGTTTTCTTCCTTTTAAACAAATTAGCTAATGACTAATTTATTATTTTTAAAAGGAACTCCTATTTTCATTTATTAATTCAATGGTTTTTACTTTAAATTTTACTTATTTCTTCTTTAATTTTCAGGATTTCTATTTTATTGTCTAACTGGGTTTTTTTTTTAATGTGCTGGTTTTTTAGTATTTCTAGTTGTATTGCCAATTCATTGATTTCTTCTTTCTCTTTTTGGTTAATAAAAGTATTTAGAGATATAAAATTTCCCTTAAAAACTATTTTGTCTGCTTTCCAAAAATTTTAGAATGTTTTCTCCTTGTTGTCCTTATTTTTAATTTCTATAATCTGATTTTAAATCCAACAGTTCTTTAGGATGGAGTTGTTTAGTCTCCACCTGATTTTTAGTATTCTTTCAATGGTCCTTTATTTAATTATTTGCATGGTAAACAGTAAAAGATGTGCCTAACTTTTGCTTTTCTGCATTTATTTGTGAGGTTTTTCCTTCCTTAAACATGAACAACTTTTATAAAGATGTACTATATAGCTGAGAAATATGTATACTCTTTTCTATTTCCATCCAACAATTTCCAAAAGTATATCTTTTCTATTTTTTTCTAAAATTATATTTAGACCCTTAACTTTTTTTCTTGGGTTTCTTTTTGACTCATTGATAGATATTGGAACCCACCCCCCCATTATTATAGTTTTATTGTCTATTTCTCTTGGTAATATATTTCTTTTTTCCTTTAAGTATTTAGAAGCTATGGCATTGGATACATACATGTTAAGTATTGAAATAAAGTCATTGTCTATATTACCTTTTAGCAAACTGTAGTCACCAACTTTATCTCTTTTAAGTCTGATTTTCTGTTGCCTTGTCAGAAATCATAATTACTAACCTTGCATGTGTGTGTGTGTGTGTTCCGCTGAGGCATTATAAGAATTTGTTCCAAACTCTTATTTTAAATCTGTGTGAGTCTTTAAATTTCAAGTGTATTTCTAATAAACAACATATTATTAGATATTGCTTTCTAATCCATTCTACTAACCTCTTCTGTTTTATGGGTGAGCTCATTGCATACAAATTCAGTTAGGCTAGTTAATTCTTTATTTCTCTCCTTTATATTCTCTTATGCTTTTTCTTTTCTATACTTATTTCTCATTGTTTATTTTAAATTATTACCTTTTCTTTTTTCTTTTAACTTTTTCTTTACTATCTCCTATCTAAGCTTGGGGTCTGCTTTGCTTGTGACTAATTCTTCCCTGAATCTAGGCTTCCTCTTATATTCCCCTTTGCCCTCTCCCTGTTCTTATCAGTATCCCTGCTGAATTGAACATATTTCTACACCAAACTCTGTGTGTGTGTATATCCTATTTTATTTTGAATAGTTTAGATGAAAGTGAGGTTCAAAGTGAGGCCTGCTCTCCCTACTCCTTCCATGTTTACATCCAGTTCTACTTATACAACCTGATTTTGTGCTTTAATAAGCTCCTTCATCTTTTCTCCCATTTTCTCCTAATTCATTTTTCACTCTTCCTCCCTTTTGTTTTTTATTATAACATCTTCAAAACACAAGAAAACTATTTATATATTTCAACCAATGCTTAATACCTCATACAAAGCTAGAGAAAAACACAAAAATTACTTATCAGATCTAGGGATGAGAGAAAATGTCATAACTAAACAAGGGACAAAGGATCAAAGAATATAAAACATGATTTTGACTACCTAAACTAAAAAGGTTTTATGCAAATAAATCTAATAAAGAAAAGATTAGAAGGGAAACAACTGAAGAAAATCTTTGCATTAAGTTTCTTTGATAAAAGCCTCATTTCCAAGATATATAAAAACTAATTCAATTTTTTTAAAAAAAGATCTATTCCCCAATTGATAAGTGGTCTAAGGTTATAAACAATCAGTTCTAAGGGAAATAAACCCAGGCTACTTATAGCTATATTTAAAAAACCTCTCCAAATCACTACTGAAGAAATTCTGAGATTTCAACTCACAGGATGAGCAAAAAAAGAATAATGGAAAATGTTAGAGGAGCTCTGGGAAAATGGGTACATTGATGCACTGTTGGTGGACTTGTGAAAGCTTACAACTATTGTGAAAAGCAATTTAGAATCATACACAAAACATAACTAAATAGTGTATTCCCTTTAATCCTATTCTACCACTGCTAGACCTATACTCAAAAGAAATTAAAGAGGAAAAAGGGCCCATATGTACAAAAATAGCTATAGTAGCTCTTTTAAAAATATTTATTTTTAGTTTTTGACATTCACTTCTAAAAGATTTTGAGTCCTAAATTTTTCTCCTCCTCCCCAAGACAATCTGATTTAGGCTATACATGTACAATCATATTAAAAATATTTCCACATTAGTCATGTTTTGAAAGAAGAATCAGAACAAAAGAGAAAAACCACCAGAAAGAAAATAAGAGAGAAAATAGTATGCTTTGATCTGCATTCAGACTCCATAGCACCTTCTATATATGTGGATACTATTTTCCATCATGAATCTTTTTGGAATTGTCTCAGATCATTGCATTGCTGAGAAGAGTTGAGTTTATCAAAGTTGCTCAGTGCACAATGTTGCTGTTGTTGTATACAACATTCTCCTGGTTCTGCTCCCTTCACTCAGCATTAGTTCATACAAGTCTTTCCAGGTTTTTCTGAAATCTGCCTGCTCTTCATTTCTTATAGAAGAAAAGTATTCCATTACATTCATATACCACAACTCATTCAGCCATTCCCCAATTGATGGGCATCCCCTCAATTTCCAATTCTTTGCCACCACAAAAAGAGCTGCCATAAATATTTTTGTACATGTGGGTCCTTTCCCCTTTTTTATGATCTCTTTGAGTTATAGGTCTGCTGGATCAAAGGGTATGCACAGCTTTATAGCCCTTAGGGCACAGTTCCAAATTGTTCTCCAGAAGGGTTGGATCCATTCACAACTCCACCAACAATGCATTAGTGTTCCAATTTTCCCACATCTCCAACATTTATCATTTTCCTTTTCTTTTTCATGTTAGCCAGTATGATAGGTGTCATGTGGTACCTCAGAGTTGTTTTAATTTGCATTTCTCTAGTTAATAGTAATTTAGAGCATTTTTATATGACTATAGATAGCTTTAATTTCTTTCATCTGAAAACTGCCTGTTCATATCTCTTGACCATTTATCAACTGGAGAATGACTTGTATTCTTATAAATTTGACTCAGTTCTCTATATGTTTTTGAGAGGAGGCCTTTATATAGTAGCTCCTTTTATGGTGGCAAAAAAATTCTGGAAACTAAGAGGATTCACCATTAAGGAATGATTGAATAAGTTGTGATATCTTAATGTTATAGTATACCATTATGCTATAAGAAATAAGGAAACAGATTATTTCAAAAAAGTATGGATAGACTCAAAGTTCTGTCCTGGACTCTTTTCTCTTCTCCTTCTACACTACTTCACTTGGTAATCTCATCAGCTCCCACATATTTAGTTATCATGTCTATGCTGATGATTCTCAAAAATACCTATCCTGCCCCAAACTCTCTGCTGACTTTGAACATCTCCAAGATGCCTTTAAGACATCGCTAATTAAATGTCCAGTAAACACTTTAAACTCAGCATGTCCAAAATGGAATGCCTTATATTTGTCCCTAATCCCCTCCCCACCATACCTTTCCTATTTATGTAGAGTGCAACACAATCCTCCCAATCCCTCATGCTCACAATCTAGGTGTCATCCTGGTCTCTTCACTATCACTTGCCCCTCCCCACCTTACCAAATCTGTTGCCTGTGGATTTTACTTTTGCAACATCTCTTAAATAGGTCCTCTTTTCTCCTCTGAAACTGTCACCACTCTAGGGCAGACCCCCATCATACCTGAACTATTGCAATAGCCTGCTGGTGGATCTGCCTGCTTCAAGTCTCCTCCCCATTCCAATCCATCCTCCATTCAACCACTAAAGTGATTTCCTAAACTGCAGGTCGAATGATGTCACTACCCTAATCAATAAACTCCAATGTCCTCCTCCAGTATCACCTCCAGGATCAAAACAAAATCATGTTCAGCATTCAAAGCCCTTCATAATCTAGCTGTCTTCTACCTTTGCAGTCTTCTTACATATTTCTCCCCTACAAGTACTCTTCCATCCAGTGACACTGGCTTTATGGTTGTTCCATAAACAAGGTATCCCATCTTCTAGATTTAGGTATTATCCCTGACTGTCCCCCATGCCTGGAACACTCTCCCTCCTCACCTCCACCTAGTGACTCCACTTTGGCTTTCTTTAAGTCCCAACTAAAACCCCATCTTCTACTGGAAGCCTTCCCCAACCCCTCTTAATTCTAGTGTCCTCTCTCTCTCTTAATTATTTCCTACTTTTCCTATAGTTTGCTTTGTATATATTTGCTTGCATGTAGTCTCCTCTATTAGATCGTAAACTACCTGAGGGTAAGGACTGTCTTTTGCCTAGTTTTCTCTCTCCAGTGCTTAGCCCAGTGCCTGGAACATAGTAGAAACTTACTAAATGTTTATTAATTAATTGATTGACATATATATATATATATATACACACACATATATATATATATATATATATATATACACACACACACATATACACACACACACAGAGAGAGAGAAAGAGAGAGAGAGAGAGAGAGAGAGAGAGAGAGAGAGAGAGAGAGAAGCAAAGTGAAATGTGCAGAACCAGAAGAAAAATTTATAATGTAACATAAATATTATAAAAATGAACAATTTTGAAGACTTTATCAAATGGAAGAATTAAATGAACAGAACCAGGAGAATAATTTATAAAATAACAACACTGTAAAGACAAACAACTTTGAAAGCTATGAGAACTAAGATCTATACAATTGACATAAATGATTCCAGAAGACCAATGATGAAACATGCTATGAAAAATAGAGAGGTATTGTACTTAAACTACAGAATGAGACATAAATGTTTTTGTATACAGCCATTGATGGAATTTGTTTTACTTAACAGTGCATATTTGTTACAAGAAATTTGTTTTTCTTTTTTTTTTCTTAATTCAGTAGAGGTTGGGAAGGAGAGAAAAAAGACTTCAGTTGATTTTTTAAAAACAGAATTACTGATGTGAAATGTTACATTCAATTTCAGATATCGCTGTATTATTAGTTTTGCATAACAGTTTTATTTTGTTAGAAGGGGCCTCCCACAAAGTGAGAATAATCTGTAAATGTTTGTAATGTCAAAACAACACACATTGATAAATCTTTTATTTTAGTTGCATAGGGGAGATTTTAAAAATTAATTTCAAAGTCACATATTGCAATGACCAGCCATGTTTCCCAAGCAAGTATAATGCAAAATGCTCCCCACCTCCTAACAGAATTGTGTTAAACTCATGGCACCAAATGAGACTCTTTTTTTTTTTTTGTACATGGCCAATGGGGAAATTTGTTTTGCTTGGTGACACATATTTGTTTATGAGGGTTTTCCTGTTCTGTTTGGATTTGGTTTTGTGGTTTAGAAGAAGTTAGAGAGAAAAAAAGAATTTTGTTAAATAAAATAAATTAAAGAAACTAAAAGAATTCTTTGATAATTCTTTCAAAATCAATTGAGAAGATGACCCTTCTTATTAAACATTAGCATTATAAAGAACAGCTAAGGATACACAATTAACAATTAAAGTGAAAGTTTTGAAAGAAAATTTAGGGTGATGTGTGTATAATGTACATGGACAACATATTATCCAAAAGCTACCCATATAACACATATTGCCAAAATAAAATAAAACAAAACCAAACAAATTCTTCCATGATGAGTTATGCTATTGTATCAAACTCAAATATAAAGGGAGGCCATAAACCCCACGTGACGATCTCCAGACACAGCATTTTGATTTAGAAAACTACATATTCGCATTATCTATGTTCTGTTGTATTTTGATTTATTATTTTAAATATTTCCAAATTACATTTTTAATTTAGTTCTAGCTGCTCTCAGGAGTGTTGGGCCCCATGTGGCCCAGGCCACGTGTTTTACACTTTTGTTGTAAAGAACACCAGAGTCTTAGTTATTAAAGTTTCTTATTCACTGACTGATATTTCATGATCCTATTCACATAAAACTTTTGAAAGTGGAGCACTGACTAACCAAGAGTAAAAGGGAATTTTAAAAAAATAATTTTTACCTTCACCAGGTGCAAATTTTGATTTCAGCTATTCATTCTTCAGAAGACATTTTATGCTTAAAGAATAGAATCTAATACAAACTGGACCTAGATCTCTAGACACTCTTCAACTTTTTAAGCTAGAGGTCTCCTCCAACTGGACATGTGGTAACAGCATGGAGCAAGAGAGCCAAGGAAAGCAGAATAGTGCTTGTGGCAAACAGCAATAATGAAGCAAAAGTAGCAGACTAAAGACCAGAATTTTTGTAAAGAAGGAAAACATATGGGGATGTTTTCAATGGACAAGTTCCAATTGTGATTAGGTGATATAGTTACACCATTTACATAGTGAAATCTACAAAATTAATGATATTCAGAACAAAGTAGGGCACCGTACAAGTCTGAATTGTTTTATTCTAATTATATATTGTTATAATTTAAGTCCTACTAATTTTTTTCTTTTTTATTTTTAGGTTAATTTTGGATAAAATGATGAATCAGTTGCTTGCTTGTTTTATAGGCTATAGATAGTGAAAATCATCTTTTCCATCTATTTGGTGGAGCGCATCTCTATTTGTTAGGTAGCTATTGTACATGAAATCATTTGTAATTGCTTTTAAATCACTAAATTTACTTTAATGGTGTATTCATTTGAAGATACAAGCTCTTTTGCAAGGTTTTTTGTTTGATTTATATATATATATATATATGTATGTGTACATATATATATATATAAATTGTTCAACAGATAAGCAAAACTTTGTATAAATACAAATTCTTGACCCCATGTTTGTCTTTCTCAAATAGATCATAACTCTAGAGCTGTAAGGAATTTCAGAGGAAATCCAGTCCTACCTCTTCATTTTACAGATGAAGGCACTGAGGTTTAAGCAATTTAACTGCTTTGTTCAAGGTCACATAGATAGTAAATGTCACAGATAAGATTTGAACTCAGTTTTCTGTCTCAAAGGCAATGTCCTTTCCACTGTGCCACACTGGTGAAAGGAGTTGGAATCTCTGAATTTTAATTGTTAGAAGCATACACTTATTACCGTACTGGTGTATAACTATAATGGTAATATTTATAAAATTAATATATTTAAAACATGTATTTAATAGTTAGAACATGGGCTATGAAAACTGTGTAGACCTTTATAATAATGACTACAGAAAATTACTGTTTTTAAAAAGTCTCTGTGTGATAAACTTAAATTTTCTACTATATATTTAAATAGTATCTAATTAGTTAAAACTCATTGGAAAATTATTGGCAAACTCTAACTCAATGTTGGAAGGCTGTCATAAGAGTAAATAATAATACTCCCTTCCTTCATCACTGAATTAGCTATTTCTCTTGAATAGATAGGTATTTTAAGGGCCAATAGCCTCAACTTTGTTTCCTAGGCCAGTAAACGGTCCTACAAGTAAGCCAAATCCATTTTACTTACAAAGCAAAATCTGTTTCCTCCTTAAAATGTGTGTCAGATTTCACCCAGATATGATAAAAATTTCAGCCATCTGGACCCCTCAGGGGATGAGTCATTCTGGAGAGCTGAGTTTTCTAGTAGATAAGTGTTCCTTTTTTGAGAAAAAATTTGAATTAAAAAAAATTAAATCAATTGGGATGGAAATCAGTCTTAAATGCATCATGTACTTCTCTTCTTTCTCAAACAGTATGACTGAACATAATTTAACCTTTCCCCAGAGACATCATTATGATGATTAATTAGTTGACTATTTTGTGACAAAGTGATGCCCTTAGGGGTTATAGAGGTGCCTGAGAATATTGCCCTTATGGTAAATGGCTCCAGACTGCTGTGCTTTGAGGTTTTGTGTCTGCTTTTTTTTCCTTAAAGTTTTTCTTCCTTCTCCCTTATTCTATCAGACTTATAAGCTTTTCATAGGAAGGACCATGTGTTATTCATCTTTCTATCTTCTCATACACAGAGAGCATTGTATATTTTAAGCAATTAATAAGCATTTGTTGAATAGTCAGCTGTCCCTCCCTGCCACTCACAGTATGTCTGCCTGAAGCAGGCCCTATTCCTCTTTCCAATTTGCTACTTTCTGTTTTGGATTTGAAACCAGATAATGAAGCTAGTTAGATTTGTGTGTAAAACTAAAGGAGTGTCTTAGTAAGAGCTAATAGAGGAGGTTGTGTTCTATAAATAAGCAACAGGAGCTTTGTTTTGGGGCCATGCTCCAGATAAATAAGTTTCGCCAGTAGCTGAATTTGAGGAGAAAGGTGATGCGTTACTGTACTATCTATGAACATCCTGACTAAAAGGCATCAAACCAATGCAAAACTGCAACAATTGTTGTTTATTTTATTCAATTACTGCCTATATCTATTGATTTATATTCTAGATGTGAGAGAGGAAAATATTTCACAATATAAAGATAACTCAAGGGCATCGTAAGAGGTTTTCTCCTCAGAATTCGTTATTTGTAACAGGTAAAAGGAAGGATTTCAGGGGCTTCTGGACTCATTTCAAAACTCTCCATTGGCACTTGAGTTGGTATTCCAACAGCCCATATCAAAATGAAAGTACAGATAACCCTCACAATAGATGTGCAAAGCAACCTTTTAAAAAATGCACTAGGGAAAATTGTTCTTTGAGGGAACTTTATTTTGCATTCTTCTGCAAAAAAAAATCACTTGCTCACAACCAAATTTTGATACATCATGTTGCTTTTGCTGATACGTGCTTGTGACAAATGTTATAGCACAACTTTGAGAGGGATGGGAAACTGAGGGGAAGGGAATAAGGGCAAGTGAACTAGCTGGGACAGTCTGGAAGTGATTCCTCAGGGTGGCTGGACTAGCCAGGAATGCAAACAAAGCTAGAGATTTTGAATCCTTCCCACCTCCTTGAGGGTTACAGATTCCAACCAGTTTAGTTGCCTCACTATAATTCTTCTCTTTTCAAAGAGAATTCTCTTACTCTGTGTCAGCACTCTGCATCTCTAATGGAACTTGAACATAACCATCATTCCAATCATGGGATAATAGGAAAAGTATTCAATAGGACTGGCATCAACCAACCTGGGGCCAGAACCTGGTTCTACCTGTATAACCTTAAGTAAACCACTCAAGCTTTCTGGGCCTCAGGTTACCCATCTACAAAATGTATTTGTTAGATCAGATGATCTTTCATATTCCTAACCTCTCTAAATTGGTAATCCTATTATAGTTTTAAGGAGACAGCATAGAGCAATGGATAGAGGGCTGACCTTGAAGTCAGGAAGACTGGAGGATCAATCCCCACTTCCGACACATTAATTAACCAACAGCAATTATTATTTACTAGACACTGCACTATGTGCTAAGAATAAGTTAAAAGAGAAAGACAAAACAAAAGTTCCTGCTCTCAAGAACCTTACATTCTATTTAGGGAGAAAGTATGTACATATATACATGAAAGAATAAAAATTTATACAAAATCAGTACAGGGTGGAGGAACTATGAGCTGGGGGAGTCAAGGAAAACCTCAGGAAGGAGGTGGTGTTTGAGCTAAGATTGGAAGAAATCATAGAGACACTGAAACACTGGGTAAGTCACTTAACTTCTCAGTGACACAGGCAATTCTAAGAGAATGGGTTGCAAGAAAGGTTTTGGTCTTTATACAACAGAATATGCCACAGTAAGGAAAGAAAGAGACAGAGGGAGACAGGGAATGAAGGTGTGGGGAGATACTCTCAGAGATGGAGGATGTGGAAAACTGCTCATTTACATAATAGAAAGAAGTCCACCGCAACAAAACCAAAGTATTTGTGTTCAATTAACATAATAAATGACACAACTATTATATCAAGTGAAGGGACAAACTCTTGTTTGCAAAATTGGAAAACAGCTAAAGCCATATCAGATTCATGATTAATGACTACAGAGCTTCTAAGGAGCATGGGAAATACCAGCAAAGTCTTTACCAACTTCCTCTCAGATATAATCCTAATCTATCATTCTTGATAAAGTTACCACATATCCACAACCAAAAGACAAGAATATTAGTGATGGCTAAAAATATAGGTCAATCCCATGTTTACATACTTTATACAAAGCATCCATAGCTTTGTTCTGAATCATGAAGCATCTATGCCATTCAGAAAAAGTTATAAACACTTATGAGGAAACAATACATTGTCCGAGGAAGAAAATGGGGACACCAAAAAGCCGAGAAGGTATAAAGAGAATATTATCGATCCAGTAATTATTAAACAAGTCTCTTCAAAATAATATTTGGAGTACTTGATAAAGCAATAATATCTATATCCTTTATTTGAATCGCAAAGGCCTTTGACTCTTCTGCATTCATAGCTTATTTATGAGTTGCAAATATATATGTAATAGTTTTGTAGCATGCCCAGATTACTTGAAATGGAGACATCTTTGTGAAAGACGCCAGAAACCCGCTTCTTAGAAAAAGACATCCGATGCTCCCCTACCACATGGATGGAAGCAGCTTCTTTACATTGGCTGTGTAATCAGAACTGCCTGTCTTTAAATTCTGAGAGTACAGACACTCTCATTCTGGTGGTACCCAAGGGCACAGTTCTCATTCACTTACAGCATAAGCCCATGCACTAAACTAGGCAAGGAAGTGCCCCTTTCCTTCCTGTTAGACCCCATGGCCCCAGTAAATGAGCTTGGGGTTTTAGTCTGGCTACATTTATCTTTTTTTAGTTCTAGGTGCAGGAAGTAGAGTCCTGGACCCAGGAACTGGAGCCATGGTAACCTTGGAACCAGAATTCTAAGCAAGATCTTACTGCCAACTCAGCAAGAAAGATTGCAGAAGCCAGGATGCTATTATACAAGCCAATGGTGGCTTTGGACATGGAACTGATGCTAAGAATTGAGCTAATATGTGAAACTAATCCTCCCCTCCCCCAGAACTTGAGAGGGTATGGGGGGAGATTTTTGCCCCCTAGATTTGGTGGTGATGTTCAGATTTTCTTGAAGTAAATATTATTTTATAAGAGCTAATCTGACTATTAGTTAAGTGGAACTAGGTACTTGGACCCCTAAAATTGGAGAATATAAAATCCCCAAACTTCTAAGGGTGCCAGAGAATAGTGGGAGAGGGAGAAATTACTTGATGAACATGGATGACATAAAGCTATATGATAATGCTGAAAAATATATTAACAATTTTTATCTTGTGGAAACTGTCTGGAATTGACAAATACAAAATACTGTACACCAAGGAAGAAGAGAGACTAAAGACTTTGAGCTTGAATTTGAGATCATAATGAACCGATGGACTAACCAATATCTACAAACACCTTGTTCTCCTTCAAGGCAAAACAGATTGAGCATAAAATTATCAAGAAGAAAATTACAGCTGTGTTATGTTAAGTCCATCACCCATAGGCAACTACAGAAATATTATGACATACTCATCAAAAATAGAGAAAGAGGACTGGTATATGTTCTTTTTTTTCCAAAAGAACTCACACCATGTTGAGTGAGGAAGGAGGAAAGTCACATGTACACAGATAAATACAAAGTTAACACAATAAATTCAAATTAATTGGGGGAACAGGATAGGCTTCATGTAGTAAACAGCACCCAAGTTGATTCTTGATGTGAATTTGAGATTACAGGAGGCAGAGCAGAAGAGCATTTTGGGTATGGGAGAATTAATTGTTTATACAAAGGCTTGGTGATGAGAGAGAGAATATTGTGTATAGAAAGCAAGAAGGACACTTTGGCTGGAGTAGAGAGTATGGGAAGCAGGGCCTCTTCATATCCAATAAGAAATGGAGGTAAGGTAGAAGGAATGACTAGGGTGTGATTGGTACGTGATAAGAAGCTGTGATTTGGAGGGTCAGTGGTATATGTTCTTAAGGAGCAAGATAACCAAGTTTAAAATGTTCAAAAATAAATTTAGAACAAACAGATTTCACTTCACTGAGCAATAGTTAAGATTGACAAAAGGTCCATGCCTCTAGATTTGTCAATTGCAGCCCAAAGTGGTTTCCTTCCTGATGGGATGTACGGAAAGGGTAAGATTCAGGAGTGAAATCAAAAAGCCCTCCATGGACAACACATAAGTGAACTTAACCAGCAATATTTTTTCAACAAAGAAGCATTGAATCAATTGGTAAGTTGTGAGGATTTGCTTTTAAAAAAAAGGGCAGGGGTTGGGATATATCAATTCACGACAAGGTCATTGCCCCCAGAAATAATGGAAAATTTATTCTGAAGGAGGATGGATTCATTCATTAATGCAGCATATCCAAGCAAAAGGTAGAAACTGCAACACATCACCGAAAATCACAATAATCTAACACTTATTAATGTATAGAAAGAATCAATTAAATGACTAGAATCACATACAAAAAACAGTTCTTTGTAAAAAAAAAAAAGGTCATCAATCCATAAACTACAAATACAGAACCCAAAATAACCTTGAAAATTTAACAAATAAGTTAAAATGAAACCATGGAATTAGAGTTCTTGTCCTCTTGGGGCATTACAGTGTAACAGAGAACTATGACATATGCACATACTCAAATACTCAAAAAATAATATAAAATAATGCATGATAAAGGCATGAAAGGTGAAAAGTAGAGCTATTTGAGGTCTAAAAGAGAAACTACCTTCAGCAATGAAGAACAGTAGAAGATTTAATGGAAGAGGTGGTATTCTAAGTGGACTGTAAGCAAATGGTAGGAATTCATTAGGTAAAAGTGAAAAGTGGTCATTTCAGGCACACACACACACACACACACACACACACACACACACAACCACCCAATATAAGCAAAAGGTTAGGGATGGAAGAGAATAGGAGAGTTTATAAGAAACAAGTAGTCACACTTGGCTTGAATAGAGAATACATGGAAAGAACAGGACAATTGAAAAGATGATGTTACCAGATTATGCAGGGCCTTGAATGCCCACCTAGGAAGTTTGAACTATATTCATTAGACAATAGGGAACCATTAAGAGGCATGGAGCAGAGGACTGATAATTTTATCTCCCACACTCATTTTCACCATTTCTTTTAACTTGTTCTGCCTTAGCCTTTTTTACAGGTTTGCTGACAAGTAGCAAATTAACTGATTTGAATTTCCACGCCTCTTCTTTTCTCTACTCCACTGGTAGAACAACTGATAAAGCTGTGAAATGATCCAAAGTCAAGAAGGCATGAGGGAAGGGGGCAGGGGGAAGAAAAAGATGAGGGCAGAGGGAGGGAAGGTTCTTATTAATATTGGCACATGTTAAGTTGTTATATAATAACCACCAACACATGTAAAAGTCTACTGTCTCAACAACAGCATAAAGGCAAATTGTCACACGGTCCCTAACAAGCTTCCTAGAAATAGTTTAATTGAATAGATGATATGGAATTTTATTTCTTACCTTTTTGACTTACTTATTTTAGTTAGTGTATTTAAGGTAATATAAATTGACCTATATGACTTACTAAAAATCTATGAGTTCAGTAAACTGAGAAATGAAAATTGATTTGAACACTGTGTTGAAAAAGTAATATATATATATATATATATATATATATATATATACAAAACATATATACAATTTCCTTCATACATTTTGCTTTATACATGCCTGTAAATGAACGCATACTCTCTCTCTCTCTCTCTCTCTCTCTCTCTCTCTCTCTCTCTCTCTCTCTTGCTCTCAAGCACTTTCTCTCCAAATTATCTAATGATCACATTTCAAATTGCTGGGCTAAAATGCTAGATTTATATTATTTGTTCATTTGTTTTGTTTAAACTTTAATATTATTTTGAGTTGATTGTAACTTAAAGTTATCTATGCTAGCATACTTTCATGCACACATATTTATGTGTTGTCTGTGCATGGATATTTACATATATATATATATTACTAACCCATAGTATGTATCTTTTTTTTGTAGGTGTATGCAAATTTGAAAAGTAGAGGCATCTTGTTTATCTGCTGCTCCACATTATTTATTCCCTACAGACATAGATTGAGTTGAAAATTTTAAGATGAGCTGGGAGTGGTATTGCTCCAAAGTTCACTTATGTCCCTTCATTTAAAAATACTTATCCTAAGTCACCTTGAAGTTTTACCATATATGCGTAGATTCAGACTTTGAATTGAATTTAGGTGACGTCATCCATATGCAATAAAGTCTTGAAATTGATCATGATCAGTTAAAAAAATCAACTCTAGGTAACGATTATCTCTTTTTTATGCTTATTCAAGCCCTAGAGCTAGATCAGTTGTTCCCTGGTGGTTAATAACCAATTTCCTACCAATCAGAACACAAGCCATGCTCTACTAGATTTATGACACTTTTAAAATGAGTTTTATTTTATGTCAAGGTATAATCACCAACTTTGTTGACCAATTCCTAGCTACATAAAACACTGATATACTGAGGAATAATGAATTTGTTCCATTGAGGGTGATAATGGCACCTACCTCCCAGGGTGGGTGGGAGGCTTGAATGAGACAATCATTATAAAGTGTTTGCCACAGTGCTTGGCACACAGTTGATGCTATATAAACATTGTCTACTAATTATTATTATTATGATATGTCATTCTTACAATTTCTGAAATTTATTATTTTTAAAGAATTAAGCTTTCTGTTTGGTTATCATGAATTGACTAATCAGTCTTCAAATTAAAACTGGATAACACTGAAGATACTTCTGTATCTTCTGAGGTTTGGTGAGTATTTGAAAATGTAGAAAGTGTTCTAAAACACAATTGATTGGTCAATGGTCAAATATATTGCAAACTGAACTATGCATGGGAGAATAAAAGGGGTTGGATGAATCTTTTATGCTACCACTAACTCTAGGGGTAAAAATTTGGATAAAGTCATGGGGCCATATCCTTGAACACTTTGGTTAATTGTATATGTTTAGAACAACTTTACCCAAATAAAATCCACAGAGTTGATATTCTATGCACCCTGATTTCTAGGAGAATAGAGTTCCATGAACAATTTATAAATTTTAAGGGGGTGATTTACTATTTCCATAGCTTTGGCCTAAACTTTAGAATCTCCTAAATTGACAATTTTAACAATATATTTCATGTCCCATTTTTTCCCCAGGGGAGGTTTTACAAATGAGAGAAAAAAAATAACTAAGTTAAACACTCTGGAGATAAAATTCCCACCTATGGATCTGGCCTTGTTCTCCTGAAGTACAAGAATTCCCTCAGGGCCAATTTGATTTTGTATTTCTTCTTTTCAGCCATTAGTCTGTTTTCTGATACACCTTTATTTTATTTTATTTCTGACATTTTTCTCTAAGCTCCTGCCACTATATTCAGGTCTTACTGTTTGGCTTTCCTTTCATAACATGAGTGCTAAAATGTTTTTCCAGTGTTCTTGAATCTATTAAAACAGCACTTCTTTTCTGGTCTTGTAAGACTAAGAAAGTTAACATCGATGCTCTCTGAAGTTAAGTTTGGGACTTTCGTGTCAATAACTAGCAAAAGGTTAAACTTTGACCATATCTATTGTGGCTCAAAATCATGGTATGAACCTAAGATGCCTCTTTAAAAAACAAACAAACAAACAAACAAAAAAACTCTCCTTTGGAAACTTTAATCAGTTCATTTTCTTGGAGTGAATAGATTATGCCCTAGACCAATTTTCCTTGACAAATGGTAAAGCATTGCATAATCTGTAAGATTTGGAATTATTTTCTAAATAGAATGCATTACTTGCATTTTGTGTCCACCATTGTTGGGAGTCAGTTTCAGGAGAAGAAAATGTAGGTCCTTTACTGCTGTCATGTTCCTCTAGAAGTCAGGCAGAGAAAGTGTTAAAAAAATATTCAGGAAAACACTAAGGCGAAATAACTCTTTATTTAGCTGAGTAAAAGGAAAAGATTACTTTTCTCCCCATTTACACAAAGGGGCAAAAACTAGTTTAAACAATATTTTGCCAATCTGTAATTCTCAGCAAGACAAAGAACACTGGATTTAGGCCTTGGTTCATATGCTGCCTATGATACTTAATGTATGACCTCAAGCCAATCACTTAACTGCTCAGCCTCCATTTTCTCATGTGTAAAATGAAGAGGGGGAGTTGAACTTAGATGATCTTCAATATCCCTGCATGTTGAAAATTTATAATCCTATGATCCTTCTACATCCATGGGGAAGGGAGACAGAGACACACACAGGGAGTGAGAGAGAAAGAGAGAGAGACAAAGAGACAGAGAGATGGAGACAGAGACAAAGAGACAGAGAGACGCAGAGAGAGATTGTATAATTCAATAGTTCATATGGAGAACATAATGGTTAGAATGTTCAGGAAGACTTTGTGAAGTTAGGAAAAGCATCAGCTATCTTTTCATGACTAGATATCATTTGACTAGGCAGAAAGGAGTAAGGAAAACATACCATGAAAGAATATACTGATCCATGAAGAAAGAGTTCTTCTTGGTGATTGGAAGTTTCCATAATGGTTTCCATATGTAGACTGTATACAGTGAGTCTCATCTTCTTTGAATATATATCCAAGTCATAATGAAGAGCCTGCCAAAGCTATGGAATCCCTGATTTCCTTCATTGCTCAGATCAAACAATACCTCCTACATAAAGCCTTTCCTGATACCTCTACAGCTGCTAGTGCCTTCCCTCAAAATGCTGATGTATTTTTCTTGCAAAAATTTATATGTTTCCATGTTGTCTCTCTGAATTTATGCTATTCGAGGGCCTGGATTGTTTCATTTTTGTCTTTGTACCTATGATGTCTAGCATGGTATCTGGCACCTAGTCAGTGCTCAATAATTCTCATTGTAGATCATCAAAACTGTTGATCATTTCTCACAAGTATTGATTTACAAAGGAATTAATGCTATGGTCAGAAGGAAAGTCTTTCTCATGGTAATGAAGTCTTGAATAGAAACCTGAGGGATTTGGGGGAAGGGCACAGGTAATGTCATCGTGTCTTTTTTCAGGTGAAGGTAAGGACTTTGAAAGAGAAAGAAGGATATAAAAGAGGAAATGCTGACTTTGTAGAAGAGAAGGAGGTAAAGGAATGAAGTGGAATTGGAATTAGAGGACCCGAGTTAAAATCTCCGTTCTGCAACTTACTATGTGATCCTAGGCAAGCTGTTTAACCTTTCTGAGCCTCAAATTTCCTGATCTGTAAAATGAGAGGCTTGGACTATGTAATATCCCATTTTTTATTTCAAATTCTTTGATTTTAGACTCACAGAACAATCAGTTCCTGGTTAGAGGTTGAAATATCTCAAGAATGCATTTGGCCTGAGATATTCCAATTTGGTTAAAATGTCTATGTGGTAACCTGGACTGAACACTGGAAGAGGGCTTTATTGTGCCCCGTGGTGGTTGTCAGGCGATTAATAGGAATGAGAAAGGGATGCAGGACATGAAAAGCCAAGGACATAGTCATAGTCATGCAGATACTTTGTCAACACTGCAGTACTACTCAGGAATGGACAATGAAAGTACTGAAGCCACAAGAAGAACCAAAAAAAGAATGTTCAGCATAGTGATGTCAAACAGCTGGCCTCCACAGGCAACACACCTGAGTAGGACCTGAATCAGTTGAAAATATAATTGGGAAATATTTAACAAAATAAATTAAAATACAATATGACATAAATAATGTTAATATATGGTTTTCTAAGTCAACATAAGGCCTGCACAGATCCTTAAGTACCATGTAGTGGCCCTGTTTCTATTTGAGTTTGACACTCAGTTTAGAATGCCAAAACTAAGTGAGAAAGGGTCAGTACTAGGATCAAAGACAAGTAAGATAGATTGCTACAACATGGTTTCCTTTTCATGGTGAGTTGGGGCATACTGGCCACACCCTATTGATTCTGAAAGAGCATTGCTCCATGACTTAGGAACCAGAACAAAAGTCTTTATATCATCTTGTGTAGTATAAATGAAGTGCCCCGAATTTTGCGATGAAAGACTTGTATTTGAATTGTGGTCCCAACACTGTGTCCGTGGGTTAATCATTTAACCATACTTATCTGGAAAAATAAGGAATAGCCATATTTGAATTATTTCTCCAAATATTTATTATTAATGAACTAATTCCCATATAATATATAAACATATTAATTACTTATTACAATACTACCTAATTATTAAGTGAGAGAATCCCTTCTTAAACTGAAGTGCTACATAAATATAAGCTACTATTAGAATGCATGATAACCAGGGAAGAGCATGTTGACCCTAGCCAAATGTGTACTCAAGATTTTAGTAAGGCAGACTTCAAAAAATTCAGAGATTGATAGGCATGATCCCATAACCATCAAAGAAACCTGACTCAAGAGAGTCAGCTCTCAAAAACAAAACCAATATAGAGGATACAGCCTAGTAAGGAAGAAAAGGGAGTAGGTATCTAAAGAAGACCTAGAAAGTTCAGACTTTTAGAAAAGAGAAATAGAGCAGACAAAAGGAGGGACACATTATCAAGAAAAAAAACAAATGGTGATATGAACCTTTTAAAGTGGTGAAGGTTAATGCCCAGCACAAGAACATGAACATCAAAAACAGAAGTGCATTGAGTAGGAGCCTTTTTAAGTTGCTATAACAACCCCATTACTCTGTATAGCTCCCCTCCTCACCGGAACGTGGCTGGGTTCAGGGGTAAGCAGTGGATATGTCCAGAAGAGAGAGACTAGAGGAATGACTAGAGCTGAGCAGTAGACAATAGGAAGAGGCTACATAACCTAAGGGAGGGATCAGCCAGCCAATTCAGATACCAGTGGTGGGCTCTGACCCAATCTGTATTCATTCAAATACTGGGTTCTGAGATTTGCCTTTAGATAAACAGAGATTGGGCTGTTTGACTTAGGAAGGTACCATGAGCACCTAGTAGACACTAAATATTTAATGTATTTTCTTTTATTCTTTTAAAATTGTTATTAGTAGAGAACATAAACAGTTTTACCATTCTTGTATGATTGAATCTTATTAAAATACAGCATGGAAAAGAAGAGTTCCTATTGAGTAGGGTCTCATTCAAGAATCTAACTACATAAATCCAACGCACCAAATCTAGATTAACTAAATGAGCCTCAATAATCACAATAGAGACAAAACAAAAAGGCAAAAAATAATCATCTCCCTGAAACCTATAGAGAGATTGGTCTCACCTTATAGCTGTTGAATGGAGGTAAATACTATTAGGGCAAATAGGGGATCAGTCAATTGGGTTATCTATGTCCCCTGGTAGTTTTTAATTCAAATGTATTAGGAACAAGATGCCCAAAGAAAGAAAAGTCAGTTACTTGGATCTGATGGCTTAATGTTAACAGAGGACAGAGACAAAGTAGAAATATTCAACTCCTACTTTGTTTATGTCTTCCCTATCAAAGAAAATCCTCATCAAACTAAGTCTAGAACAAACATGATTAAGGGAACACTGAAGCCCACTATATGCAAATAGGCAATAAGACAATATTCAAGTTCCTTACTCTACATAGATTATACTTCAGGGTATGGAATAAATTGAATATTTCATTTTAAAAACACAGTCAATAGGTAACTTTTGAGGAATGGTGTATATCTAGAGAGATGACAGGACAGTGAATACAGAAAATATTGTCTTGATTTTTTAATAAGAAAAAATGAATTCTGAAAAATATAGACCAATGAGAAGAATGCTAATCATATGCTTTGTAAGTGCTTACAAAAAAAGCAGTGATCACTAGGGGCCAAAATAGGATTACTAAGAAAAAGTTACATTAAAATAACCTAATTTTTTTTATAACTTACAAAACTAGATTAGGAAAAGGCTATGAGCAAAGTGCATCTTGATTTCATCGAGACATCTGACAATTAACTGTGAATCTTTATGGAAAAAATAGAGAATGTGGACTAGGTGATGGATGTATTCTTGGCTATTTGAACAACTATGCCTAAAGAGTATTGATTAATGGATTGATGTCTAATGACATGCCACAGGGCTCTACCCATCCTTCACCCTGTCCTATTCAACGTTTTTATCAATGAAGAAATAAAAGGAGCCATTTTGAAATATGTGGATGACACTAAGCTAGAAAAAATAACTAATAGATTGTAGGTCAGAGACAGAATTCAAAAAGATCTTGACAGGTTGAAGTGATGGGCCAAAGCTAGCAAGATAAAATTTAATATGGATAAATATAAAGTCTTGCCCTTAGGTTTGAAAAAAATCATTTACCCAAGTATAGAATAGTGGAGATGTGACCTGACAGCTGTTCATCTGAGTAAAAAAAAATGGGAGTTTAAGTGATTGCAAGCTGAATGTGAGTCAACAGTGTGATGGGGCTGTCAAACAAGTTGATGCAAACTTAGGCTGTATTAATGTTAGAGTTGATACTTGCCCCTGTCAGATGATATCTAGAATCATGTGTAGGGGCCCACACTCTAAGAGGGATATTGACAAACTGGAGTGTGTCCAGAGGCAGGTGATGATAATGATGAGGGCACTAGAATTGAATTCAGAAGACCTGGGGTAAATCCCACATTTATCATTTACTAGTTGTAGCAGTGGAGAATTCAGACTTCCTCTAAACCTAAGTTTCTTTGCCTATAAAATAGGGATGATAATAATATTTGCGCAACTACCTCATAGGGTTGTTGCAAAGCAGACTTTTTCTAAAGCTTTAAAGAGATAGGAATGAGACCTGTGATTTCATTCATGTAGTGTGTTTGTGGAAAGCCAAGAATTAAAAAAAAAAAACTTTCCTCTATCAACACAGGTCAGCATCTTCCCTGTAACTCAGAGAATTGCCTCAATCACTGAGAGGTAGTTATATGAGTTGCCTAGAGAACTGAAAAGTTAAGTGGCTTTCCCAGAGTCATTGAGCCAGTATGTGTCAGTGGCAAAACTTGAACTCAGATCCTCCTACTGCCTAGGCCAGCTCTCTATCCACTATGCCATGCCACCTCCCTTAAGGTTCAACCCACCATCTAAATATATTATTATTATTGAAACCACATCACATGAAAAATGGTTGAAGAAATTAGGTCTAATTAGCCTAGCAAAGAGAAATCTTGGAATGTGAGTGGAGGAAGGGCATGAATCACTATTCAAATATGTAAAGAGCTTTAACATAGGAGAGTAATTTGCCTTATTCCTTATAATTCCAGGGGGCAGAATCAGGAGCAAGAGGTGAAAGCTTTAGGAAGGCAGCCTTTGGCTCAACATAAGAAAGAACTTTCCCTTAATTAGGCTGTCCCAAAATGAAATGGGTTGGCTCATAAGGTAATAGATTCCACATTACTGGAAAACGTTTAAGCATAAGGGATAAAAGGAACTCCAATTTGGAGTTAAGAGGTTGGGCCACATGAACTCTAATGTTCCTTCCAATTCTGAGATTCTGTGATTATAACTTTATCATCCACAAAAGTCATTCTAAAAACACAAATTCTCATGAACCCATGGGACAGAGCAGTCCATCTGTATGGAAAGAAGAAGTGCATTTTAAGATCATACTTGCCCAGTCTGTTTAAGAGATATTTTCAAGGTAATTTTTTAGCAGCAGAAAGAATATCTGACTTTCTGCTGGGGACAGAAATCATTTTCCTCTCAATGAATGGAAGTCTGTGTTGGTCTGGGTAAACATTTAAAACCTCAACCCCTTTACCTCTTCTGAGGCATAGGAAACTTGTCAATCACTCTGCAGTGGCAGAAACTGTATTCAGGTGGGGGTTTGTGGGAGCGAAGAGGCAGTCACCTAACTGCTCCCTACCAATTTAGTCAGGAATTAGTTCTAACTGCTGTTTGAAGTGCCTGAAAATTAATGTTATATTTCCTGTACTCATTTGCATAGCCTCAGGGCTGGAGGAGCCCATTGTGAGGGCCTGTAGAGAGACAGAAAGCCGTATCCAGGGAGATTCAGTGCTATGCCTTAGGTAGGATGAAGAACCTTTCTACAAGAGTGGGCCTGACATTGGGATTAGAACCTGCTTTATGAGGCTGTCGCTGCCTTATAAGTGGAAATGGCAAATCTGGATGTCATCCAACAGAACAGAACCTGCTTTCAATTCCAGAAAACCAAGTGTAGGAGAGACTGGAGAAGAGGGGAGGCAGAGAACATTAAAGACTTATGTAACTTTAAAAAAGAAGAAAGGAAAGAAAAAAAAATCAGATTCTTTTAATACTTGTATTTAAATCCTGGAGATAAGCAGCATTTTTTCTAATTGCCCATATACTGCCAACCAGCTGATTACCTTTGTTAATTTAATTTACTCTGCATTTGTAAATGTGTTTCAAAAGAATGGCACTCCAGAGAAACAGCTTTTCTTGAACCCAAATTACTGTCTCTATAAGTAATTCTTGACCTTGATGCATCCATACGCTGTAAAATGAAGGTAGGTTACAGAAGCAGGTGAAATCTTCCCAAACCATTCATCTCTTATTGATTCTCTGTTCTATTGTGAGAATAAAGGTACCCACTTGCTATTTTAAAATTAAGGACTCCAAAGACTGTGATGAATGAAAGAGATGCAACTCACCCCATGGGATTACAGAACCAGAGTTGAAATTTTCTCAGTTAATAGTTACTGGGGACCTAATAGAACTAGCATATTCAAGAAAATGTCCATCACTCCTCTTTAATTCAGCTTAGTGACCCTTAAACCATAGTCCTGGTACTCTCTCATCACCTGTTCTATTTCTTGATCCAGTCCCTTCCTAGAAGGCCTCCATGACTTTTTAAAAAAAATTAAAGTGAATACAAAAGGAATAGATTTGAGAATTTCAGTATTGCTTAAGATCAACAGGGATATACTGGCTTATTGAAAATCTGGGTTTGATGTTCCCTGCTTTGACTTTTATCTAAGTTATGGTCAAGTAATCTAAAGGCTAAAATCTATTCTGGGGGGTGACTGGTTAGTAGCTGGTTAATAGTTTAGTGTTAAAGTCTCCTCTAATAATAACTCTCCATGTATGTTTATGATACATATTATTAAGGCATACAGGAACTCAGCCAATACAAAAATACATCATGAAACACTTATACCCCATGAAGTAGGTGTGGGGATGGACCCACAGGAGCTATCCCCTGCAGTATGCACTAAACTCCCTTGGCATTTTCAGAGACAATTTTTGCCAGGATTATTCGAGTGCCTGCCCTTCTCTTAATGATCACAGAAAATCCAAGCAGAGGAAGCTCCTTGCCATATGTTCCAAGGATAGGAAGAAAGAGATAACCAGACAGTAAAGTCAATCCCTGTAAAGTCTACTGAGTGGATAGCTCACCCTGGTTCAGTGGTGAATCCTCTTTGACGTAGCTTTGGCAACCTTCTCCACTGAAGCCACCACAGGCAGCTAAGCGGCATAGTAAATAGAGCTTCTCAGAATCAGGAAGACCTGAGTTCAAATCTAGCCTCAGATGAACTAGCTGTGTGACTCTAAGCAAGTCATTTAACCTCTGTTTGCCTCAGTCTTCTCATCTGTAAAATGGGGATAATAACAGCACCTGCCCATCAAAGTTGTTATAAGGATCAAATGAAATATTATTTGTGAAGTGCTTGGCATAGTACCTGGCATATAGTAGGCACTATATAATTAGGGAAAGACTAAGGAAAGCTCCATGTTTTTTATGTCATCTCAAAACACCCATGCTTTCAGTGCTGAGATCACCAGGTAATTTCAGTGCATATTCCGTGGGATGCCCCTTCTTGTTACTGTTATTATTATTGTTGGTGTTGTCGCTGAGTCTTGTCGGACTCTTCATGACCCCCTGGACCATAACACGCCATCTCTTCTGCCTTCCACTGACCGTCCATGGGGTATTCTTGGCAAAGATACTGGAGTGGTTTGCTATTTCCTTCTCCAACCAATCCAACCCCTTCTACAAATAAAATCCCCACCCTATGGGGGGGAAAAAGCACTTTTCTCCTTAGTTGCACAGCCATATTTTCTTCCACAGCCTCTTATACAGGTAAGGCTTGGGGGCTGTCATAGGATCTCCCAGTTCATAAATTCCCAAGTGTCCAGAAGGAGTTTGGTGAAAAGTTTAATGGTGCCATTATACAGGTGAGTGTTATGCAGCGGTAGAACCCCCCAGGGATGCCGAATCTCTGTATTTCATACCTGCCTTTCTCTCTCAGTCCCTCCTCTCCAGAAATAAACAAACTGTCTGTTCCAGTCTGATTGGCCACCTCCGTGAATCTCCTTATGAATCTCCATGTAGACCAAGCTGATGCCTGCCTTGGCCCTTTTTTAGGTAGTTTTCCCACTGTATCCTATTTGCCAAAACAGAGTCTGCATTTCACGGCTCAGCTTGTCTCAGAAGCTTCATTAAGGTCTTCCTTGGGCAAATATTTCCGATGCTAAGTGACACAGTAGATAGGGTGATGGGCCTCAAGTTAGTAAGACCCAAGTTCAAATGCGACCTCAGACATTTACTAGCCGTGTGAGTGTGACCTTGAGCAAGTCACTAACCTGTTTGCCTCAGTTTCCCCATCTGTAAAATGGGAATAATAACAGCCCCTACCTCCTAGGACTGTTGTGAAGATCAAATGAGATAACTGTAAAGTGCTTAGCCCAGTACCTGGCATACAGTAAGTGCTATATACATGTTAGTTATCATTATTGTTATTATCTCTGCCTTCCCCTGGCTTCGCTGGCACTAATCATCCTTGCCACTCAATTAATTGCATAGTATTATATCTAGCAAGACAGTTGCCACTTTCTACTACTGTGGATTTTGTCACTCTACCAAAACTACTCAGTTAGTTCAACACTTCCTAAGAAAGTCAACGCCAAGAGACAAAGACAACAGGACACGTGGGACTGAGATATTGTCGCACCTAGTCAGGCCCTCACTTTAAAGGAATCTCTTGGGAATCATAGAATCATAGAATGTTAGAACACAAAGGGAACTTAGGGGCATTAGACCCTCTCTTTATATGTAAGGAATCTTAAATTCAGAGATTACATAAATCAGGAACAGAGCTGCAATGAAGACCCTTGTTTCCCAATTCCTATCTAACACTTTTCTCACTAAACCAGAGTGATCTCAGAATGTGTTGTGTCTTGAAATAAGTGAGGACTGACCATTATATTTTTCCCCTGGTTATACATGTGATTTATTTTCCCAGCTGATTTCTAAGCTTGAGAACAGAGATACATCATATTTATTTTTATTCCTCTCAAAATCCCATTGCCTCCTATGGGAGCCATCTACTTCAGAATAACTCTATTAGCATTTTTCCATTATATCAATCAATAAATAAATGAATGAATTATATAAAAATATAGATAGATAAAAATAAATAGATATAGATAGATAAATAAAATTTATTAAATATATGTTATGTATATAATATATATATATATATAAATTAAATATAAATATAGATAGATAAATAAATTTATTAAATGCCTAGTAGGTGCCAGGTACTGTGTTAAACCATAGGGATGCAAAAAAAGACAAAAAGATAGTCCCTGTCCTCAAGGTGCTTACAATCTAATGGAGAAGAATACACACAAACAAATATATACAAAGCAAGCTATATATACAGGATAAATAGGAAACCATTATAAGAGGGAAAACACTGTATTTAAGAGGGTTTGGGGAAGACTTCCTGTAGAAGGTGGGATTTTATTTGGGTTTTAAAGGAAGCCAGAGAGGTCAACAGTCATAACAGAGGAAGGAGAGGTTTCCAGGCATGGGGGACAGTCAGAGAAAATGCATGTAGCTAAAAGATGGAATGTCTTGTTTGTGGAACATCCAGGAGGCCACTGTCACTGGACTGAAGAATACATGTTGAAGAGTAAGGTGTAAGAAGACTGGAAATGTAGAAAGAGGAAAGGTAAGAAAGGTTTTTTAGGGCTTTAAATTTTGCATTTGCTCCTGAAGGCAACAGGAAGCCATTGGAGTTTATTGAGTGTGGTGTGTGTGTGTGTGTGTGTGTGTGTGTGTGTGCACGTGCGCGCACGTGAAATGATTTTAGGAAAACAACTTTAATGCATTTTATGAAAATCACTTTAATGGCTGAATGGAGAATGGGTTGAAGTGGGGAAAGGCCTGAAGCAGGAAGACCTATGAGCAGGCTACTGTAATAGTCTAGGGGGGAAGTGATGAGGGTATGCACTAGAATGGTGCCAGTGTCAGAAGAGAGAAGGAACATATTTGAGAGCTGTTGCAGAGGTGAAATCGACACACCTGGGCAATATGAGGGCTGAGAGACAGTGATGAGTCCAAGATGATTCCTAGGTTATGAGCCTGAGGGCCTGGGAGGATTACTGTGCAGTAATAGGGAAGGCAGGAGTGGAGGAGCTTTTAGGGGGAAAGATAATAAGTACTGTTTTGGACATACTGAGTTTAAGATATCTACTAGACACTTTATGTCAAACTGAAATTTTCCACTCCATTGCCTACCAATGATTGCTCCTAGGTCTGCCTTTTTGAGTCAAGAACAAATCTAAATCCTGTTCAACAAAACATTCATCTATATATCCCACCTTGGTGACTAACACATGGTAGGTACTTTGTAATCATTTATTAATGAACAAAGGATGAAATCATGAATTGAGTACTATCCAGAAGTCCCACCCACTAGAGTCACTATGTAGACAGTTGGTAGCTCAGTGAATAGAGGGCTGCAACTGGAGTCAGGAATGCCTTAATGCAAATTCAGCCTCAGATACTTATTAGCTATATGACCCTGGGAAAGTCTATCTCAGTTTCCTCAACTGCAAAATGGAAATAATATCTACCTCCCAAAGTTGTGAGGATAACATGCAATAATGTTTATAAAGCTCTTTACACAATGCCTGGCACATAGTAGGTGTTTAATAAATATTTGTTTCCTTCCTTCCTTCCTCATGAATATTTGGAAAGTACATTGTGTACAAATTTAGTAAAAATGCTCAATAAGTGAACCTAACATTCACTCTAAATTCCAGTATCATTCCTCTACCTTCCACTGGGAAAAGAAGTCTTACCAATGAATTTCCTATGTTTATAAGCAATTCAATCCAATTCAGCAAACATACCAAAGGCCCGCAGGGCAGAGAGTTAAGGAATCAAAGATGAAACTACCTATGGTCTGTACCTTCAAAGACCTCACAATCCAGTAGGATGTTAAGACAGGTCACAAATAACTGTATAATTTTAGGATGTGATACATTGCCAACAATAACTTAATTAGAGAGATGTGAAATTCAAGAAGGCAGGGATCACTTCTAGGAGGAAAACTGGGGAAAGTTTCTTAAAGGAGGTGGAAGGACTTCAATCAACAACCATTCTCTCTCCTAGACCTGTTTCCCATATTTTTTTGGTTTTGGTGGTACATACTTCATATGTTCTACTAATTATTACCTTGATTTTGTTCAAAGGTCAGAACAATGGATTTGCAAAGAACCCAATTTAGGTTTGATGTCAGGAAAAATCTCCTAACAATCAGAGCTGTCCAAAAGCAGGATGGGCTTCCTGAAGAGCTGTGATTTCCATGTCCTTGGTAGTCTTTAAGCACAGGATGGTTGACTACTATCTGTGGGACCAGATGGTAACTTCCCACTCTCAGATCCTATGATGCTGTGATTTGACTTCAAACTACATTTCCAACATTGTCTTATACTATTCCTATTCATTCATTCTATGTTCTAGCCAAACTGGACCAATTGTGTTCCTGATGTATTTTATTTCCCCTCTTCTTATGAACTCAACAAACATTAAATAATATGAACATTTCCATATAAAATCTATATGTCCACTACATATACACACATATATATGTGTAACATATAAGAGCATTGTATATAAAATGTAAACTTCTATTATTTACATTAAAAAACTATGGTAATAATTTCAAATACAGTAACAAAACTGCCTTGTCCACCTATCAACAGTCACTTCTGAACTTCCTTTTGCTCTCTTGTATACATTTTTAATGTTTCATTGATACTCTTTTATTCTTTTTTTTGCACCAATAATATTACCCACCCTCAACAAATAATTATAGTTAAGCAAAACAAAGTAACATATTCTAGCCTTTGAGTTCAAAGAGAAAAAAACAGTCTAATCTTTCTTCCATATGAGGAAGACTTGAAATACTTGAAGACAGTTATTATGTCCCCTTCTCTCATTCTGAGACTCCTCTTCTCCTGCCTAAAAATCTACAGTTTCTTCAACTAATTGTAATACTGAGATTCAAGACCTTTATCAACATTGTTCTTTCACCATGATACCTAGAACTGAATAGGATACTCTGGCAAGGGCAGAGTACATTGGAACTATCACTTTCTGGAATCTATGTCCTTCTTAATGGAGTCCGAGATCATATTAGGTTTTGTTTAGCTACTACATTATGTACTGCTGACCCATATTGAGATAGTAATAGGCTAAAATCCCCAATTTTTTCCATAAAACTTCTGTCCAACCATCCCTCTCCTATACTTTTGAAGTTGATTTTTTTCATCTC
Organism: Trichosurus vulpecula; assembly: GCF_011100635.1. NCBI lineage: Eukaryota > Metazoa > Chordata > Mammalia > Diprotodontia > Phalangeridae > Trichosurus > Trichosurus vulpecula. The sequence continues at coordinate 330,642,003 of NC_050575.1, forward strand.
CAAATGCAAGACTTGACATTTATCCCTATTTAATTTCATCTCACTAGATCCAGCCCAATGCTCTAGCCTGTCAAGATTCATTTGGATCCTTATTCTGTCATTCAATGTGTTAGCCATCCCTCTCAACATTGTCATTTGTAAATCTAACAAGCATACTATTTATGACTTTATCCAAGTCATTGATAAAAATATTAAACTAAAAAGGGCCAAGCACAGAAGAGAAGATACTCCACTGGGACCTCCAATCTTGCTGACATTAATGATACTCTTTGAGTCCAGCAAGCCAGCTAGCTATTCATCTGTCTAATGTATCATTGCCAATTCCACATTTTTCCATCTTTTCAACAAGAACATGAGATAATTTATAAATATTTTGTTAAAATCTAGTTTAACAAAATCCACTGTATTCTTGCCCTCCCCAACTACATATTCAGTAATATAATTTGAAAGCAAGGTTCTTGATAGATATATTTTTATTTTCCTCTTTGAAGCCAGAGCATCTAGCATGGTGCCTCACCCCTAGGAGGGACTTAATGAATGCTTATTGACTTAAACTGACATTATTTAGGGTCTTAATTTGTGGAGTTTATATATTATTCTGTAGGCAATGATCAAGCCTCATAGGTTTTTGAGGGCTTGATTAATATGTTAAATTGGTACATTAGGAAAATTATTTTGGTAGTGACATGAAGGCTGGATTACACTGGGGAAAGATTAGAGTCAGTGTGACTTTTTAAGAAAATTATTATAATAGTCTATGCAGGAGGTTATAAAGATCTGGACTGGGTTGTAAGGGCAATGGGAGGGGAAAAGACAAGGGACCGATGTCAGAGACAGAGAAGTAAGAATGAGAAGGCTTGTATGATGATTGGATTTGGGGAGCTGGGATGATGAAAGCAAAGGAAGAATCAAAGACTGCTTTTTGTATTGAGCCTCGCTGGGTAGATGGTGGTACCATCAAGAGAAAGAGTAAAATAGTGAAGAAGACCAGATTTTAGATGAGCAGATGAATAATTTAGTCTAGAACATTAGAATTTGGTAAACTGGCAGACTATTCAGGTAGAGATTTCCAACAATTAGATGGAAATTATAGAGTGAACTTGGGGAGAGGTTAAACATAAAGATGTTGACATAATCTATATGGAAAAATAATTAAACCATAGATGTGACATATAAATTATCCAGCCATACAGAGAGAAGATAGATCAGTGAAAGAGCCTTGAAAGAGCCCCCACACTTGGGGGCAAGAGGAGAAGGAAGAACCAACACAGGTAAAGATAGAAGAAACAGAAGAAACAGAAGCAATGCCACGTGTGTGAGCCAATTGACAATAGAGAACCAAGAAAGAAGGTGGTCACCCATGTCAAATGCTACATAAAGTTCAAGGATGATAATTTTTGTGAAAAAGGCAAATATATCCATTATTGATTTATTATAGCTCATTCATTTGATTAAAAAGTCCAGATCTCAAATCAGTGTAACACTGTGCTATGTGTTAGAGAAACTAGCTTGAACTTAAAAGAGCATGCTTTGCATAAACACATACACACAAAAATGCAAAGCTCTGCATTCCAGGAAATTGAAAGGATACTTAACGGTGTAAATTAATATTATGAGAGTCTGTAATAGAGTCATTAGATTTTTAAAAACAATTTTCAAAGTATATCACCTTGTGCACTCTAGATGTGTCACATGTGGGTAATTTTCTCTAGTAGCACTGGATTTTCCAGGGATAGGGAGGGGGCAATATTTCTCATAAAGCAAAAGATTCTAAAGTTTGAGGGAAATTATCTAGGGCCAACATTTTTCCAGTTAACACTAGAAGAGATATAGTTCCTTTCCCATTTTCTCAGAAAAAAAAATCTTTGGAAAGGGCTGTTGAAATATATAATTTTATGAAATAGGTTTTTTTTAAACCTAATAGCTTTAAAAACAAATCCAAAAACACTATCTCCATAAAACATCATTCTAGGGCACATCTCACATTTCTGTCTGATATATATGTGTATGTATACACACAGAAAAGAGAAGGAGAAGGGATGGAGGGAAGAGAGAGACAGAGACCAAGAGTGAGAGAAGGGAGAGAGGTTGTCGTTACTCTTTTTAAGGCATGAAACAAAATGTTCCAAAACATCCCAAATTAATGTTTCATATGGATTGAGGATGAGGATGTCAATTATTTCATCAATGAACTGTCTAACTGTGACTTTGGATAAGTCACTTAAAACCTTCATGCCTCAGTTTCTTCAACTGTAAAATTAGGGAGTTGGATAAGATGATCTAAAATTCTAAAAAATCGAAAATACTACAATCCTATAAAAGGCTGCATGTGAAATGAATGGGCGGCAATATGACTAATCTGCTTATTTTGGCTATCTTCATTATCAGTTCAGCTTGCCAATCACTCATTTTACCCATAACCAACAGCTTTAATCATGTAGATGGCTGAAATGAACAGATCAGTTTATCTGCCAGTTACAAAACTAGCCCTTTTGTTTTTCAATATATGTATCAATACAGAATCATGACTACAACAAGATCCAGGAGACCTGGGTTTGTAGTCTTGGTTTTCCCAGTAACTAAATGTGTGACCTTGAGCAAACCACTTAAATTCTTCATGCATCAACTTTCCTGTCCATTGTCTAGAAAAGCTCATCTTCCCTATTTCATAAAGTTGTTGAGAAGGCAGATCAGGAGAACACACTTACGGGGTCCTGGAAAGTAAAATGAACCTTTAATAACGTGCAATCTGTATTGCTATTATTATTCCTACATATTTTATGGACAATTTGTCAATTAAATATAGTCACTGCTTTTTGTTATAAGAATATTTCATCTCATAATTTGTCCTTTTATTCAACTGAACAAGCAAGAGGATGGAGGAAGAAATGGGATAGAAGCAGTATTACAAAATGTTTTCTCCCCCCCAAATAGACAAATCTTGGGATATTCAATTTCACCATAGAAAAATGTCTAGTAGGATATTCTTCATGATCTAATAAAAAAGAGACACCTCAAATTTTGTAAATCCTCTTGCACTTATTTTGTTATTCACATGATTATGGGAAAAGGAAATGATACGGCAATACCCAATTTATGAATAGCCAAAAAAACCCAAAACAATTATAAAGTACACATCTGCTCAGGAAATCAATGCATATTTTGCTGGTAGTTTACTTAATAACTATGCAAGAACACTTTATATTATGTTGAATTATTCTGAAATATATTCAGCCATTTCAGAAAATAAAGAAATTTCCTCAACACAGTTGAATTTTTAATGGACCCACATTACAATGGAATTTCTCTCTACCCCCTTTTCTCTTGATGGATGAAGTAAAAAAGTAATCAGCCCCAAGTACCATCTGGTTCCATTTCTCAATTCAAGTTTGTTATAATGGGAATAATATTAGATACAATCCTGGGATCACAGATTTAGAGCTGTAAGGGTCCTCAGAGTCCAGAAATTGAAGCCCTAAGAGGCTAATTGCCTAAAGTCATATAGGTCATAATTGGCAGAGCCAGGATTTGAACCTTCATTCTCTGACATCAAATGTATTTCTCTTTCCCCTATTCCATGCAGGAAACCTAGGTTTAAGGTCCTATTTGCTACTGAATATCTCCATGGCTTTGAGAAATCAACAAGCATTTATTAAATGCCTACAATATGCTAGATATTGTTCTAACAGGAGTAATTCTGTCCTCAAGAAAATTTAAATATTAATGAATTAGACAAAATGTATGTGTATATATATATGTATATATGTGTTTATATATAACGTATATATATAAACACATACACACACTATAAAGAAGACATGCAAAATACATGTAGGGTGTTAGGGATATTCCTACAGGAAAAGCCTCTTGCAGAAGGCAACCCTTGAACTGAGTTGAAGGAAACCAGGGATTAAGAGACAGAGGTGAGGAGGGAAGACATTCCAGGCATAGCAGTCAGCCAATGCAAAGGCAGAGAGAATGGAAATTAATCCATATGTAAGGAGCAAGTAGGTTAATATGGCTGGACCACAGAATGCATGGTGGGAAATAAGGCATAAGGTAGGGAGTGGCTAGTTTGAAGAGTTTTAAGTGCCCCAAAGAGAAATTTATGTATGATCCTAGAAGTAATAGGGAGTTACTTAAGTTTGAATAAATCAGTTCATCACTCTTGACTTCAATTTCCTTACCAAGAAAAGGAAAGGAAGCAATTAAATGGGTTTTTTGCATCCTTGATGTCTCAAATTAAATTCTACAAACATTTATTGAATACCTACTGTATTCAAGGCTACTGTGGTAGCAGCTAAGGATACAAAGTTAAAGACTGACATAGTCCTTACACTCAAGAAATTTATAATGTATTAGGGGATAATATATGTAACAACTAAAAAGATAACTAATATTATCTATAAATATTTCATCAACAAAAGAGAAAAGACATAAATGAATTGAGCGTTCAATTTAAAAAACTACAAAATCAACAAATAAAAAACATCAAAATAGCAATTCTAAAAATTAAAGAAAATATACAAAATGAAAGTAAACAAGAACAACACCATAAATTACCAGGAACTTAAAAAATAACAAAATAGATGAAGCATTAGCTGGTTTGGTTTTTAAGTGGAAAACCAAATCATCAATATTAAAAAATTAAAAGGAGAATTCAAAACACATGAAGAAGAAACAAAGGAGATTATTAGAAACTATTCTGCCCAATTCTATGTCAACAAAACTGATAACTTTACAAATGTTCAAAGAAAGAGAACAGAAAATGGAAGAAACCACAAAAAATTTCCAAATAAAAAAACTCAAAGAACAGTTAATTCCAAAGCTATATAAGCTGTTTGTAAAAATAGGAAAAGAAAAATTTCTACCAAATTCTTCTATGGTCTCAATATCTAAACCCACAGAGGGTCAGAAAAGACAAAGAATTACAGCCCAATGTCCCTAATGAATATCAACACAAAAAAATAAATAAAATATTAAAATGAAATATTAACCTATTAAAATGATTTTACACTACAAATCAGATTATGCAGGAATGCAGAGCTGGTATAATATTAGAAAAACTGTCAACTTAATAGATTATATTAATCGCAACAATATAAATATCAATAGGTTCAGAAGAAGCTTATAACAAAGTACAACATACATTTCTGTTAACACAAAAGATGTAGGAATAAGGCAGTCTTTCCTTGAGACAGTTAGTAGTATCTATCTAACTTCAAAAGCCAAGTTTATATGCAATGGGAATAAACTAAAGGCCTTTCTGACAAGAATAAGGGTAAAGCAAAGATATCTATTATTACTACTACTATTTAATACTAAATGTCAGCTATAGCAAAAAGATTAAAAAAAGAAATTGAAGGCATAAGTATAGATGAAGAAATATCTCCCTTTTTGTAGATGATGTGGAGGTTTACTTAAATAACTCTAGAGAATCAACTAAAAATTAAATGAAATAGTAACCAGCAAAGTTGGAGGACATAAAATAAATCTACATAAATCATCATTACTTGTATATAAAGGCAATAATTCCCAGCAGGAGAAAATAAAAAGAGAAGCTCAATTTAAAATAACTACAAAATATATAATACACTTGGTAGTCTGCCAATCAACACACACACACACACACACACACACACACATACACACACACAAATACCAAGAAAAATTATATATGAATGTAATTATTGTGAAATACTTTTTACTGAAATAAAGAGACCTTAAAATTGAAGAACTATTAATTGCCCAGGGATAGGCTGAGACAATACAATAAAAATGTTGATACTATCTAAATTAATTAACATTCAGTGTCATAAAATTCAAACTATTTGTGGGTTACTTTATAGAAGCAGAAATAATAATCAAATTCATCCAAAAGAAAAACAGGTCAAGAATCTCTCAAAGGGAAAAAAATGGGGGGAAAGAGAAAATAAATGGGTCCCAGCAATATCAGATCTCAAATTGTACTGTAAACAGAAATCACCAAAAGAATTCATTATTAGTTTTGATACAGAGAGGTTAATCATTGGAACAGATTAGTTTTATAACATTCAGAAACAAATTAACCAAGTAGTCCAGTGTTCAATAAACCCAAAGACCCCACTATTGGGCAAGGACTCACTATTTAACAAATATTGTTGGGAACCCTGAAAAGCAGTCTGGCAGAAATTAGGATTAGACCAACACCTTACACCAAATATCAAGATAAGCTCCAAATGAATTCATGGTACAGATTAATAATGTCATACTATAAACATATCATAAACAAAAGGTCATATTATAAATCTATAAAGAAAATATCTTTCAGATATATATATGGCAGAAGAATTTATGACCAAACAATGGTTCAAGAGAATTACAAAACACAAAATGGTCAGTTTTGATTACATAAAATTAAAAAAGCTTTTTCACAAACAAAACCAATGCTGGTAAAATTAGAAGAGAAACAGTTAACTCAGAAAAAAAAATTTTGTTGCAAGTTTCTCTGATCAAAGTCTGATAGTTAAGATATATAAAGAACTCAATCAAATTCATAAGAATAAGAAAGATCCCCCACTTGATAAATGTTCAAAAAGTATGAACAGGCAATTTTCTATGGGAAAAATCCAACCTATTAATAGCCCTATAAAAATGCTCCTAATTATTAATAATTACAAAAGTACAAATTGAGATAACTCAGAGGTTCCACCTCATACCTCTCAGACTGGCAAGTTAACAAATAAGGAAAATGATAAATGTCATAGGGGCTATAGGAAACAGGAACATGAGGGTACTCTTGGTATCGCTGCAAACTAGTATAGTCATTCAGAAAAGCTATTGGAAGTATATCCAAAAAGTTATTAAACCATGCATTCCTTTTGACCCAGTGATATTATTAGTAGGCATATAGCCCCAAGGGCTCAAAGAAAGAGGAAAAGAACCACAAGTACAAAAATATTAATAGTAATCCTCTGTAGTAGGAAAAAATTGAAACTAAAGGAGTACCCATAAACTAAGGAGTGGATAAACCAATGATAGTATATGAAATACTGCTGTCCCATGAGAAATGGTGAAAGGGATAGGTACAGGGAAATCTGGGGAGATTTATATGAATTGTTAATGAATGAAATGAACAGAGACAGGAGAAAATTTATAAAAACAACATTGTCAAGACAAATAACTATGAAATATTTAAGGGATTTGTTAATCTGATCAGTTCAATGACCAAATAAGATTCCGGGGCACTAATATGGAAATATGCTACCCACTTTCTGATATAGAGGTGATGGACTCAAGATGCAAAAAGGGATCTATTTTTGCACATTTCAAATGCATGTTTTTATTTGCTTGACTATGAATATCTGTTATAAGAATTGGGGGGGGGGGCAGGTAGGTGGTGCAGTGAGTAGAGCACCGACCCTGGAGTCAGGAGGACCTAAGTTCAAATCCAGCCTCAGACACTTAACACGCTTACTAGCTGTGTGACCTTGGGCAAGTCACTTAAACCCAATTGCCCTGCCTTCCCCCCTCAAAAAAAATAAGAATTTTTTTTTTCTTTTCAGTAGGGGAGGACAGATGAGAGGGAGAAAAATTAAATGCCTGTTAATTGAAAAAAATTAAATAAAATTTTATATGAGATACCTAATAACTATAAAAAACATGAAAGTCTGGAAAGAGTGTCTTTGTATAAGCTGACCCTCTAGTGTGGAATGGACTTCCTTGTCACCTATACTTAGAAAAGCTAGCTTCCTTTAAGTCTTACTTTGTGCCACCTCCTCTCACGCAAAAAATTTTCAGACCCCTTTAGTTGTTTCAGAACCCCTAGTGATTATTTCCATCTCAAATTATCATATATACACCTATCTCTTTACATGTTATATCCTGCCCTCCCCCACCTCTCAGTAGAATGTCTACCCCTAGAAGACAAATAGAGTTTTTCACCCTGCTTTTGTATTTCCAAGACCTAGGAGGATGCTTTATGCATATTTAGTGGATGCTTTTTGAATTGGTCCTCCACATTTCTTACCTGGCTGCATTACTCTAAGATGTCTCTGACTTCTCCAGCATGCACCAGAAAGGTCATTATTGGGAAAACCTGATTAGCCTGCAAGATCCCATTAGCCTTGGTACCACCTCCTCACTACCTTCTGCCCCTATAATTAAAGGGTGGAGCCAGGAATTCCAAAACCTCCATTTAAGGAAGGAGCTAAACTCAGGCATCTTCATATTTCTTACCTGGCTATACTACTCTGAGACATCTCTGATTTCTTCACCATGTCTCAGAATTGGTTATCTCCTCAATCCCAAGCTGTCCCCCTTTTCAGCTTTTTAAAAAATATCTTCCCTCATTAGACTGTTATCTTCTTAATACAGAGAAAGTCTTTCTTTTATCACATTTGTATCCTCAGTACTTAGTACAGTATCTGGTACACAGTAGGTGCTTAATACATACTTATCAATAATTGAAGCAGGAGGGTCATGGATGGCTTCATAGATGAGGTGGCACTTGTAGTGGGCCTTAAACTTAGAGAAGTATTTTTTTTTTATTTTTTGGAGGGGAGAAGGGAAGACAATTGAGGTTGTGACTTGTCCAAGGTTACAAGGCTAGTAAGTGTGTTGTGTCAGGTCCTTCTGACTCCAGGGCTGGTGCTCTGTTCACTGTGCCACCTATCTGTCTCCTAGAAAAAAGTATTTCAATAGGTTAAGTTAGTTCCAGGAACAAAAAAAAATGGTGTGTATACATTCCTAGTTGTAGGAGAGAAGATAGGATTAGCAAGAAGACAGCCCAGCCTGGCTGGAACAGAGTACATTAAGGGAAATACTTTGAAATTGGGCTGGAAGGGTAAGTTGGCAATAATAAAAAGGAACGTTATCTTGAAAGACTACAGAATTCTGATCAATGCAAGTCTAATCGTGGCTTCCAAAGACAATGGTCAATCTCAGCTCTTGTCAAAGAGGTTGGGGGCTATCAACATGGAATGTATCATACATTTTCAGACAGATTGATATATTGACTTGTTTTGCTTAGCCGTACTTTTTGATACAAAGGTTTTCATTGGGGTAGGGGAGAGAGTTGATTGGGAAGTAAATTTAGAAAGAGCATTAATAAAACATTTCTTTAATGTAAGCTGAGTTGAAGCCAGATTATAAAGGGTCTTAAAGGCTAGAGAATGGAATTTGTTTTTTTTTCCACAGATAAAATGTGTTTTTTAGCAGGAAAGTACATGATCATACCTATACAAGGCAGCAATGTGAAAAGTAAATTGGAGAGGGGAGGGACTAGGAAAAGGGAAACTATCTAGAAGGGAATGATAATAATCTAGGTTGAAGGGGATGAGGACCTCAACCAGGGAGGTGGGTGTGGAAGAGGAAAGATGAGATGGAGTTAATAGATATTGTGGTGGTGGTGGTGGTGGTGGTGGTGGTGGTGGTGGTGGTGGTCGTGATGGTGGAAACAATGGGACTTGATCATTTTGGGAGGTGAGAGAAAGGAAAAAGTCAAATGCAACTGAGATTTTGAGCTCAGTGGACTTGGAGAATGATGTTCCCATTAAACAAGAAGTGGGAGATTGAGGAGAAAAGGAAGTTTTTAGGGATGTGGTGACAAATTTATTTTGGAATATGATGTTTGAGGTGTTAACAGGACATCCAGGTGGAGTTTTCCAGCAAGCAGATGAAAAATCAAAATATACTTGAAGAAATCAGGGCTAGAGAGAATAGCATCATAGACTGGGAGATAATCTAGGCAAAATCATTGATTTTATAGATGAAGAAACTGAAGTCCAGAGAAATGGAATGTAACCCTTGTAACATTGGTATGGGACTCTCTCCATATGGTGATGAATGCCCTGCCCAACAAGAGGGACAGGGTAGAGCTGGCAAGATGTGAGAGCTTCAGTTTTCAGTCAGTCCTCCTCTGGGGACTCTTCAAATGAGATAGTGAAGCCCCTTTGGGGCTATCAAAGTGAAAATCTTCAAGTCAGTTTCCAGCTTCAAGAGAGAACCCGGAAGCGACCAACCCTAGTTCAGGTTGATAAAGGAAAAAACTCTGGGAAGAGCTTCATCATGTTTCTATTTCCAGCTTGCTACTCTAGAGATTTCGGGGAATTTACCTTGGATGAAAGGTAAGATATGCTCTCTTGGTTGAGCTGACTTATCTTGCTCCCAATGGGAGAACTCCTACAGTGCATTCTCTACTATATATTTCCTATGTATATCTTCTCTGATTTCTGTTTTGCTATGATTTGGATAAATGAGCTTCTTTGCTATTCTTTATGTGTGTTTATTCTGAAACTGGTATTAAGTGGGAAAGGGGCTGAGTCTTGAATATAGAGTTTGGGGACCTCCGTTCCCCCTCAAAAGATGAAGTGATTAAAAGTTATGTGTAACCTAATCATGTTCCCTAGAGGAACAATATGAAAGGGATCACATAAATATACTACCACAGTACCCCTTCTCTCTGAGAAGAGCAAAGTGGTGGCCTCTGGTTCCGATTTCCTGCTTTTCTTCCTGGCAGGAATGAAAGTCTCTTTTGGAGAAAGGTGGGGAGAGAAGAGGCTAGAGATGTCTATTTTATCTCTCTATGAGCCACACAAGGACAGCAGCCTCACCACACATCATGCTCGTCTCCACACACATGCCCCACCACTTTTTATCGCTACAGGAGTAACGTTTTCAAGGTAAGATAAGTAGTACATGGACAAATCACTTAACTACCCTGGGTCTCAGTTTCACCTGTCAAATGATGGGGTTAGACTAGAACACAGCTGTCAAACTCCCTGCCCAGGGGTTACATGCAGCCCACAACACTCCTGAGTATGGATTGATCCAGATTAAAATGTAAGTATGGAGCAGCTAAGTAGTGTAGTAGATAGAGTACCAGGCCTGGAGTCAGGAAGAATCATCTTCCTGAGACCAAATCTGGACTCAGAAACTTACTAGCTGTGTGACCTTGAGCAAATCACTTAACCCTGTTTATTTTAGTTTCCTCATCTGTAAAATAAGCTGGAGAAGGAAATGGCAAACCACTCTAGTATTTTTGCCAAGAAAACTCCAAATGGGGTCATGAACAGTCAGACATGACTGCAAAGAACTGAACAAAAAAAATGTAATTAGGAAATATTTAACAAAACTAATAAAATACAATAAAACATAAATATTACATTTTTAAAAGAATATGAAGCCCACAGGAACCCTCATATACAGATTAGAATTCCCCCACCACACATATCCCATTTCTATTTGTTTGACATTACTGAACCAGAGGACATCTAAAGGCTTTTCCAGTTTGGAAGTTATGATTTTATAATCCTATTACTCCTCTGACTCTAAAGCCACCAGTCTATCTATCTCCTCATAGCTTTTCTGACCATAACTCTATGCTAGAGAAGTAGAAAAAGTCCTTTAAAGGGCTATTTAGAGCATTTCATTATGATCATGACCAATTCAGCTTGATGTGCCATCACTATTGAGTATCTCAACAATCACTCTGCAGTTTTCCTTATTCCATTAGAGTAGAAGCTGCTTGGAGGCAGGAACTTTGCTGTCTTCCTCCTTTGTATCCACAGTGTCATAATGAAATAATCACTTAATAAATTTTTATTAACTTGATCCCTCCCTACCTCAATCCAGTTAGACCAATTCAGGAGTACAAAGTTTTAACTATAAATGTCAACCAGGCTGAACTGAACTATTTAAAATTGGAGTTTTCTATGTACTTAAATAGTTTTACAGCTTTTTAAAAATAAAGCTCAATTAGCCAAAATGCTTAAGGAACAACAGAGGGCACAGAGACAGAGTTCTGGTCAGTTGAAATTTCTGGTTAATTTTAAGCAGAAACTCCATATTTTAACTTTTTTGGCAAACATCTTAAAATGAAATGAGCCCACTTTCCTGTTTTAGCAAGTAATAAACATAATTTGATTTTTCTTTGATGACTGGGGATTTTGGAAGCCCTCGGAATTCTGAATAGTTAATGTTTGCTGAATTAAACTAAATTTTCCAGTATTAGATGGAGAAAGCAGAGAAGATCAGGCTGCAGGTGCTATGACCTTAGAGTATCTGTGGAATTTTCTTTAAAAAAACTGTTATATATTCTACTTCACTTTCAGGAATTAATTTAAACAGAGAAAAACAATCCATTTAAATAAGGGCTCCAGTTAAGTGGGCTCCAATTAATAAAGTTTCACCATACATAGTTTTCTCTTGCAAATACTTGTAAGGAGACATGCAGAATTTTCTCTCACTACTGACTTAACAAATGCTTCATCACTATATTCTTCACTACAGCAGCCTAAATGGTCACGCTAAAAATATGAAAGTCACAGCACTGTTTTAACCTTTTGTGATGTTTCTCTAATTGAGAAAATATGAGCTAAATATATTAAACAGTTTCTTAGGATTAAGAGTAAAATAAATGATGTGGTATAACTCTTAAATACTCATTAAAACAATGGAATAAATAAACACTTCTTACTCTAGAACATATAACACTTCTTTTGGATATAAAACTTGGATTTTGAAAAGTCTCATGACTCTAATGTTTACCTGAAAGCCTTTCAATGACTTCTCTAAAGGTTATATAGTTTGTCATACAAAAATTGATTGGCTCTATTTTTAAATGTGTCCTGTTTAACCGATGTTTTTCTAAATATTTTGGGGAATACCTTTGTAACACCTCTTCTGGGGTCATTCTGCCCAGCTTGCACTCAAACAGGTTTTGGTCCCCAGAGGGTGGCTCATTATAATACTACTACTCTTGATGTTGCAAGGATAGCACTAAGTGGCTGGATTTCTAGTATAGTCATTCACAGATCCCCACCAGGGCCTTTCTATTTGCAATTAGTTGGCTCCAACTCTGGGATTTTCAGTTCCCAAATTTGAAGTCCTCCACCAACAAAGTGGACTATCACTTAACCAGCTCTTCACAGGGAAGACTGTTATTTCTACCACAGTTTCAATGGAATCTCTGATTCTTTCAGTTGGTTACAAGATGTTTTATAGAGAGAGTCATTTGCCTTCATCTAATAAGCAAACCCCTCTAATCCCTTCTAATTGATTTAAGACTTATTCATACATTATGGTTGTAATTTATTCTTTGTGATGACATCATGATGATTGACTGATTTGTTTGAAGCGTCAGGCCTGCTGGAATTACATGAATTGAAGTGGGGGTTGGAACTTTACTCTTTATACATGCATGTATTATCTTCTTTGAAAATTTCCATGTACTTTATCTATATGTGCGTATTATGGTCATTCTTATACTTAACACTGGCTCTCTTGGTTTTAAGTGGAATTTTTTTCTAATGTACTGATAAATTTTGTTGATTATTTTTTCTTCTCTTCCTCTTTTTCTTTAAAAAATCTTTGTTACACAAGATGTCTCTTTAGAAGGGGGAGGATTGCTCCTCTACCGGACATGTGTGGCAGAGGCGCCAGAGGTGGTGTAGGATGGCTTTCCCAAATGAATCACTGGCAAGGAAGCTGTTTAAAGGAATTTAGCACCTGAACTTCTTGGAATCATTGGAGAATATTTGCTATTTAATAACATGAACACAAATCAAGATTTCAGGCATACAATGAGTAAGTGATTTCCCTTAATCTTGGAAGTTTATTACAAATCCAATGAATGTGCTGGACTCTATGGAATAAGGGAACATGATCAAGAAGAATGGTTAAACCGCAAAAATAAGAACCTCTTCAGTTTGAAGTTTTCTTATCTCTGAGTCATGAAACTGGTCACCTCATTCAGCCTCCTGGGAATATTTTTAATATTTTTGAAGAAAAAGCCAGCCTGGTTGCATAATTGCATCGAATAAAGTCTTTAACTAAAAAACATATATACACACTTACACATATGTATATGTATTTCTTTTTAATTCAAGATAGCCAGATTCTAGTAAGGCAATTGAGATCCTTAATTATTCTGAAACCAGTGGCAGAAAGAAAGGAAGAATTTTCAGCGGAAGCTCTCCTGTCCTAATACATGCTTACTAGTATAAAGATAACATTGAGTAACTTAAAAATGTCAGAGACTGTGACTACATTTAGTTTGTATATACGTCAGTGTTATAGCATGGAGTATGGCAAATTATATGGTTAATAAAATAAAATTGGGGGAAAAAGAAGAGGGAAGATTTAGGGGATTGTTTCCCTCTGGCTCTATTTGCTTAGTACCTAGCCTTTGAGCTAATTAAGTCTGGCTGATTAACCAATGGGGAAGGACTCCAGTAAGGGCACATAAATGATGGTTCTGAGAAGCCCCAGAAATCTCTCAGGTTAACCCCAGAATTCTAAAGTGATGGTAATAATCACCCTGGGCAACTGGTATGCCTGTGAGAATGGAAGTTGAGGAAGCAGCCTCATACATATAACAATCAATCAACATTTCTGAAGTACCCATTACAAAGTAGCAAGTTAATTGAAGAAATAAGTATATGTTAAATTAGTGACTTAATAAATGAAATGGAAAGTCAGAGAAAGAAGAAATCACTTTTGGTCAGAGTGATCAAGAAAGAAGGTAGATTTTGATCTAGGCTTTAAAGGATGAGAAGGTATTAAGTAGATGAATAGGACAGAGGGTGTTCTAAGCCAGGCGAGTTACGTGAGTGGAAGTGGAACAGTGGGAATATCCAAGGTGTGTCTGAAGGACAATGAGTTTACTCAGTTGAAGAAGAGGATAAATGTAGTAGGGATGGCAAGAGGTAAGTTTGGAAAAGGCTGTTGGGATGAAACTGTGTGGGTCCTGTGATTCGAGGTTAAGGAGGTCTCTAGGACTTCAGTGGATAATAATCATTGACTTTTTGAGCAGCAGTACAACACAATGGTACAAAATGTTTTAGGACTACTTACCTGAGAAGGGTATATACGGAACAGATTCAAAAAGAGAGTGGATTCATGCAGAAATATTATTGTGATAGACTTGACTACAGAAGGAGGTGATGGGCTGTCATGTGGAAGATAAAATTAGTCTCGTCCTGCTAAGCAGAGGTTGTAAAGAGACAAATTTGGGCTTGATGTTAGAAAATAACTTCTTTACAATTACATTGTAGAAAGTTCAGTGGGCTGTCTTGGAAGGTGAAAGGTTCCCTCTTAGAGGTCTACAAACAAAGACTAGATGACCACTTGCCAGATATGTTGTAGTGGGGATTCTTTTTCATGGATAATTTGGAAAAGAGATGAGCACTTAGGTCCCTTCCAAGCCTGAGATTCTGTGAAAGAATATTGGTGCTGAAACTCTAGGCATAAACTCCTCAAAAATTGGGAAATTCATGGAAAAGGGGACACCCTCTGAGCTTCTACGAGTGTATTCTTGAGGTCTATTATAATGTAGTTCTGTGTTCATTTATCTTTTCATTTTCACAGAAAGGAAAACAACTTCAAAACTGAGCCCCAGTTTCAACCAGCGTACCTCAGATCACTAGCGTTAATGGGTCACGTCCCTGGAGGGCTCTGCATTTAGAAAAGGCTGTTTGCACATGCGAAAAGGGCTAATACATTTTGTCTAAGTCCCTGAAACAATTGATGTACTCCAGTATGGTGTATGCTTTTTATAATTACACCAGAAGAAAGCATTCTTTATGGAAATAAATGTGCTTTTTAAAAACACATTTCTGAAAAGTAGTGAGCAAGGCATTAATAACAAACTGAAATGATAAACAGAATGGAAGTCTGAGAAAAATTCTATATTTGTATTATACAGGCATTGTTTTCATTCCTGGCACCTTATTTTTCATGTACATAAAGAGAACGCAAGCTACAGCAGGGTGAGACAAAGATCAATGCTGAATGTATTACTTGGCACTGGTCAGACTCAGTTTAATAAGAAAAAAATTGATCCATTAAGCTAAACCTAATTCTTGGACCAAAATGGTTGAAATCTCTTCTTTATATTGCTAGCTTCATAAAGACCTATAATATTTGGAAGAAACAACTCAGGGCTGAGTTTAATAAGATTAAATGTATTGCAAATATACTTAACAAGAATCTATCAAGTTGTTAATGATTGCTATTAATATCAAACAATTTTTGTATAGAATTTTTTATTAGGGTAGTTGTAAAATATAGCCATAAGAAATGCAATATAAAAAGGTTTTCAGGTAATTTGTAACAGCTACAATTGCAGAACCCAAATCTTAACCTACAAGATATAGTAATTTATTTTATCAATCCAGCCTCTAACAGAAGTGCAATTCAATTTGTAAAGTATTTAAGGGTCAGTCATTAGGACAATATAGCTAAGTTCAGATGCACTGAATCTATGGTGGGTAGTCACGTTGTTATATGTAGCATAACAGGAATGTGGGTGTGATTTTTTTTTGGTCACCACAACCCAAATATTTTTGTGAAAACATAAAACTGACTTCTGGGATATGAGTTTCCTAAAGTTAAAATGACTTCAGTCTTATGTTAGATAGGGGTGGGGAAGAGAATGTAAACTAAAAGAGATATCCCACCATCAGAGTTTTAGGCCCAAATTGCATAACTGTATGTGAATCATAGTCTTTCAGAGGTAGAAAGGACCTTAGGGATCTTCTAGCCCAATCCTGTTGCTTTAGATGAGGAAACTGAGGTGCACATTGAACCAGGGATTTTTTTTTCACATTCTGTATGAGAAAACTGCCAGCTGTTTCTATTTGGGAATGTTCAGCACATTTTTTATGTTCACTAGATTTAAAAGTCCACACTCTGTAGCTATAGTAATGTAGAGTCTAGGTAGGCAAAGGAAATTGAGATACACACATATCCAGAGAATTCAATCAACAAAGACAGAAACCTGAAAAATATATGCACCTCAAACTCTTTTTTTTTTGCCTCAAGAACTGAGACTTCCATCAAAATGATCCAGATAATTGCCTCAGCCCAGACATGACACAACTGTTACATTTCAATGAAGCAGCGGCATGAAGAGTTAGTGTTTACAAACATTTTGATCAAGTTTGGAACTTACCAATAGCAACTAAAAAGGGCCATCATAAAAATTATATTTAGTATAGAAGTGATCCATATTTAAATCACTCATATTTGAGATCATAACATAAACACACACAACTGTAACAATAGCAGAGTTTTTTAATGTTATCAGTATATCAAATCAGATAAGAAAAGAAAATCATGTCATTGGACTTATTAAAATGAGAGAATCCACGACAGCTTGCGAACAGGGTGATGGGCTACCTGTCCTTTTACCTCTAGGGCACCAATTTAAATCTTCCCCCATATCAGGAGTGAGAAAAAATTGTTTCCTCCTAACAGCTGTCCAGCGTTCTATGCAAAATGAATAGGTGGTCTCAGTTCACTTCCTGGTAGATAGATGTTCACATTATAGAATTGTCACCAAGGAGAGAGGCCAGGAACTAAAAGATTATTGGAGGAGGGAGGTGGAGAGAGGGTGGGAGAAACCACCATCTGATTCACTACACAATGTATCCTATGCTGGAAAGGTAGGGAGCTTATGAGTGCATTTCAGCTCACAGAGCGCTGATCAGGTGTACTTTACAGTTACTGAATTCATTATAATAAACAACTAAACACAGCATGGGCATATGCTTATAGACTCAAAACACCCTGCCTGAGCAATATTGCAAGAGAGTACACAGACAGCATAAAATAGCTTTCTAAATTATAATCCTAGAATACTTTTTAACTACAAAGTACTTTTAGAGAACTCTGTTGATGCCCAAATTGGTTTCTAAGCATAGAAAGCTTTTCTTGGTAGCCATCTTAATACTGATTTTAAAAAAATATATATCTCTATATATGTACATATATGTATACATACACATGTATACACATACATATATATTCCAATTTAGGTTGATCTTTTTTCTAATTCTTCATCCAAAGCATATAATGTAGTCCACTCCGTAATTTACTTTCAAAGATATCCTTTCAGGAGATGAAGTAACCAAAAGATATTGAAAATCCAAAGTAAATTACATCCTACTGGTTTGACTTCCCTGAAGGAATGGACTACACCCCCTGTAATCCGCTCAGCTCACATCTAATAGACAAGGGATTCAGTTCTGTCTTAATCTTTCCTAAACTGTGACTCTCTTTTACCACACAACATTTGTCTTCAGGACATCTATCAAATATTTAGTGTATCTTCTAACCAAATTAAATTTCCTATTAAATTACAAGCCACATTATGAATCAGAACTTTAAAATATATGTAAAATCCAATAGTATTTTGTGATACTTATCAAAGCTCATAAAAGGGATGCTCTGGAAAATGGTTTTGCATCCTATCTGAACCTGTGAACATGTGATTTGCAAGTTGCACAGAGACCCCCATTTTCTTCCTACTAGTTTTCCTATAAGATTGCAACTGAAACATAAATTTTCAATGTGAGCAAGAACTAAAAACACCAGATATGAAAAAAATACCTCTTCCAGATGGCTTCAACCCATTAAAAATGGCCATAACTGGTCCTAAAAATGTCTAGCAAAGGGAGTGAAGATCAGAAAGTAAACCTGGGTTCTCTTACTGGATCTGTATCAATTACACATGTGACATAATCCTGGCCTCATTTTCCTCACCTATAAACTGAGAGGGTTAAGAAGGGAAAATAGAGATTCTTGGCATAATGAGCTTGTTTCTTTTTAACATTTTGGTAATTGTATTCCCAAATAATTGGTTTCTTTTGTAATGCCATGTGGTTTTTTTTGTATGCTTTTAAAGGCATGACTATGAGAAGAGATCTACATATTTCACCAGACAGCTGCCAAAAGGGTCCACAAACACACAAAAAGAGTGGTTCAATTGTAGGATCCAAAACAAGAGACGTATTGAGAAACATACACAAGGAGTGTGTGTGTGTGTGTGTGTGTGTGTGTGTGTGTGTGTGTGTGTGTGTGAGAGAGAGAGAGAGAGAGAGAGAGAGAGAGAGAGAGAGAGAGAGTGTGAGAGAGAGTGTATGAGAGAGAGAGAGAGAGAGAGACAGAGAGAGAGAGACAAGAGAGAGAGGGAAAGAGAGGATGGGAGGGGGTATTTATACTAAGATCAGGAAACTATGCAAATTATGGAAAGAGGTAGCAGGCATTAAGAAGCTAAAACTGATTTTATAACTCCCTATGTGAGAGAATATGGACATGGGCCAATGGCACTTTAGACCTTCACAGAGTATAAGTAATGCAATCTTATCAGTGGAGATGAACTAACTGGCTGAGTATATTGTGGATTGATTTGGGGTGAAATGGTTGACTGTGTTTGTTGGGTCATAGTCACTTCTTACGCAGGTCCTAGAAAAGGGAACCTAAAGACCTTTTGTGCCTTCTTTTGTTCCTTTTCAGAGGCAATACTAGAGAGCAGCAGAACAAACTATGAATCTTTCTTCTTTCCTCTGATGCAAGAGCTACTAATATGATAGCTACCTTAAAACCCAGGGATATAGAAGCTGAATTTGCTCTTCCCTGGGTATTCCAAGAAGGGAGCTCCTGGACACCAAACTGAGGGATCTAGCCTTCTAGAGAACAAAGGGAGAGAGTTCTTGAAGAGCGCTCATCTCTTGAGGAAAATAGGGCTGTACCTGACCCTTGGCCTAGAAAAGTAATGAGCAACTAAAATCATGACAAAAGGAAGCAAAAGACCTATACTTTGTTATGTGAGATTACCGTACTTGGACAGTACAAGACTGATAGAAAAGGAGGTTACCTTTCTTATATCTTCAAATTTGTTTCCCTTGCAGGGAAGCCCAAATCCTCAAGGCAGTGCACTCAGGACTAATACCCTCCTGGGTCTCTGGGGAGAGAAGAGCTCACTGGAATGTAAGGGATTTGACTATCTAGCAATCCCAACTGTGTTTCTCTTCTGAGGTGATTGAATCATAGGCTGGTACCATGAATCAGGAAGACTGTCAGGGATAACAGAGAGAGAATTTGTGTTTCAGGGGTGGGATTGGGCTAAATGATCTCTGAGGTCCTTTCGAACACTGAAAGTATATGATACTTACGAAAAGAAAAAATGTATTGGCTAGTCATTATAAGTTTTGTTATATTTAACTAGCTGCGACCAAGAAGGTAGAATTTGAGCCAAGATTTGAAAAAAGTCAGGGTAATTGTGAAGCAGTTTGAAGAGGAAGAGCTTAATATGCATGGGGGATAGCCAGTGAAAAGGCATAATGACGGGAAACGAAGTGTCATGTGTGAAGGACAGAAAGTAGGCTAGTAGAGCTAAATCGTACAAGTATGTGGAGGAGAGCAAAAAGTGTATGAAGAGTGGAAAAGTAGAAAGGGCCAGATTTGGAAGAGCTTTAAATGGAAGTTAATGAGATCACCAAGGGGAAAAGATAAGAGGGCCCAACAAAGAGCTTTAGGTGACACCAATGGCTAATAGGTGTGACAAAGATGAAGATTTAGCAAAAAAACATCTGAGAAGGAGCCATCAGGAGAAGCAGGAGAGAGCAGAATCATGAAAACCTAGAAAAGGAGACATTAACCAGGAAGAAAGAGTGATCAACAGTGTCAAAAGCTGTACAGAAGCAAGAAAGATGAGGACTGAGGAAAGGCCATTAGATTTGGCATTTAAGAGACCACTGGCAACTTTGGGGAAAGGAGTTTCAGTTGAAGGATGAGATGCCAGACACATTCAATCACTAGGCCCATATTAAAAGTCTTTTCATCTCAATGGAACCTGATAGAGTTGTGCTTCATTTACATAACTTTTAGGAACCCACAATTACCTCCATGGCATGATAAAATAACAGATTGGGACTTAAGATGATGGCATATATTTTAGAAATTTAACATTTAAAAATGGTGCTGTCTCATTATTCAATTTTCCTTACCTACAATCAAAATTTAAATGCATACTTAAGGTTAGGTCACCATTCTTAAAAAAGTAGAATAGGGTTGGGGAGGATAGCCTTTTGAGAGTAATAGAAAAAAAGTTACTATAATGTACTATTAAAAAAAGGAATCTGGTCCTTTACTAAATAGATCTCCCCTAAATAAAAAGACACACAGCAAAGCTAGGGCTCATTCCCTCAGTAAACAGAAAAACGCATGACTACAAATCGGTTCTTTATGTAGCATAAAGATTTTTATGAAAAAAAGAGAAAACCATCAAAATTGACCTAGAGCCATGTACTCTCCTTTCAGTCAGTAGTCCTCAATGTTCTAATAGAAGGAAATACGAAGGTAGAAGGACTTTGTAAACACTGGTTGTTGTGACAGAAGATAGAAAGAGAAATTATCTTTTAAGGAAAACAGGGCCCACAGTAATTCTTTATTGATCAGAGCCAACAGAGCCCGGATTGCAGCTATGCTGATGGTGAAACAGTCTGCTGAGCTTACAGGTATTATGAAAGGGAAAGAATTAAAGGAAATGATTGCCTGTTGATTTTTCAGCAATGCCAAGAGCATTTCTGTAGTTGCATATGTATTGTCAACAGTCACCATAATAATCATTCATGTTAAAAAGGGGGAAAGAAAAAAACTTTGAATTTAATGAAAGAATGAAGAGTTTTAAGGGCATTTCAGCTAAAGAACAGCAAAGTCAGGAATGGTACAGGACTGGAGCATCTAGAAATCAACTATTTTTTGCCCAAAGGTTATTTCTGCTAATTAATATCTGGAGTTGGGGAGAGGTGAGTTTCAACCTACAAGGAAGTACAAAACTAATTAAGGGCAGGCAGTAGAAAGATTATCAAATTAAAGTATATACAAAAAGGGGCAAGAAAAGCAAAGATAAGAAGAGAAAGGAAGAACACAGAAAGAGTTAGAGATAAAACCACAGCAAATTAAAAAGAAAAATTCACAGGTATAAAAAAATGAAAATACACACCAAAGGAAGCCTATAATAGGGTTGTAGGAGGAGAGCAAAGAGCCAGCTTTGAAAAATAAATGTTTACCTTCTAAATATAAATTACATGTTCCTCATATATTCAAAGCCTAGAATAAGGCTGCATGGCATAATCAAGCATAAATTAGCTGGGAGAAAAGGTAAGAAAATATACTAAGGGAAAAGGGAGTTTCAAATTCAATTCACTCAGGGTAGCTCTTGCAAAATGTAAAGAAAGATGTAACTTCATGATAAAAATCAACCCATCAAATGTCAAAGGCGCACCTAATTTGCCAAAACAATAGAGCCTCTTTCTTTCCCACAATGGGTAAATTGGACTGAGGAGAGATCAATGAAACCCTTGTGATATTTTAAAGAGGAAGACTACATGGGCAAATGCCTCAAAACCCTTAAAACCTCTCTAGCTTTATTCCAGTATTATGAGAGTAACACTAATCCAGAGTAGGTGAGGGGACACCTAATGTGATTCAATGAAGGATAACCAGCACGAACTCCCAGAAAGCAGATCAAGCATAAAATGCTGACAACAGATTGTGAAGAAATAGGGGGAAAAATGATGGGAATGAGGGAGACATCAGCCGAGTTTACCTGGACTTCAGAAATTCTTGATAAAGTACATGGTAAAGGACTAATAATCTTCAAGGTCAGGAAGTGTAAGGACATAAAATAAAGTGATGAAATTTTTGGAAGATATAAACCTGGTAGGAGAGTCAAGAAAAGGAGAGGGACCACGGCAATAAAATTTAACGTGATGTGGGTATGACTAGGGGAGTGAATTAATGAAATGGCAACCAATATCAAAGAAGGATCCCAACCCTTGCTATTCATATGCTCAAACCAAAATGTTTTGAGAAAATAAAGTAAGAAAAGCAGATATGATCCTGGAACAGTGATTAGGAAAACAAGAGCGAGACTGACTGTCGATGTGAGATAATGTATTTTCTTCATTATATGAAAATAATGAGACCATGCTCATTTAGTCACATAGCAAAGATTCAAAAACCAAAGAAAAGTGTAGTGAACACAGCATTGGGCTTTGGTTTGAGTCCTGGTTCTGCCCCCTTACTTACATTGGCTTGATGCAATGGAAAGTACTTGGCTGTGGAGTCAAAAGACCTGGGTTCAGAGCAGCTAGGTGGCACCATGAGTAGAGTACCAGCTCTGGAGTCAGGAGGATCTGAGTTCAAATCCGACCTCAGACACTTGACACACTTATTACTAGCTGTGTGACCTTGGGCAAGTCACTTAATCCCAATTGCCCTGCCTTCCCCCCTCCAAAAAAAAAAAAGACCTGGGTTCAAATCCTGACTCTGATATTTACTGCCTGTATGACCTTGGACAAGAAACTGAATTTCTCTGGGCCTTAGTTACTATATCTATAAAATGAAGAGGAGTTGGATTAGATGTCTTCTGTGGGTCTTTACAGCTCTAGATCTATGATCAACTTTACCTCTCTAAACTTCAATTTCCTCATCTATAATACGGGGACAATAATTGTTGTTCTACCGAGATAAAAGGGTTGTTGTGAGGCCCAATTCAGTTTTATTTATCAAGTGCCTACACACTCCAAAGGCTCTTCATGATACAGAATGGACCCTGAAGTCTCAAAGGGTATGTCAGGTAAGTATACGCTCCAGTAGGTCCTACCAAGCTGCAAAGACTTGAAGCATAGATGAGTTAGAGGGGAAGAAGCATTAAAGTATTTGGGTAAAGATCAAAGGAGGGAGAAAGGGAACTGATCTTATCACTAGTATATACTACAAACCACTTAACCAGAATGAAGAAATAAATAAGGAATTTGGGAAACAGAATACAAGTCTGGCACAAAGGTTTGATGCAATGATGATGGGTGATTTCAACTATCCAGATATCTGCTGGAGACAAAAGTAGAGCAGCTAATAAATTTTTGATCTGCTTTATTCTGGAATTGATTCTCAGTAATAGAGAGGAACAAGTTGATAGGATAGAAATGATGAGAACATTCAGGGGAAATGACCATTCCACCCTAGAGTTTATGATGAGGATATCTTGTGATGAGAGATAGATGAGAGGGAATCTGGGCATAGTGTGAGATGCAATTTAGGTTATGTGAAAACAGATTTTAGAGGGTGCATAGGAAATGTAGGTAAGATCCCATGGTCCCACAGAAGAAAATACTTTGGGGAAGTCAGCTCAGGACTTATGGGATGGGAGATGCTTAAGAATATAATACTGAATCCCCAAAAGGAAACAATTCATATAGAAGAGAAAAATGGGATTTGTTTGAAGAGCCCAATGTGGTTACATGGGGAAGTCATGAACTGCCTCAGAATTCTTTTTAAAAAGAAATGTACAGAAGATAGAAACAAGGCCAGGTAACAGAGAATGAAAGTAATAGTGTAGTGAGGTCATGTAAAAATACCATCAGGAATGCTAAAGCTCAGAATGAGGTTTAGGTGACAGAAGCTAAGGACAACAAAAAGGAATGGTTGTTATTTGCTGTGTTGGAAGAATGAAGATCAAAGAAGGTCTAGGATAGATGGCACCTTTGGTGGGAGTAGATAGGACAATGGCAAATAATAGAGAGAAAGCAGATGCTTAACTCTTATTTTCAGTTTGCTCCACAAAGAAAAATGACCTTTAAACTGGAAATGAGAGAACAAAAGTGGATAATGTGGAGGTGATAGCCAAGACAAGTAAAGAAGTAGTCCAAGATTACTTTGTTGAATTTTTTGATGAATTTGAGTCATCTGTCCCAGAAGAAATACAGCCTTAGATCCTCAAAGAATTAGCAGATTTTGATGGTTAAATCTACTATCATTTCTGTTTTAAAGATCATAGAAAAATGCAAGGGCCACAAGATTGGAGAAGGGTGAATGGTGTCCTGTCTTGCAAAAAGGAGAAGGAGAAAAGGATCTGCAAAATGTAGGCTAGTGAATCTCATTGATTCCTGGTGAAATTATAGAATGGGCCATTAAAGAGACGGTTCATGAACATCTAGAAAATGAATGGTCATTAAAAAGATGCAATATAGTTTCATCAATAAAGAGTTAAACAGGTATTTGCTTTTTTAATAGGATAACTAAAAGAAATGCAATGGAAATGGTTTGCCTGCATTTTATCAAAGCTTTTGATAAAGTCTTTCCTATTATTCTTGTGAAAAACATGGAAGAATATGGATTGTACAATAATATGATCATGTGTTTTAGAACCTGCTGAATGGGCAGACTCAAGGAGTAGTTGTTAATGGCCCCAAAACTAGGTGGCAGCAAGTCTCCATAGAGTACCATAGGGACCTGTGATGGCCTCCATGGTTTTTAACATTTTTTATCAGTGACTTGGATAAAAACATAGCATATTCATCAGATTTGCAGATGACACAAAGCAGACCCACTGGATGACAAAGTCAGTATCCAAAATTATTTGACAGGCTGGAGCAGTGGTATGAAACTCAAATAGAAATTGAGGGCCATTAGGTCATACGTAAGGACATGTGTGGGCCACATATTGACTTGGAAAATCACACATGTATAAATGTTTTTATTATTACATCAACACATTAAAATCAGACAGAAACTACATTTTAATCTGGTTTGGTTCATACTCAGGAGTATGGTGGGCAGCATGCTGTCCATGGGCTGTGTGTTTGATACCTCAAGGTAGAGTACTGGATTAATGTCTGATAAGATGAAATTCAATGGGGATAAATGGCAAGTGTTGCACTTGGGTATAAAAAAAATCAACTTCACAAGTATCAGATGGATGAGGCATGATTAGACAGCAGCTGTTCAGAAAAAAAAAGATGTGGGAGTTTTCATGGATTTCTACTTTAATATGGGTTAACATTGGGGCAGCTAGGTGACGCAGTGAGTAGAGCACCGGCCCTGGAGTCAGGAGGACCTGAGTTCAAATCCGGCATCAGACACTTGACACATGTACTAGCTGTGTGACCTTGGGCAAGTCACTTAACCCCGATTGCCCTGCCAAAATATGGGTTAACATAGCTAATAGAATCTTGGACTGCATAGCGAGGGGCATAGTCTCCACTAATAGGGAATGAGAGCCTCACTATACTCTGTATTCACCAGACTTCATCTTAAGTATTGCTATCAGTTCTGGGCCCTAGGATTTAAAAAGGATCTTGCTAAGAGCCTAGAGTCCATATCATATGAGTATTGGTGGAATGATTAGCATGATGAGCCAGTGGAATACTCAGTATGGTCATGATAACTGTCTTCAAGTATGAGAAGGCCTGTCTTGTGGGAATGGGTTTCCATTTGTTTAGTTTGTCCCAGAGGGCAAAACCAGGGTCAACAGGTGAAAGCTTCAAAGAGGCATATTTAGGTTTGAAAAGTTTCTGAAGAGTAAGAACTATTTGAAAGTGGAATGGGTAACCTAGAAATGTGCGTGGGGATGGAGTGTGGTAGGGCTCCCTTCCTTGAAGGTCTTCAAGCAGATGCTGGGTGACATTCTGTTGCGTTTGTTGTAGCAGGGATTCCTTTTGGGTGTGAGTTGCTGGGGTTCCTTCCAGAACTCAGATTCTATAATCTTATGATTTCATGGGTGAGGAACCTGAGATTTGGAGGGCTAAATAACTTGCTGGTAAAACAGCTAAGTGCCAGAGTCAGCCTAGAAACCCAGTTCTTTTGACTACCAGTCTTCTTTCCACACTTTCTCTCAATAAATAACTCAGGAGATAGCTTATATTCATATTACCTTCATTCCAAGAGCTCATATCTCTTTTTCTATGGATTTAATCAGAGAATCAAATATCTCTGCATTTTATGGAAATTGTCTCATTGATTTTCAAAACATATGTGAAGATATTACTTTTGTCACTGCACTGAAGTAGACAAAGAACTACCCTTCTTTTCAGTGACTTGCCCCCAAAAACCAAAGCGATGAAGCCCTTCGTGAGTGTAGTGCTTACAACACAGACAAATCAGAGGTTTTGCAGAGTTTGATTTCATTGCATCACAAGTTTCATGAGGGTTTCAGAAAAGCAAACTTCTAAACTTGCTCATCCCTGAGTTCATTTGGGATCCAAATCTCAGGCTACTATAAGTGCTCATGGTTCCTATTGGAGTTGTGCATTTTTCAATGGTGACACAAATGGGTCTATGTGGTATTTTTGCACACACAAGTCTTAACTTTTATACTTTTATATATTTGCAATGTGACTGAATTACACAGGATCCATCACTTTAATTGCACTGACTTTTGTATATTTAAAACTTCAGAAATAATACAGTACTGCATTGATAAAAGTTGTATAATTTCTGTAGATGGGGGGAAAGGAAAGGGAAAGAACAATTTCACTTACTTTTAAGTAAGTATCCCTTCACGGATGTTCCAATGTGAAATTCCCTAAATAGACTGATGGCATGCATTTCTAAGATAAACCATGTATGTGCAGCCCTACAAACATCTTTATGCCTATTTCATTCTGAAAATGAGTTCCCAATGCACACATTATCATGTATAGACTTTGGAAGACTTGTCAAAAGCGTTTAAAATATAGGATAACATATGGGCAATATAAAACTACATATGAACTAACCCTATTCAAGGGCAGGAAAACTATCCTAACAATAAATTCAGCCATTTCAAGGTGAACATTCTTTTCTTTTCAAATCAATCTTTTTCTTTATTACGATGTAAGAAAGTCAGAAAACAGCTTAATTAAAAGTGCCATGTGCCCATTTAACTAGAGGAAAAGAATTAATGCAAGTCTAATAAGGTTTAAAAAATACTTTCAGTTTGAAAGGAAATGTAAAAATATCCAACATAAAAGAATCTGAAAATAAAGGGCATTATGAAAGCAGCATGATAGAAGAGTATTAACTGAATCTAATAACTAGATGGAATAACTTATAAAAACCTATATAACTAACAAATGTTATGTAAATGTTATGTAAGCCAACAGACACTTTACTAAAGGAATGCTTTAAAAAATGTGCAAATATATCAAGTTGAAGTTAAATTCTACAAACTAGGAATATGAGTTGAATATAATATTTTAATTAAAAACCATTGATTTGAATAGATTGCATTCTAACATGCATATAAAAAGAATGGCACATACCACACATAGTTCCACCTAGAAGAAGTTTGTTATCACAGTAAGACCAAGTCACTCAATCTCTCTGGCTGTCAGAAATTTGCAAAGACAGGGGGAGGGGAAGCATGTAGTTAAACCCTAGCTACTAAGAACAGGAGCAAAGTAAAAGATATGTTGACATCTAACAATGGGCACCTGTAGGTGATTCCACCTAGTAAGGGATGGTAATTCATTACCAACAGGGCACTTTAGCACAGGCTTCAACAGCCAAAGGTTACTAGTGGTTTTAAGGTTAGTCAGCAAGCAATTACAGCAAGATAACCGACACGTCAGATTGTGTGGAAGGGCGACCAGAGAGTATACACAAACTCATCTCATAAGAGTAGCAGAAAATAATGTGTCTTCATACCCTTCCTTGTAGGAGTCTCTGTTGTCTCTGGAAGTTTGTTCAACTTGGTGAAGGAGTGTTTCATTTTCCCTTGAGACTCTGGTCTCTGAAAATCCCACTAATCTAGTGTCTGGGATGGTGACACTAATGGAGACATGAGGACAATCTCATTGTGTGAGAAACTGCCACAGGTGTTCAAGCTGGTAAGCAGGAGGGATGTAACAACTGGATCCAAGTGTATTTGTTAATGAGCTCTGTGAGGGCAGGGCCTTTCTTTGTATTCTCCAATGGAGTATGTACATACAGTACATAGTAGGTGATTGGCAAATATTTGCCAAATGAATATAGTGAATCAATTTCAATTTGATAGAAGGTTCTGTGAAATGTGTATTTCCACATTTTGTGTCAGCTGAACATATGTCCATAATACCTGACAAATGTACTTATCATATTTCTTGACAAGGTCATTCTGTTCACCTATGTTTATAGGAAAAAGATCTCCTCTCTGAATTCATGTGGTAGGTAACTGCTGCCAAATATATACTTACCACAACACAGAAATCATGAAGATTAAAACCCAGGTTTTATTACGCTCAAGCATAGGTTCAGGACTCAGAGAAGCCCTGAACAATTATGAGGATTCTGACAGGGCTTCTTATAGGAAAAATTACATTAAAGAAATAATTTTGAAAGAAATAATTCTTTTACATATTGCAGTCTTGTACATTCCTCTTAGGCCATAAAAGTTAAAAAGAAGACAGACCCATAATCCTATATTTCCTTCAATGTTATAAAAGTTGAACAAATTCAGTTAAACAGAGACATAATCTCCTACATCCCTAAGGAAATAAACTTTGTCCTACAGATTCTATAGGTAAACTAAGTCAGGTTACAGATTAAAGTACATTTAGAGGATTCACAAACAGACTGAGGAGAAGTGTTTACATGTCACCAAGGAGTCAAGGACAATTGAGACTCTTCTTCTGGCTTCTTATCTAAGGAATGTTTAAAGCTCTTAAGTAAATCTTCACATCTCATTGGAAAGCTTTTGTTCAGGGGAGTTTAATATATAGACTTTTAGCTAACCAAAATTGCAGGAGAAATAACCCTGAGTCCCAAATAATAAAAAGAAAACCAAAACTTCCCATAATACCTACAATTTGTAGTCTAGGAGTGGGGGGATTTTTTTGTTTAATATAATAAAACAATTTAGAAGGAAGGAAGGAAGGAAAGAAGGAAGGATATGTCAAAGCCTGAAGAACTGTCAACCATGTTCAACTATTTGACAGAGACATCCCTACTGAAGTATTCTCTACCCCTCTTATGGTGACTGTGGTGGAGAAGCACCACCTCAGTTTCTGCATCTATAAAATGAGATGATTGAACAATATCACTAAGATTCCTGTTAGAACTAAAATTATATGATAATTCAAATTTTATAATTCTGAAGTAATCTTGGCTTTCTACTATTCATAGAAAAAATAATTTGCTTGATAAATTAATAAAATAAGATTTCAGGGGATGTTTAACATTTAATTTACTCAATGATGCAAATGAATTTGCATTCTCAAGATGTGACTAGTTTCTTTAAGAATACAGATCACAAACCTGTCCATCCCATTTGACTCCTGCTAATGTTCTGCAACTTTGCTATAGGGGATCCATCTGATTTTTTTTTGTCTATGTTGTCACTACTGTCCTTTGATTCTTAATTTTCAGCATGATCTCCTCTAGGTTAGCTATTCAAGTTCTCAGGTTCTGTGCTGCAGTTACTGTGAAAACCTTATTTTAAACAATTTAGCTAAGCAGTGAAGGAAGGCTAAATGCATTCAGGCTCTTCATTTTAGGGTCTTCTGGAATCTAGCTTGAAATTACCATAATATTACATTAGTCAATTATATTGGGTTAATATTCCTATAATTATTTTCTCTCTAACTCTGTCCATATAAATAGTCAAGAAATAAGAAAAAAAATCATACAAAGCTTCAAATGGCTAAAAAATCAATTTTTTATTTTTATTTTTTGGAATTTATAGTATCTAGGTAAATGCAGATTGTCTTTCAAAACTTCAGGTGATGGAGGTGTTGAAAAGGGAAGTGGAAGGTATGTAAACTTCTTGAGGGCAGGAACTAATTTTCAATTTTTAATCTTTGTATGCCCAGTGGCTAGCAGTATACTTCACACAGATCCTTAATATATGTTTGTCCAAGTGAATTAAATTGAATTACTGTGTATGTGTGATGTAGTGATTAGGGATGGAAGAAAGCTATCTACAAGGGTGAAAGAAGTACTGTAATTAGTTTTGTCATGGTCAAGGAAAAAAACAACAACAAGCCTTTTTCTACTAGAAAAGCTCCACAAAATTCTATAACTAGTTTTGTTTCACTTGCATATTATGGGTTCTTTTAAATACTTTGTCTATTCTACCCTTTGCTGCTTACTTTTACTATCCTTATATCAATTATTTACCTACTTGTCCTTTTCCCCATTGGATTGCAAACGTCTAGGGACCAGGGAGAGTGTCAAAGCTATCTTTGTATTCCCAGCAATCTGTATGGTGATTTAAAAATATTAAGAATTTAATTAATATTTTTTAGACAGTGGAGGATGGACTTTATAGGCATTTAAAGAGTATAGCATTGAGAGTAAATTAGAGTCTGACATGGAAAGACTTTAATGTCATAAGGTTCAGTTTCACCCTGGGAACGTTTCCATCTATTCAAAAATGAATGTCATATACCTATTTGCCAGTGATCTATTAATTCAGTTGGCAAGAACATGAGCTTCATGAAACATTGGTTGTAGAGGCCATGTAGTTTTACATTGGTCCATGGTCACAGTCCTGAAATGAAATAACTACCTTGTAAATGTACAATATTGATGGAATTTGGAACAGGATAAAAATTTGAACTAGACAGTGAAAAACAAATCAAGACACATTCTACTGATGTTGTATCATATAGTGTGATACAAGGTATGCTGAACATAGAATCAGGAGGAAATACATTCAAATCCACCCCTAAACCTTGTGGGCTATGTCACCCCAGGCATTTACCCTTTCTGAGCTGCAATGCTCCCATTTGTAAAGTGAGTATAAGGAAAGCACCAAGACGGTAGAGTAGAGAAAGCACTCAGCTGAGCTTTCCCAACATTCCTCTCCAAACAACTTTAAAATAAGACCTCAAATCAAATTCTGAATTGGCAGAGACAACAAAAGGTCAGGGTGAGACATTCTTCCAGCCCAAAGAGGTTGGAAAGAGAGATTTGTGATATGGGAGTAAAGGTTGACCCTAAGTCTAATGGATGAAACACTAGTGGTGGGACTAGGTGGTAGCAACAGAAGCAGAAGCAGCCTCAGGAGCTCTCAAACCAGAGATGGTAAGGAGCAAGCCAGCAACTGGTCAGAAAGATTACAAGTGGAACCCTGTGCTAACATTGGATACAAGACCAGATGCTGTTTGGTAATTCCATTGCCCACACCTACTTCTAAGTCAGTTCAAGGGCAGAGAGGAGCACTTTCAGTCAAGAGGAGGCAGAAGCCCTGAGCGGCAATATGGCTTTAGTCACAAGTGATCAGTATTAATTACAGAAACAGCATTAATTGCAATCCCAAGGGATCTGGGGCCCTACCTGAATAGGGACCAGAGTACAGGCCAGGAGAGCACTGAACACACCTTTCCCCAGATCAAACCACCTTGGAAATACAGAAAACTTCCAAACCTGTAAAACTAGCTCTGAAAACAGCAGTGCAAAAAAGCCTGAAGCTTGAGACAGTGCCCTTTTCTCTGCCCCATGATGAAAAGAGGGAGCTAATCTTTAACATAAATTTCAAAATAAAGAAATAAAGAGGAAAATGAGCAAATAACAAAAAAGAACCTCACCATAAAAAACTATGGTGAAAGGGAAGACCAAGACACAAACTCAGAAGACAATACAGTCAAAGTCTCAAAGGAAAAACAAAAGTGAATTGAACACAAACCCAAGATTTCCTGGAAGAGCTAAAAAAATTTTTTAAAAATCAAACAAGAGTGGTATAGTAAAAACGACATAAAGAAATGAGAGCAAAGGAATAATATTGCTAATAGACAATTAATAGCTTGGTGAAACAGGCACCAAAATACTGTAGAAAATAACACCTTAAAATGGCAAAATGGAGAAAGAGGTACAAAATTTTGTTGATAAAAAACTCCTTTAAAAAGCAGAATTGGCCAAATAGAAAAAGAGGTACAAAAGCTCAACGAAGAAAATAATTCCTTAAAAATTTGAATTGTGCAGCTGAAATCTAATGACCCCATGAGACATCAAGGAGCAAAAAAAGTCAAAAGAATGAAAAATAGAAGAAAATATCTCATTGAAAAACAATTGACTTGGAAAATAGATCAAGGAGAGATAGAGAATTATTGGATTACCTGAAAGCCAGGATCAAAGAAAGAGCCTAGATATCATATTTCAAGAAATTATCAATGAAAACTAGCCCAATATCCTAGAACCAAATGGTAATTTAGAAATTGAGAGATTCAACCAATCACCACCTGAAAGAGATCACAAAATGAAACCTCCCAGGAATAGTATAAATAAATTCCTGAGCACCCAGGTCAAGGACAAATAACTTCAAGCAGCCAAGAAGAAACCATTCAAATACCATGGAGCCACAGTGAGGATTACACAAGATCGAGCAGCCATCACATTAAAGAAGCAGAAATTTTAGAATATGATATTCTAGAAGGCCAAAGAGCTGGGATTACAACCAAGAAAAACTTACCCAGCATCAATGAAACATTCCAAAATTTGTGGGGTGCAGGCAAAGCAGTACTTAGGCAAACTTTATACCTCTAAATTCCTAGATCAATGAAAGAGAGAAAGAATAGATCGATGAATTGGGAATTCGACTAAAAAATTAGAAAAAAGAATAAATTAAAATCTCCAATTAAATACCAAAATGGAAATCCCAAAAATCAAAGGAGAGATGAATAAAACTGAACATAAAAAATAGTTGGCTAATAAAATTAGGAGTTGGTTTTGTGAAAAATAAATAGAAACACCATTGGTTTAATTTGATTTAAAAAAGAAAGAAGAAAACCAAATTAATAGTACCAAAAATGAAAAGGATGAATGCAGCATCAATGAAGAAGAAATTTTTTAAATCGTCTGAAGTTCTTTTGCCCACTTATATGCCTGTAAAACTGACAATCTAAGTGGAATGGATTAATATTTGCAAAATAGAAACTGCCTAGATTAACAGAAGAGATTTCTGTTAAGTATTAAAGAATACTTAAACAATGCTATCTCATAGGAAAAATTTGAACAAACCATCAATGAGCTACCTAAAAAAATATCCTCAGGACCAGATGGATTTACAAGTGAATCCTAGTAAACATTCAAGGAATGATTAATCTCGATATATAAACTATTTGAAAAAAATGGTAAATAAGGAGTCCTACCAAATTTTTAATGACACAAATATGGTTGCGATATATAAACTATGGAGAGCAAAAACAGAGATAGAAAACTATATTCCAATTTCCTTAATTCACATCGATGCATAAATATTAAATAAAATCCTAGCAAGTAGATTACAGCAATACATCACAAAGATCATATACTATGACTACATGAGATTTATTCCAGGAATACAAGGCTGGTTAAATAATAAGAAAGCTATCAGCATATCTGACTGTATCAATAACACAAACAGCAAAAATTATATGATTATATGAATAGAGGCGGAAATAGCCTTTGACAAAATACAACACCCATTGCTATTAAAAACATTTGGAAGCATAGGAGTCAATGAGGCCTTTCTTAAAATGACAAGTAGTATCTATCTAAAACCAAGAGCAAACATTATCTACAAGGGGGATAAACTTAAAGCCTTCCCAGTAAGATCAGGGATGAAGCAACAATGTCTATTATCACCACTATTATTTAATATTGTACCAGAAATGTCAGTTATAGCGATAAGACAAGAAAAAGGAATTGAGGGAATTAAAAATGGGCAATGAGGCAACAGAGCTATCACTTTTGCCAATGACATGAAAGGATACTTAGAGAATCCTAGAGAATTAACTAAAAAAATTAGTTGCAACAATTAACAACTTCAACAAAGCTGCAGGATACAAAATAAACCCACATAAACCAATGATATTTTATATATTACCAACAAAGTCTAACAGGAAGAGATCAAAAGAAAAATTCCACATAAAGTAACTGTAGACAATATAAAATACTTGGAAGTCCCAAGACCAACATGAATTTACATGAACACAATTACAAAACACTTCATGCAAAGACATATATAAACAACTGTAGAAATTTTAATTGTTAATAGGTAGGCTGTGCCAAAATAAAAAAAAATAATAAAACAGATAATTCTACCTAAGCTAATTTACTTATTAAGTTCCATACCAATCAACCTAGTAAAGAATTATTTTATAGAGCTAGAAAAAATAATAACAAAATTCATCTGGAAGGACAAAAGGTCAAGAACATTAAAGGAATCAATGAAAACAATATAAAGAAGGTGACCTAGAAATTCCAGATATCCAGATACATTCCAGATATAAAGTGGTAATCATCAAAAAAATCTGGTACTGGCTAAGAAATAAAGTAGTAGATCAGTGCAATAGATTAGGCACACAACACAATAGTAAATGACCATAGTAATCTTGTTGTCATTGTTGTTCAGTTGGTTCAGTTATGCCTGATTCTTCATGACCCCATGTGAGGTTTTCTTGGCCAAGAAACTGGAGTGGTTTGCCATTGCCTTATCGAGCTCATTTTATAGATGAGGAAGTGAGGCAAATGGGGTTAAGTGACTTGCCCAGGGTCAGGCCAGATTTGAACTCAGGTAGATGAGTTTTCTTGACTTCAGGTCTGGCACTCTATCATCTATGCCACATAGTGTTTGATAAACCCAAAAATCCAAGTTTGGACAGAAAGAACTCAATATGTGACAAGAATTCCTAGGAAAATTTGAAAACAGTTTGGCAGAAAATAGGCATAAACCAACATCTCGCACAGTATACTAAGTTAAGGTCAAAATGAATAAATGATTTGGAGATAAAGGGTAATGTCATAAGTAAATTAGGAGAGCATAGAACAATGTACCTGTCAGATCCATGGATAAAGGAAGAATTTATGACAAAATAAGAGACAGAGAGGATCATGGAAAGTAAGATAGATAACTCTGATTACATAAAATTAAAAACCTTTTACCTAAACAAAACTAAAATAGCAAAAATTGGAAGGAAAACAGGAAATTGGGAAAAATTTATAGTACATTTCTCTGATAAAGGCCTCATTTCTCGAATATATAGACAACGGAGCCAAATTTATACTAATAAGATCAATTCCCCATTTGAAAAATGATGAAAGAATATAAGCAGGCAGTTTTCAGAAGAAATGAAAACTATTAATAGCTGTAAAAAAAAAAATGAGACCACTGTTGGTTAAGCTGTGAAGTAGTCCAACCATTCAGGACAAAAATTTGGAACTATGCCCTCAGGGTTTTAAAACTGTGCAGACCTTTGAACCCAGCAATACCACTACTGGGTCTGTATCCCAAAGAGATCAAAGAAAAGGAAAAAGACCTATTTGTATAAAAATATTTATAGCAGCTCTTTCTGTGTTGGCAAGGAATTGGAAATCAAGTGTTGCCCATCAATTTGGAAATGGCTAAACAAATTATGGCATATGATTGTGATGGAATACTATTGTGCTATAAGAAATGATGAGAAGTATAGTTTAAGAAATACCTAGGAAGCCTTCCAGGAACTCATGTAAAGTGAGCATAACCAGGAGAACATTATATACAGTAACAATATTGTAAGGATGATCAACTGTGAAAAACTTAGCTATTCTGATCAATACCAAATGATTCACAATTAAAAATGCTATCCACATCCAGACAGAGAACTGATGAACTCTAAATGTAGATTGAAGCATACTACTTTTAAAAGTTTCTTTGCTTTTCTTTTTTCTGTTTTCTTCTGCAACATGGCAGATATGGAAATGTGTTTTACATGGTTTCACATGTATAATCAATATCAAATTGCTTGCCTTCTCAAGGAGGAAGAAGGGGTGGAATAGAGGGAGAGAATTTGGAACTAAAATTTTTTACGAAATGATTGCCAATTACAGCAATTTATCACCAGGATAATATACAGTGAACAGGTGGGATTTATACCAGGAATGCAAGGCTGGTTCAATATTAGGGAAACTATCAGCATAATTGACCATAACAATAACAAAACTAATAGAAATCATCTGATTATCTCATTAGATACAGAAAAAGCTTTGGACAAAATATAGTACCCATTCCTGTTTTTAAAAAAAAAACCACTCATTTTGGTCCTCTTCAAGAACAAAGGACGACAACCACTACCAGAGAGCACAGGAATAAACGGAGTTTTCCTTAAAATGATAAGTAGCATCTAAAACCATGTGCAAGCATTATATGTAATGGGGTAATCTAGAAGCTTTCCCAACAAAATGTCCATAATCGCCATTGTTATTCAATATTTTACATTTCTAGCAATAAGAGAAGAAAAAGAAATTGAAGGCATTAGAATAGGCAATGAGGAAATAAAGCTATTATTCTTTGCGGATGATATGACGATATGCTTAGAGAACCCTAGAGAATCAACTAAAAAACTACTTGAAATAATTGACAACTTTGGCAAAGTTGCAGGATATAAAATAAACCCATATAAACCACTGGCATTTCTACATGTTACTAACAAAGCCCAGAAGCAAGAGATAGATAAAGTTCACTTAAAATAACTGTATATAATATAAAATATTTGAGAATCTACTTGCCAAGACAAACCCAGGAACTATGCAAACACAATTACAAAACACTTTTCACACAAATAAAGTCAGATCTAAATTAGAGAAAATATCAGTTGCTCATAGGTAGGCTAAGCTAAATAATAAAAAGACCTAAAATACCTAAATTAATTTACTTGTTCAATGTCATACCAATCAAACTACCAAAAATTATTTTATAGAGCTAGAAAAAATAATAAAATTCATCTGGGAAAACAGGTCAATAATATCAAGGGAATAAATGAAAAAAATGCAAAGTAAGGTGTCCTAGCCATACCAGATCTAAAACTATTATAAAGCAGCAATCATCAAAAGTATTTGGTACTGGCTAAGAAACAAAGAGACAGATCAATGCAATAGGTTAGGTAAACTAGATATAGTCAATGACTATAATAATCTACTGTTTGAGAAACCCAAAGACCCCAGCTTCTGGTATAAAAACTCATTATTTGACAAAAGCTACTGGGAAAACTGGAAAACAGTATGGCAGAAACTAGGCATAGACCAACATCTTATACCATATACCAAGATAAGTTCAAAATGGGTATATGATTTAGACGTAAAGGGTGATACCATAAACAAATTAGGAAAGCAAGGAATAGTTTACCTGTAAGATCTATGGAGAAGGGAAGTATTTATGACCAAATAAGAGACAGAGAACATTAGGAAATGCACAATGGATAATTTTGATCACATTAAATTAAAAAAGTTTTGCAAAAAACAAAACCAATGCAACCAAGATTTGAAGGAAAGCAGAAAGCTGGGAAACAATTTTCACTGCCAGTGTTTCTGATAAAGACATCATTTCCAAAATATATAGAGAACTGAGTCAAATTTATAAGAATATGTTATTCCCAAATTCATAAATGGTCAAAGGATATGAACAGGCAGTTTCAGATGAAGAAATTAAAGCTATCTATAGTCATATGAAAAAATGCTCTAAATTACTATTGATTAGATAAATACAAATAAAAACAACTTTGAGGTACCATGTCACATCTATTAGATTGGCTAATATGACAGAAAAGGAAAATTATAAATGCTGGAGAAGATGTGGGAAAATTAGAACACTAATGCATTGTTGGTGGAGCTGTGAACTGATCCAACCATTCTGGAGATAAATCTGCAACTATGCCCAAAGGGCTATAAATCTGTGCATACCTTTTGATCCAGCAACACCACTACTAGGTCTGTATCCCAGAGAGATCATTAAAAATAGAAAAGGATCCACATGTACAAAAATATTTGTAGTCACTCTTTTTTATGGTGGCCAAGAATTGGAAATTGAGGGGATGCCCATCAGTTGGGGAATGGCTGAACAAATTGTTATATAGGAATGCATTGGATTACTATTGTGTTATAAGACATAATGAATGGGTAGATTTCACAAAAACTTGGAAAGTCTTACATGAACTGATGCTGAGTGAAGTGAGCAGAACCAGGAGAACATTGTACACAGTAACATCAACATTGCACAATGATCAACATTGATAGACAACTCTTCTGTAATACAATGATCTAAGACAATTCCAAAAGAATCACAATGGAAAATGCTATCCACATCCAGAGAAAGAACTATGGAATCTGAATGCAGATCTAAACACACTATTTTCTCTTTTTTCTTTCTTTCTTGTGCTCTTTCCCTTTTGTTCTGATTCTTCTTTCACAACATGACTAATGTGGAAATATATTTAATATGACTGCAAATGTATAGCCTATATCAGATTGCTTGCTGTCTTGGGTGGGGGTGGGGGGGTGGAGGGAGGGAAGGAAAAAAAATCTGGAACTCAAAAACTTATAAAAGTGAATGTTGAAAACTATCTTTACATGTAATTGGAAAAAATACTATTAAGCAGAAAAAAAGAATGTCAATTTTTTACATGTAACTGGGAAATATTTGATATGATTAATAAAAATAAATTAAATGAAAAACAAAGGGGGAATAATAATAACTACCTCCACAGAATTTGTGTGAACATCAAAGGAGATAATGTACTTAAAATACAAACCTTGAAGGTCTGTGTAAGTGACTGATTTATTTTCCTACATGAAGGTTAGCATATTCAAATTCTGTGGATTGAAAAGCAACTATTAGGTGACTCATTGGGACACAAGTATCATGCAGCAAGGAAGTAAGTGTCCTAGAGAAGCAGACCAGGAAAGAATGGATGCAATCACTAGGTTACAGATAGATTGGACAGTGGGCCTAGCACACTGAAGACTTCGTCTCCCACTTGAAGATTTACAGACGCATCTGGGCCAATAT
The DNA here is from genome assembly GCF_011100635.1 of Trichosurus vulpecula. Classification (NCBI taxonomy): domain Eukaryota; kingdom Metazoa; phylum Chordata; class Mammalia; order Diprotodontia; family Phalangeridae; genus Trichosurus; species Trichosurus vulpecula. The sequence continues at coordinate 330,681,310 of NC_050575.1, forward strand.
GCAATAGCACCACCAACAGCATCATCTTTGAATAAGAAGGGGACAAACAATGAGTAAGGCATGAATAATGGATAATTGAGAGCTGAATTATATAAATAGAAGGGTATCCTTTATATTGAAGTGTAACTTAATTGCTCATAAGTTTCTAGAAATAATTTATAGTATTTTCCATGTCTTCTTCTTGAAGTATAGTATAAACAAAGTGAAAAAATTATTTCCCATGCATAGAAGTTCATATTCTGTTTTGACATTGAAGTATTTATCATTATAAGAGCCAATTAGATGACATTCCATAATGCTGATCCTAACTGGAGTTAACATTACAGGGAGGAAATATATCTCTGTCTTCAAGATCTTTTATATTTATATTTTTAAAGGAAAAACTAACAAATGCATATAACAAAAATAACTTTCCCTACCATAAAAAGAGACAGAACCAAAGTCAAACAACCACACACATATTTGACATTACAGCTGCTAAGCAATGCAATTGTTGTTATTAAATTACCATGTTGGAAAATTTCAGCAGAGCAAGAAGGAAATTCCTTCAGACATAGTGCTCACAGTATTGCTCACTCATAACCACAGAATTTTGGCCAAGGCCTCTCTTTTCATATGCAAGGGCTGGATTTTTGACAAAGCAGCCTCTAAACCTGGAGAGACACTCCAGTGTGCATACCAGAACAGAAGCTGGAATAGTCTGCCTTCACTGTTTCTTTGGATATATCCACTGATCAGGATGCTTTCAAAGAAACTATTACAATAGTAAGAGGATTCAAGTCTCAGTGGCAGTTCTGATACAATCACTAAGTAACTGAGGAATCTTGAGTTGAGCGTCCATGAAAATGCCTTATGTGTCCTTAAGATGGACCACTCCCTTTCTCCCCTGCCTCCACTTACCTTAATTTCCAAAAGAAAGACTGAAATCATGACTCCCAAGTCCCCAGTTGTTATTCTAATCTACCTCTTGAAACTAAGTTATTTATATGTGTGTTTGTCTATGAACGTTGCTGTGTACATTTTTATATTTTGTGGTATACATGTTGTAGCCCCTTAATATAGAAGCTCTTCAAAATTTCTGTGTGTGTGTGTGTGTGTGTGTGTGTGTGTGTGTGCTTATATGTGTGTAATAGAGCCTTTGGCAATCTGGTGAAGCCTATGGGCCTAGTCTCACAAGTTAGTTTTTAAATGCACAAAATAAAAACCACAACATTTCAAAGGAAACCAATTATGTTGAAATAGTTATCAAAATAATTTTCAAAATGCAAGTTCGTGGATCCCATGTTAATAACACCTAACCTAGTAGACCATAAGTTCCTTGAGAGGAGGAAGACAATTTTTTTTGTATCCTCAGCACCTAGCATGATACTTTGAACATAGTAGGTAATTAACAAATATTTGTTTACTTGAATTGAATTCACAACATTGGATAGCCAAAAAAGATGGAGGGCCAGGAGCAACAGCCTTTGGAGATAGTGACATTGTCAGAATTATAGAAAAATAAAATAGAAGATTTAGGATGTGCGATTCTTTGGAACTAGCAAAGCATAGGTTTGTAATTTTGGTGGCTTTTACATATACATGCCACAGACTATGGTTGGAATTTACTCTAACCGAGGGTGCTACAGGCTATATAAAGCATGTAAGGGAGCATTTGCAATAATTATTATATGGTACTTATATTAAATCCTTTGTTCTTTCTATTTTCAAAAAGTAACATGGAGATGAGGATAAATGTTAGTAACTAGTATAGATGTCATATATTTGTGGGCTTAGGGTGTTTAAAGACGTTAGATATTTTACTATACTAGCACATGCATGGATTCCTCTTAAACGCTGTTCTCTGAATTCTAGGTAGATTTCTGTCTGTGACTAACAAGAGCATCCACATGACTCTTAAACCACTCTATCCATCAAACATTATATATGATAAAAAAGGTAGAGGAAAGCCAACTTTTAAAACATACTTCATAATTTCTCTTCAAGTCACGGTAATCAAAGTGGCATCTCTTATTCACCATCCTATTTTTAAATGATTACTTTGTATAAAAACCCAAAGCCAACCAGCAGCCTTTCAAGCCCCATTGTTCAGGTGCTCTCTTACACCAAGCATCACTTTCTGGACATTCCTCACTGTCACTCTTGGATTGTCACAGTGGGTTTTTTCCTCTGTTGTTTCCAAATCTGCAGTGAGAACATCAACAAAGCATGCGAAACTACTTGCTTATAAAGGAGAACATTGGGAACCAGACAGAAGTCTGGCTATGGCGAGAGATCATAGCTCTCTATTGCAAGGCACCCAAACAGCTTCTGCACTGTCAATGACAGTTCTGATTACTCTCAGGTAATAGTCATTAGGATGGACTAGGTCTGGTCCTTTTGTGCTAGTGCCAAAAGGAGGAGGATTCTTGAACCCTCATCACATTTCTCAGGTATACAAAATGTGTTTGGTCAATGGGAATTTTCAGTTTCAAGCTCCAGTACAGATTATTTACCTGTTATAAAGGAGGTTTTATACTGTCAGGGTGACAAGTGTGGTCTAAAGCACCTACTGAGCAATGCCAGAGGTCTATGCCTCAGCTACTTACGTGAAAAGGAATTTTATCAAAGTGTAGATACATCTGCATAAATCAATTCTTCCAGCATCAAGTTCTCAATTATTCCAAGCTGTCAAATTTCTTAACGGAATAATGCCTAACAAACAGGATCAAAGGTTTCTCCCATACTGTGTTTTGTTACTAAAAATATATATGGTCCACATCACTAAATGACACATTCTCACTTGCTTGATTTAGCCTTGCTATTTAGTAGTAATTATGGACAGACGTTTCATTTAGTTGCATTGATCCTGTATTTAACTTTGGTATAAATTCAGAAACAGAGCCATGAAATGTACTGTGGGAAACCTCAACCTGTGATGCCCCTCAAGAGATCAGAAAGCAATCACAGTCACCATGATTGGTATATATACACATACCAATAGAGATACACCTTATCATTATGCACAACCTGTAGGCTTTTCTGCAGAAAATCAGGAATAAATGAAGAACACACCCCAAGCATAATATGAAAGAACCTAAATCTAAGTCATGGTTCCATATAATTTTACAATGCAAAACCAAACGAAACAAACTTTTTATTTCATATTTTGTTTATACCAACAACAGTAAGAGATTTCAAAGAAAACAGAATTTGAAAATACACACACGCACACATACACACACACACACACACACACACACACACACACCAACCAACCAACCAACCAACCAACCCTACCTAACATCTTACCACTCACAAATTCCTCATCCTGTCTACCTTTAATTTATACTATTACAAAAGAAAGATAAAGGTGGGAGTTATAGATGAAACAGCAGTCAGGAATTTTGCCTATACCCTAAACAGTCCTGTTTGGGAGGGTTTAATCACGAGTCTGAAGTTTACCCTTTATGCAGTTTTCTATCATTTCATTTCCTTAGGTTCTTTATGGTATTTTTAAAAATCCATAATATAATTCTATGAGAGTTAACATAATAGACTGTAACAGCTGTTATGGTCTATTGTGTAAATAAGTAATTACAGAATTTACAGACTATCATGTAAATATGTAATTATGGACTTTTTAAAATGTGCATTATTTACTCGATAGTCTATCGTTTACATATGTAATTATGGACTTTAAAACATGTATTATTTACTCAGTCTGTAACAGCTCCTTGGGACAGAGTCGTTCTGGCCTATCGGGTAAACATGTAATTACAGAAATTTTTTAAATATGTATTATTTATCTGATAGAGCTGCTACAGATTATCACATCCATACGTAATCACAGATTTTTTTAAATGGGTATCATTACTTGTTAATGCTTCAGCAAGTCAACTCACAGATTTTTTAGTTCATGAATCCGTTGTCCAAAATAGTATGGTGATTCCTTGGAATAACTGTCTTATCACATTTCTATCTTCACACACAAAAATTACATTTCATAATGGTCATTTGTAACTTATTTATGTACACTTCTGAGTTTTCAAAAGAAATAAAATGATATCAAAAAGAAAACACTTTAGTTTTAAGAGGAGAGAATGGTTTCTGACATAGGAGTGCTATACTTCATTTTTGTACATAGAACAATACTTTCATAACACTTAATTTTAAAAGCTAAAATAATTGGTGTCACCTACCTTTGGATATTTTTGTTATTCTATAGTATAGAAAAAATGAAATTATATTTCCTTCCTCTGTTTCCCTATCTTTTGTTTGCAGATTTCTTTCTTCCATGTATTAGAATTCTGTTCCAGTATCTATAAAATTCCAAAAGGCACTGGATATTTACATAAACAAATCAGATGAAGGTTTAATTTCCTCATTTTCAAAAAGCATTGTTGTTCAGTCATAGAACTAATTGACATTTTAAATCTGGAAGTCTTTGGCCATAGTACTGACTTTATAGACAGCTCTCCTCTCTGTAGACATTGATGGCAAAAATACTGGGAACTCCAAAAGGGAAACTTTTGGAGGTAATTCATCAAATAAAATTCTTACCCTGATTCTGAGGATATTTTAATAAATTTCTGTTCTTTGAATTTAAGACTTAAATATTCTTATATACTGGGGTTTAAAAGAGAAACTTTGATGATTTGTTTATTTTTCCCCTTTCTTTCCCATGTCCCAACCCCCAGAAAAAAAAATCTACGGCTTAATGTCAAGTCAATCCAAAAGACAGTTGTTAATCATAGAATCTCAGAGCTATAAGGTTTCTCCAAGATCATCTATTCTAACTTCTACCTGAAACAGGTATCCTTCCTATTAGCATCCCTGACAAGTGAACATCCTACCTCCACCTGAAGACTTCAAGTGACAGGAAGGTCCCTAAATCCCAGCACAGCCTGCTCAAAGTTAGACATCTCTACTCATTAGGAAGTTCTTAATAATTCTGAGCCAAAATCAAACTCCCTATCACTTCACATGGGTACTATTTTTGCCTTTTCAGACTTAGCAAAGCAACCTAATACTTGCAATGACAACCCTTCTAAAAAGCAATGATCATAAGTCCTGACCTCTTAACTCCCTATGACTTCTTTAAACCAAGTATCTCCACTTCTTTCAGTCAATCCTTACATAATTTGGTTTCCTGTTCCTTTATCATTCTGGTCATCCTCCTCATGACATACTGCACTTTATCAAAATCTAACTTGAAATATGGCACCCAAAACTGAGCAATTTACTCCACATGTAGAATGAGAACAGTAGAATGATTTCCTCCATCATTCTCAGTAATATAAAACAACCTCAGATCAGATTATCTTTTTTTGGCATCCATATAACATTGTTATGGTTGAAGTCCACTATGATGCCCAAGTCTTTTTCAACCTAACCAGAAACAACGCAAAAAAATGTCAAGTCGATAATTATTTATCAAATAACTATTATATGCCTGCCATTGAGCATATACAAAAATAGAATAATTCTTAATTTCAAAGAGTTTATACTCTATTAGGGTCAAGGAGAAAGAGAAAAACATATATTCAGGGAAGTAAACACAAAATCTATACAAAATGAATACAACATAATGTCAGGAAGTCAGGACTAAATAGCAGAGGGCTAACAGGAGGCCTTCACGTGGAAGCTAAATCTTAAATAGAGTGAGACATTCCAAGAAGTGGGGGTGAGAAGAGAAAGCATTCCAGGCATCGGGAACAGACTATACAAAGAAACATAGAGGGAAGATTGAACACCATGTACAAAGAGTAGCAAGTGGGCCATTTTGGCTGAGCAGTGGAGTAACGAGGAATAACGTAAAAAGATAGACTGAGCAAGGCTTTAAGTGCCAAATAGAGGAGTTTGTAGTTTGTCCTGTATGCAAGAGGGAGTCACTAAAGTATTTTGAGCATGGCCAGACCTGTTTTGGGAATTACAATTTGGTAGTTATGTAAAGAGGGAGGATACTGAATTCATGAAGGTGAGAGGTAACAAGTAGCCGGATTAAGGTGGTGGCAATCTGATTGGAGATATGAACACAGAAGAAAAAAACACTAGGTAGGTGGTAGAATAGCAAGACTTGGAAAGCCTCTAGATGATGTGGAGTGGGGAAGAGGGATTATTATTAACCTTCTGTATGCCTAAGTAAACCATATCGTCCTGTGCATACAACATAAAAGGTAGCAGAGTAATACAACCTCTGAGTAATCTTCAGTCCAAAGTGACCAGGACATTATACCACAAAGCATGGCTACTCCATGCAGGTTTAACAAAGGTAATCACCAGGTTGCACTCTGTTCCACCATAAAGTAAGTTATATGAAAAACAAGGGCCTTTCACACAAACAGGAGTGTCGAGGATTGAATGTAACCATGTTAAGCCATTATCAAGACTTGATATCATTGGTAGAATCCCTTTGGGGAGAGATTGTGTTTCTCAATGTTTAAAGCCCACATAGAGCTGAAACACAAAATATACATTACATTAGAAGTCTTCCATAGCCAACTACTGACTAGAGCATGCCAGAAAGAGGGCAGGTGCCGCCTGCCAGAGGCTGCAATTTAATATCCTGCTATAAAAGCAATAGGAGGCTCCTGTTCATCTGAAACCTAGAACCTGTAATAAAAACAGTGAAAAATTCAATACCAGTGTGCTGTTCCTGCTGGCTATTTGTGTGCCAGGGTTTTATAGTAGGCCAGAACGAAAAACGATGTACAGTATATTCTGAAACAACAAAGTTCTTTGCCCGTGAAAGGTGGAATTATGGGTGATAGAGTATGAAATCCCATTTCTTTCTTTCTTTCTCTTTGATGGTTTATTTTTGCTTTGTTTTGGGATTTGGGGCCATGGGAAAATGAACATCCTACCTAAGACGTACAGATGGTTTGGGGAAATCACAGTAAAGATGGCTAAAACTGAATAATTCTAGACAAGGCAAGATGTCAAGTTCCCAAACTCAGGTAGAGAGAAACGACAGAGATGAGGCCGCACTGAAAAAGTGGAGTTTTGTTTTCTTATATGCCTCAGGTTACAAAATAGAGTCAATTGAAAATCTGTCTACAAATGAAATCTTTTGATTCAACAAGTCCTAATTGCTTTCTACATACTATGTTCAAGGCAAGGTGTCATTAAAGGATGTCATTAAAGGAATATATGCCTTAAAACAGTGGGGTTAGTCATGGACCAAGAGCAAGGGATAACCAATGGGTAGCTGACATGTTCCTTTGAGAACTTCATGATGTCAAAATAACAAGAGGAAGGTCTCTGGTGTTTTGGATGGCCCCTATAGGGAATAGTAGGACACGAACGAGAGTAGCTCAAGTTGGATAGGTATGGATGGGTAATTATCTGCATCATAGTGAGATCACAGACAACTCAGATAATATTTCAGACACTAAGGGATGTGAAGATGAAGTCAAGATAGTTATTACTTTTAGTAAGCTTATAATTTAATAAGGGGGATAAGACATACATACAAATAAGAATGAAATTGATTTATACTCTGTAAGGAGAAATATACTTAGAGTATAGCTATCTTTAGTTGGAGAAAAGAAAGGATTCATTATGGTGGTGGCTTAAGTTGGGCCTTGGATAAAAAAAAGAATTTCAGTATGCAGAGATGTGGGTGGCATACATTCAAGGTAAGCTAATACCATGTGTAAACGTGTGGAGATGGGAGAAGGTAAGTTGAAATTGAGTAATGGTAAGTGGAACAGATTGACTGGAACACACACAGCACAGAGAATCTAACAGTCAGCATTTGCTGGGCACTATGTTAGATGCTAGGGATACAAATACAAGCATGGGACAATACACAAAGGGTAAGTAATAAGACCGGAGAGAAAAGATAAGACCAGACAGTTGAGGACTTTAAATGCTAGACAAATTTATTTGCATTTTATCCCACAGGCAATGGAGAACTATAGAATTTTTTGTTTGTTTTGTGGGGGGAGGATGACGTGCTCATATCTGTGCATTAGAAAGAATATGTTGGCCATCATATTAAAGACAGTTTAGAGACAGGAGAAACTGGAAACAGGAAGCTCAATTAGGAGGCTATTATAGTAGCTGGTGCAGGAGATCATAAAGTTGATCTGAAAATAGGGTGGTGGCAGTACAAATGGAGAGGAAGAGACAGATAGGAGAAATGTTGTGGATGCAGAATAAGTAAGACTTAGAAATTGTACATGAGAGAGCAAGAAAGGGGAAGAATCAATGTTCCCTCTGAGGTTTCAGGCCTGGCTGACTGGGAGAATGATAGGCCACCAAAAGAATAGGGAATTTGGGAGGAGTAGGGTTTACGGGCATTGTGAGCTTAGCTTTGGATAGGTTAAATCAGAGGCAGCAGAAGGATTGATAAGTATAAGAGGCAGTTTGACAAGTGGGACAAAAATTCAGAAGAAATAGTGAGGTTAGACATTGTAGTTGTTGCTGTTTATCTTTTATCCTGGAAGACAACCAATGATATCAGGAGGGTGATGTCTTAACTGGCAAGGCACTGGATTTAAGTGAGGCAGAGCTGTGCAAAGTCACCAGCCTCAGTCTCTCTACTAGAGTAACAGGTGTCCAGTGGCAAGACACAGGTCAGGATGACTGGTGACGGAATGGGCTAGATATCATGGGATCAAGGATATAGTGCTGGAAAGGACCTTAGAGGCCACTGAGTCTGACCCCCTCATTTTATTAATGAGGAAACTAAGGCCTGAGAAGAGTTAGATGACTTGCCCATTCTCACATAGCCAGTAAGTATAAAACGGTCATTTATAAAGGTGTAATGATAGAAGTTTGAGAGAGGATGAGCTGGCAGAGGTACAATGTATAGAGAGAATTGACCGAGAGCCATGGATAGAGCTGTGGGAGTCACACTTAGGGGAGAGGAGAGCGCAGCAGTTATGTGGACAGAGTTAACTTAAGTCACAGAGGCATTAAAACCTGCCCATGATTGGTCACTGAACTATTCCCAAATCTTGTAAATTGATTGGTATAAGATTTGTGATTTTGTTGACCCAGGCTGATTTAAACTGTATAAAAACCATATACCCGCAGTCGCCATTTAGATTACCTCAGCTTAAACAGTCCATCCTCCATTGTCCTGGCAGCTTTCTGGTTTGGGAAGATTCCAATGGTATCAGTGTGCCTACTTATCCCAGTACACTTCAGAGATCCTGGAGAGAAGGACGAGTGGGATTGTGTGCTACCTGTGATCTTGCTTTATACCCTCTGACTATTAAAAAGCTTGATTTGATCTAGTAGTGGTGAGTGTAGCTGTATCTTCCTTAGTTCAGAGCCAGATCCCTGGGTAGGAGCAGTTACACCAATTCAAAAATGGAGACAAACCACTGAAGGACATGGTAGGGTGCTCAGGCAGGTGGGAGGAAAACAAGCATTTATTAAACTCTTACCATATGCAAAGCACTAGGCTAAATACTAGGGATGATGGAGAAAAAAGGAGGAAAGGTGATCAAACAAAGAGTGCTCAGTGGTTTCAAATGCATCAGTAACTTCAAGGAGTTTGGGAACTGAAAGGAGATCACTGGACATGGTGACTAAAAGGCCACTGGACACCTTGAAGGGAATAATTTTAGTAGAATAGTGAGCATGGATGGTGATAAAGTGTAATTCAAACTACTCTGTCTAGTTCAACCATGAAGGAGAACAGAGGCGTTGGACAACAATTTAAGGGAATTGGAAAATGCAGATTTTTTTAAATGATAGAGAAAACTCACTCATTTATAAACACAGGGTAATAAGTCAGTAGAGAAGGAGAAGCTGGGTGAGAAAGGGAACATTCAGTGGATCAAAGTTACATAATAGGATCATAGATGGAAAAATGGAAAAGAGCTTAAGGTCATTTAGTCCAACCCTCTCATTTCATACATGGAGGAAACAGACTTGGAGAAGTTAAGTGACTTGTCCAAGGTCATATAGGTAACAGAGCTTAGATTTGGACCCACATCCTCTCACTCCAAATCCAGTACTCTTTTGCAGGTACCACATTGCTATCTTGGGAGAGATAATGGGATCAAGAGACAAAGTGGAAATATTAGCCTAGGTAAGAGGAGAGCTTCCTCATCTTCTTAAGTGTAGAACAGGAGCTCTTCACCTGAGATAGAGTCTGTGATTAGATTTCAGGGGGTCTGTGAACTTGGATAAGGAAAGTAAGCAGATCTTTTTTTTCCCTAACTTCTAAATTTTTTTCATTTCCTTCAAGGATGAATGTAGGCCATAAACCATTACTATAAGAAGGGGTTCATGGGCTTCACCAGACTGCCAAAGAGGTCCATGACACAAAAAAGGTTAAGAATTCCCTGGGCCAGAAGAAAGAAAAAAAATAAGGTATAATCATATTTCAAATATGCTGAGGAACTAGCTACGTAGTGGATACTTTGATAAATCCCTTTGTAAAAGTAATAAATTCAATCCAACAAACATTTATTAAACCACTATTATGGGCAGTGAGAACTACTAAAAAATTTATCTGGTTAGTAAGTTAGAGTTTTCTAATAGCAGTCTTTCTTAAAGCGGGGCACTGCTTTCATATCAGAATATCTGTGTATCCCCCAAAGGGTGGGGCAGGACAGTGGAGGATGGGAGGTTGAGATGACAAGAAAAAAATCAAATCATAAATATTTCAAATGAATCTATAAGGCTTCACGATTGTGATAGAAATGCAGTATTTTAAAAAAGCATATCAGTTTTCAGTTTGATTCATATAGATTTTTTTTTCTTTAAAGACAAAGTTTAAATATTTGCTTGTACCTTCTAGAAAATGTAAAACAAAGGTTTCTATGATTGCTGTTAGTTATCTGTGAAGTATGAGTGCCAAGCCTTAAAACTCCGTGTCCACTTTGCTGCAACAATTAATATGGAGCCATTTTCAAGGTAGGATTATGGGCAGCAGCACCTCAAGGGACTGGCTGTGCTGCCCATGCGTTAAATCCTCATTTTGTGTGAACTTAATGAAAAAGATTGAAGTGGGTTCTGTCAGTTGTTCCTACAGTATGGAGATGCCTGATTTCCCCCTGAGTAAATGTAGTGAATTTGATGGATGGAAATGTAAAGGGAAAAAATAGTTTGCTTCTTGCTTTGTTTGGAAGTCCTGAAATCAGACAGTTTTAAAATTATGTAGGGGTATACAATTTGTGTGTGTGTGTGTGTGTGTGTGTGTGTGTGTGTGTGTGAGAGAGAGAGAGAGAGAGAGAGAGAGAGAGAGAGAGAGAGAGAGAGAGAGAGAGAGAAGTTGTGTATTCAGCTTATTTGTAAACTTTACTGTGATGGAGAGGGAGGGGAAGGAGATCACTTCTATTTTGAGAAATCAAGAAGAAAAAGTGGACCTATCCAACAGCATTTAAAATTAGGGACTACCCATTTTCTATGAAATTTAGCTTATAAATTCTTGATCTGCTTTAAAAAAGATTTTTTTAGTGTAATCAGCAAGAGGATAATTTTTTCTTCTCCCAAGTATGAGTGGTATTTCCTAAGAGAAGGTTCCTTCCTTCCTCTGATCCCCAGACTTAGCAGAGATAGTTGGCAGCATTAGGTGGTTTTAATTCCCCTACATTGTAGCTCCAGCAATATTATTTAATACTTAAGAGAAATAATTAAAAAGAAATTGGGATACATTTTTTCATTCTGAATAAATAAAGAGCATTCCTTCTAAAACGCTATTCCCAGGAAACATCAAAATGGAGTTTCCAACCTGGGCTTGTCACCAGAAAGTTGGTGACAAGGGCTTTCATAAAGCTGGAAGATGACAAGAATCCTATTCTCAGAGTAAGCTTTAGTGTATACAGAAGTTAGCAATAATGGTGACAAACAGGGATAAGACCATTGGGAAAAATTCCCTGGTCCATCCCAGAGTATCATCAGAACTGTAAGGCAGAAAAAACAGTATCTCTAACAGACAGTAAAAACCAGTCTACACCTGGTAGTCAAACTTCTGGTGATAGGCTTTTCCAACAACAGAGTTTTGATTCAACAAGGGGTTTGTACCTTGCTACTCAAAAAACAATGAGGCAGACAAGAGAAAAAGCCAGATCTAGGGACCCATGATTTAAAGGGGGGGTGGTGATAGAAAGGTGTTGGAAGCAAAAGGAGTTTATGAGGAGTAACAACAGAGAAAAAGCCCCTAGTGTTCAAGACCAGTGTGTCTGATTAGAAAGGGTGCTATATTTGGTCTCAGAGGACCTGGGTTTGAATCCTGCTTCTGCCATAAACCACATTTCTGCCCTAGGACAAGTCATTCCCTGGGCCTCAGTTTCCACATCTGTAAAATGAGGGGGCTGGACTAAAGTCCCTATAAATTTCCTTCTAGCTCTAAATCCAGGATCCTACGATACCTTATGGTAGCAATAGGGAGCTAAAGAAGAGGAATCTATATGGTCAAGGATGATAAAAAAAAATGGGATTTGCCCTGAAGTTATTCTATATATATCCAGTATTATGTGGCATGAGTATTGTCAGAAAACAGATCATATCTGTAGCACAGTGCCTGGCACGTAGGAGACACTTAATAAATGCTTGTTCCCTCCCCTCCCCCATTCACTCCAGTTAAGTTTAGGAAGAGTCATTGCTAGGTTGGCTACAAGATGATGAGTTTTCCAGCCATAGAAATTCTTATAGTAGCTTTGAGATCTGGATTACCCTCATCAAAAAAATCAGGACTCTATGAAATAATGAAGGCTTTTCCGAAGGTAGCTCATCACACTCACTGCATGGCTCCACCCAACAGTCTCTCTTAATGGTATATCCTACTTGGCTAGGGAGAAACTCTAGAGGTCATCTCCACTGCTTGGCTACTGAGAAAGAGCACCTAACCATGCGGAGATCCTGGTTTTCAGCAAGGCTCCAACATTGATATTCATATCATGAGATCCGTCTGGCCACAGCTAATTTGAACATGTCACTTTATTCCCTGTGAAGAATATCTAAAGCTTTAAGGCAGATTCAAGGGGCCTAGCCTTCCCTCAACACAAACAAATGCACAATGCTCTCATTAACTGGAACCTTCACATCTGCACTGAAGTGAGAATATAACCCAAAGCTCTCTTCCCACCTATTGTATGTCAAACATGGAGAGATCAGAGAGGGGATACTTGACAATAGCATTTTATTCAAGCTTTGGGGTGAAAGATTTGGACAAGTCATGAAGTATGCATGACACTGAATAAGAAAAACAACAGTGCTGATTTCTAAGGGGTACACTAAAAAGGAAGATGTAGTTATTTAGTTTATGGAGGATTTTTTTTTTTATTTTCTCACTGTTATTGATTCATTTTTGTAACCAATTCAGTCTAACCTGCTGAAAATCTGTGTCTCCATTGGCAACCTGGAAAGCTACAGACGCCTGGCTCAATGACACCCCCACACCCTCATACCCCTCCACACACACACACACACCTGGTTATTCAGAGCCACAGGCAGAATTTTCCAAGATGATGTAGGTAGATTTAGGTCCTTCTAGTTGAAAAGCATTACAGCAAGGCCATCTTAATCTGAAAAGGGGAATGTATTCACCTGGGATCTAACTGGAAAAACAATGGCAATGACTGGTCCATTGAAGATACAGCCACCCATTGAGTTTGTTCATGACTGTGAAGCTCAGAGGGCTAAAGAAATAAAGACTGAGGAAAAATGTTGCAACAATATCCAAAAATTGAATGATTAACCTATTCTTTTGGCTTATTCAAAATCAGTACTTCAGAACTGAATTATGGAATATTTGCATTAGAAGGAAGATTAGAGGAAAATTACTCCAATTGCATTATTTCTTAGATAAGGAAACTGAGATGTACAGAGGTTAACCAAATTGCCCAGTTTTATAAAGCTTATCATCAACAAAGGCAGGACTAGAAGGTAGAGTTCCTGCTCCAGGTCTTTTTTCCCTGCACCACATTGATTCCTTCTCCCTATTAAAAGATTCTTTCCTCTACCTCCCATTTCCCTAAATCTCTTTCCCTTTTTCTGGAAGTCCAATCATAGGTTTCTATTTTCAAAGTAAAGTAGATAAGAAAGTCATTAGCAGAGAAAGGAAGAAAATACTCTTAGGCCAAAAGTCTGAACCACCACTAGCTTCAACACTTGCCCTTCTACAATATTGACTTAGCTTCAGTTTGCAGGCTCTTTTGACAATTTGGATACTGAAATACTGTCAACTCTGGATTATTCATGTGAAATATTAATCCCTCAGCTGACTTTCCTGGCACCAGAATGACATTATGTCTCATAGTTATGATGGGAGAAATATCTCTTCTTTGAGTTCATGTAGTAGGTTACTGCTGCCGAATAAATCTACCACAATGCAGAAATTACAGAGGTAAAACCCTAGGTTTTATCATGCTTAAACACAGGTTCAAGATTCAGAAAAATAATCCTGAACCAAGATTAGGATTCTAATGAGGCTCTTTAGAGACAAAATTACATAAAAGAAACAGAAATATTTTTTACATGCAGCAATCTAGTACATCTTCCTGTAATACTGGAAACTGGTACAACACTCCTAAGCCATAAAAGTTGCACAAATGTAGTTAAACAGAATCGCAATCTCATACATTCCCTAAGGAAAGCAACCTAGTTAAACAGACTCTATAGGTAAACTAAGTCAGATTACAGATCAAACTACATTTAGAGGGCTCACAAAGAGCAGGTTGAGATTTACATGTCATAAAAATAACCAAAAGGCCTTGAGAAACACAAAATTCCCCTTTGGCTTCTTATCTGAGGAATGTCAAAAAGTCTTCCCTTAATATTATCATTCTTTGAATCAGGTTTTAGCCAGGTGGTGCTAATACTAACAGGAAACAAGTTTCAGCTAGCCAAAATGTTCCAGTAAGAATGTCATAATAAAATTAAATAAAGAAATTTTTTTTAAAAAATTTACATCATACAGTCAACTGCAGCATATTTAAGTCATGCAAACTAATCTTTACATTAGCCTGAGTAAAACATAAAAATGTCTTAATATACCAACTATCAATAATTTTTGGATTATCCATTGTTTGAGCTATCTGCTTCCTCCACAGTATATACTGAGTATTACTGATTGCAACCATTTTCTTTTGATTTCAACATAAGTTTAGTATGAAAAAGGATTGTTTCACTTTTTGACCTTTTAGCCCCAGTGCCTAGAACAGCTCCTGATGCACTTAATAAGCACCCAATAAATGAATAATTGATTGAATTATTTGAAATGTGATAAAAGTCTCACTGAAGTCCCTCTATTTTTTTCTTTAAATATAAATATTTATAATATGCCAAGTGAATTGGACTAGGAGACAGATGATTTGGGTTCTCATCTTGGCTCTGCCACCAACTAGTCTTTGTACTTGGCCATATCCTGATCTGTGGGAGGAAGAAGTTAGATTAGATGGCCTCTGACCTCATTAGATGGTCCTTTCAGCTCTAACATTCTATGATGCTCAGTTATGCTCTATAAGTCTTCAAAGGAAAAATGGACATAAGTTCTGGTAACAACCAGTGAGCATTAGCTCACTCAAATATCCTAATGAAATTAGGGGCAAGAATTTGATCCTCTCAGCAAAAGGACTTCATTATAACCTGGAATGACTTATACGAACCGATGCTGAGTGAGGGGAGGAGAACCAGGAGATCATTATACATGATTACAGACACATGGTATTTGTAAGGACTAAATTTGATAGACTTGACTCCTCTCATCAATGCAAGGTTCAAAGACATCTCCAAAAGACTCATGATGGAAAAAGCTATGCACATCCAGAGAAAGAATTATGGAGTCTGAATGCAGATCGAGGCAAACTTTTTGCTCTGTTTTTTTTTTTTTTGGTTTCGTTTCTCCATTCTCATGATTCATTCCATTGCTTATAATTCTTTATTACAACTGCACTATTATGTAAATAAGTTCAAGGTGAAGGTATGTGTAAAACCTATACTGGATTATATGCCATCTGGGGGGTTGAGGGAAAGGAGAGAAAATTTGGAACCCCAAACTTGCGGAACTGAGTGTTGTAAACTAAAAATAAAAAATAAATTAAAAAAAAGAATTTAATCCTCTCGTAGGTTATTTGGCTTTGCTGTATTCCCCTGGTGACTGGCTACTTTCATAACCCCTATCAGCTATCTTGGAAATGCATTGCTATTGAAAGGACTGGAAAGGGAAGGTGACTGGACCCACTTGAATCTATCCCTACCACTCAAAAACAAAACAAAAGTGATCACCTAATGACTCTGTGTGTGTGTTCATATGTATATGCGAGGACTACTTGATGATAAAGCAAGTTCTGTAACCCTATTTTATACAGAATTATAGTAATATCATGAGTTTACTAAGAAAACCAGTAACCATCCAATGGAAACTAGAGAAGTCAGTAGCCAGATACTTTTGCTTTTCGAAATAAGCAATATTCAGCCACAGGACATTTAGAATGACTAAAATAATTAAATGAATTTCATCCAGTAGAAACCATGACATTCTTCCTGAAGGTAAATTTTACCACTTGTGAAATTTATGCTGATTTTTATACATTCCAAGAACATTTATGAAATTATGAGTCCTTCTGAGACTAATAAGTAGAATCAATCTCCTAGTTTCTAATAGTTTGAGAAATTTAGAAATTGTAATAAAAATATCTCTTACACTTTTTAACTGTGATCAAGATCATGATTTTCAAAGGAATAAGCTATTCAAAACCCCCAGGAAAAGGTTCTTTGCAGTTCTCATCACATATCTTATGGATAGGTTAAGAACAGAGGGCAAGATTCTGCCTTCTGAGGCTTCATGTGCTTTTGAGAGATCTTTGTCCTAAATCTGTTGGTTTCCCTCACTTCTCTCTTAATTGGCTATGATGAAGTAAAGAAGAAAAGGGAATTACATTCTTTTTATTACTCATTTCATCTAATGAATAGGTTCTTCCTCAACTTTGCAGTACAGCAGCTGCACATATTGGTAAAATTAGTAACTTTTCCCCTTAGTCATTTTTACTTTGTCTATATTATGAGTTACTCCAATGAATCTGTGATCCTAGAGATTTGGATGTTCCCTACAGTGATGCAGATTAACAACCCAATCATGCCTGACCATCCTCTAGTGTTGGTCATATCCTCCCATAAATTTTCTACGGGGTAGGAGAAAGGGAAGATTCCACCAAATGTGTTAAAGGCTTTCCTTGCAGCCTCTTGACATAAGTAATATACCAGTGCAGACCTCTGGCAGCACTGGGGTTTTTTAAGTCTCTTGGCAACATTTATAATAAACAAATATTTATTGATGAGAAAGTATGGACCAGGCACCCAGAAATTTAAAAATGAAATACTGAGCTACCTCCAAGGACACTATGTTCTATGTTCTATTTGAGGAGATTATATATATATATATATATATATGTGTGTGTGTGTGTGTGTGTGTGTGTGTGTGTGTGTGTGTGTATACATATATATGTATATACACACACATATATATACATATATACATATATATATATATATGTACATGAAAAAGTACTAACAATACCAGGCAGTAAATAATAATGTCAAATGAATGGCATAGGCAATAAATGTTACAGGAGTCTAATGGATCACTTTTGGCTGGGGTGGGCTGAACATGATTCATGGAAGAAGGAAGGTTTACTCTAGCCCTTAAAGATGAGTAGGGGTTCCATAAACATATAGAGGAAGGAGGATGGTTAGCAAGAAGGGGAAGGATGAAATCACAAAAAGCACAAAGGCAGAATAGAGCTAAGCTTTTCCAGGGAACTATGAGTATGCTAGTTTAATTGGAGTGAGAGATTCCTATAGGGGAATCATATTGTTCCTGAGTCAAGTTGTAATGGAGCCAGCATAGATTTACAGCATTTCTAGGACCTCTGGTCAGATGAGAGATGAAGCAATGGTGGCTCACTATAAAGTTGTAGGGTACAGGTAAAGGGAACTTCATGGGATACCATGCCTTACAGTAATAAAAAGGGCACTAGACTAGAATCAACTGTAGGTAGAGAAATGAAGACACCAAAAGTAATCTGCTTTTACAAGAAGTTACCATTGAAAGAGTAACAGATGGGAACTTGACAATAACCTATTTTATATCCATTATCCCATTTATTCTTATGAGTTAGATATTACAGGTGTTACTATCTCATCTTGCAAATGAGGTAACTGTGTCTCCAAGAAGTTCTGTGATTCTTTTATGGTCTACCAATTGTTAGATGTAGGACTTGAATCCATGTCTCCCCAATGTCAAATCCAGCTCTTCAACCATTATACCACAGGACAGAAGGAAGTTTTTTTTTCCTTTTAGGAAAAGGGAGAACTGAATCTGGTTATAGGCATATAGGAAGGGGTGAGATTCTTATTAGATTATTTGGTGTGGAGGTGGAAAGAGGGGATGGATTTTTAAGCAAAAATGTTATTGTGATTTAATCAGTTTAGTTAACTCATGTAAAGTCTTCAAGGATAAATTTAGTGTAACAAATAAATACATTGGTGTAGAGAAAATTATACCAATTGGAAGATAAACTGCCTGTATCAAACTAACTCCATTTCTTTCAACTGCTCAGTTTCACCTAGAACACACTTAGAATCTTTCATCTGGAAGGAACAGCTTCCTGACAAATGTGTTTGTATGCATATATTCTTTAAATTTGCACATTGCCTTCAATTGTGGGAATACAGCTGCTCAACAGAAAACTTTTGAAATACAACTCAGATCAAGCAAAAGAAACTTTACATTTATTACTTGAAAAGTTTAGCTCTGGTAATGTGCCTTCCATTTGAACTTGTCAGGGCAGATACTTAAAAGTCTAAGAATAAAAATTATTATATAACTCACTAAGCAATCACCACCCGCCTCAAACCCCCAAAACTCCTTTTGGAAGACACACACACACACACACACACACACACACACACACACACACACACACACGGGAAAACCAAAAACAAAAGAAAAATGCTGAAAATTGCCCATGGAATGTCAACATATTAATTAAGAATAACAACGGTTTTCTAGCAGGAGGTAGATGGCAAGTGAAAACTATTCAGGCTTATAAACTGATATTACTCCTAAGGAAAGCTCATCTTTCAGATAGAGTTATGCCACTGACATAGGTACCAACTCTGTTGTCTTCTGGAGGACTTTCTCCATTTTCAGAAGGAGGGCTTTCATGTTGAATTTTTCATCAAAAAGAGTAGTTCCTCAATCTTCTCAGAGATATGTGTTCTTTGGATGACTGACCCTCTGTTCTTCCATTAAACAAAAATCAGCATCAATAAATGCTGGTATGAAAATTGGTGAGAAAGAAGAAAAATTATACTAAGATCTACAGAAAACAACTCCTTATGACTATAACATGGATGGGATAGGGACTGGACTTGTGATTACATTGCAGTAGAGCTCACTGGATAAGGAAACTCTCTTTTTATCACTGAAGAATACATGTAAATAGACATAAAATTCCACAAATTGTTTTAGTCAGCAAATCACATGGACTGAAAATCACCCGTAAAAAAATTGTGAAGCAGCCTCCTTCACTGAGATGATCAACTAACTTGCTAGTAGTTCCACTAACATAAGACCTCTTCCCACCCCGAGCCAATGACAAGTAATTGCATATATGTATACATGTATGTATATATGTACACATGTATGAAATATATACATGTATAGATATTAATATATATGCATATATGTATATGTATATTATACATATACTTATACATGTGTGTGTATCTGTGTGTGTATCTGTGAAGCTCAACAGTAAGATTCCTTCTTTCAAGGGACAAGGAAAGTAACGTAACTTTGTCCTGAGAAGGGCACAGGAAACTTATACCCCCAAGCAAGAAGACAACCAGACTGAAAATGGATTCTATATTCAGTGCTAATGAAATAAGGTGTTTGATACACAAAGATGATAACCAGAGGGTAACTAAGCAGCACAGTGAATAGAGCTCTGAGTATGGAGTCAAGAAGACTTATCTTCCTGAGTTCAAATCTGGCCTCAGACACTTACTAGCTGTGTGACTGAACAAGTCATTTAACCCTGTTTGCCTCAATTCCTCATCTGTAAAATGAGCTGAAAAGGAAATAGCAAACTACTCCAGTATCCTTGCAAGAAAACTCCAAATGAGCTCACAAAGAGTCATACACAACTGAAATGATTAGCGACCAGAAATGATAGGCCTTATCTGCTAGAAGTGAATGAGTTGCCACTATTCTACTAGACCTTGGTGATAGGCAGTCACCTAGCTGGTAGTCCTGCCTCAGTATAATTTATCACCATCATCTGCATGGGTAGTCTCTCTTTCAAATAGATGGTCAGTGGTACCCCAAGAATTGTCAGAAGTAAACCAAGCCAGGTCAATACCCCCAAAGCACTGATGATGACTTTCCACTAGTTAATTCCAATGGCCTCTCTGTTCTTGGTTTTGATTCTAAAAACTACTATGTAGTGGTAGGAAAAGCACAGAACAAAGAGTTGGAAAATATAGAATCTTGTTAAAATACAAGAGATTTAACCTCTCTAAGCCTTAATTTTCTCATTAGAGGTCAACCAGTCCAATCCCCTAACCAATATATGACCACATGTGTAAAAGTACTTTGAAATTTCTAAGGCAGGGTATAGATATAAGGTCTTATTACTATTAACACCTTTTCTAGCTTTGGATTTAGAAATATCACATAATTCTGGTTCTTCTTATACTTTTCAGATCACTAGTCCTTGGTCTTATCTCTGGTTCCTTTTTTTTAAACCACTGTTTCTTTTACAATCACCCTTAAAAATCCTTTCCAGTAGAAAACTGATCTTTTACCCATTTGCTTCTACCTAGGACAAGGCAAAATTACTTCCATTGACTTTCCTGCCTCACTGCTACTGTCAGGTCACACTGGGCTAGTATCCTTCCTTCAAGCTTCATGCCTTTTCATTGGACCATTATCCCTCGTATCCTTTCTGGGGCTGCCTATTGACCTCCAGGATATTGTCTCACCTTTCTAAATCACATTAGCACCTCAATTATTGCCTCTGTCCACCCTGCCCCTAGCATCTAGTTCACATCAATGAAGGTATTCTGCCCAACCTTGAAAGTCACAACACATCCATACTTTCTTATCCTTTGGGACACTTGTCCATGTCCACTCATGCATCCTCTAGAAGTTTCTGTAGACCTGACTCTAGCTCAGGGCTTGTAAACAGATCTCAAGGGGTCTGACAATTGATTTATTCTTAAAGTCTTTTAGAAAGAGAGGTGACTTTTTGTGAGACCTAATTTTTCCGCTTGTGCTTTTTATTTCATTGTCTCTCAACTCCTGCTTCACTAGCTATTGCTACTATCTCACTTGCTACTTTGTTCTTTCTTTCTCCACTGTCTCCCTCCAATCTGTCCACAAACAAGTGATCCCCGGACTAAAAAAAATCTTCCCTCAATCCTCTTATTCCTTGAACTACTGTCCCATCTCTTTCTTCCCTTTCACTGCCAAACTGTAATAGCATGGTCACATCTAAGTGCTCCTAGGGACCAGATGATCTCTAAGGTCCAGGCCAAATCTAAAATCCTATGATCTGATATTATGACTGGGAGTAATGGACTTGACATCTTCTTGCACAGTTATCAACTTATCCTAAGTAACTGACAATGCTGTCATGGAGAACTTCCAAGTCATCAGTGCTGCTGCCACTATAAAGTGCCACAGAGGCTACAGGAAGTGTAAGAAAGAGCTGTTACTAAACTTAATTGAAGATCTACAAATAGAGATCATTGAATGATTCAGAAACATGCAGCTGAGGGATCAGTTAGTCCATTTTAAGGAAAAGCATAATCACTTTTCCATAGGCAAGGAAACAGAGCTACAAACAAGAATACAATCCTATAAACACTGTCTAATCAACTAGGCAGAATACAGAACTACCGCCTCCCATCCCCGCCCACACCCCCCCCACACACACACATATTCATGGGTAACTCTATTGATCATACCTCTGATTTTACAAT
Source organism: Trichosurus vulpecula (assembly GCF_011100635.1). Lineage (NCBI taxonomy): Eukaryota > Metazoa > Chordata > Mammalia > Diprotodontia > Phalangeridae > Trichosurus > Trichosurus vulpecula. The sequence goes on from NC_050575.1 coordinate 330,703,246, forward strand.
CACTCAAACATATATACCCCACTCAACATTATTAATTGGTTCTATGAAAAATGCAACTTTAGACAAAACAATGTTGCAAGGGGGAGTTAGTTCTTTAATATCAATTTTAAGTGGGAGATGCATTTGTAGGCAGCCAAATTGCAGACGAACTTTATTCCCCTCCACTTCCCCAACCTCTAGTTGAAGATATAACCACAAATTACAATTCTCTGATGAACTGGGATACTATTTCCCAAATTGAAAGACTGTTGTTATCCATACCTGGGGGAGATACAGTCCACCTATCCAATGGAAGAGATCAAAAAGTACTGAGTCCCAGGGCACTAGTCCTAGAGTGGAACTTAGGGATTCATGAGCAATAACAATCTGACACCCTTTCATATATTTCCTCTGCTCCTACTGACACTTTGCCTTCTGGCTGCAGACCCCACCAACTGGATGTAGGTGATGAGGAAGGGTGAAGTCAAGAATACATATTGGTACATTCAAAACAAATAGGAAAGAGAAGAAATACAATACAGGCTGAGTAACTCACTGTGCCTGGCTCTTCCTCCTCATCACTGTCTTCAGCACCCTTATACTTTGGTGATTTCATCAATGTATGATAATTCTCAACTCTTTATATCCAGCCTTAATTTTCCCTTGAATTCTAACCCTGAATCTACAACTTCCTTCTGGACATCACCTGGCTATCTCAACAGTACTTCAAACTCAACATGCTCAAAATGTTGAGTTTCAGAACTCAAGTTTCTGAGCTTGGGGGCTGAAGGGAGAACCTGAGTTTCCCCCAAGCTCATCCCTCCCCCAAAAGTCAGTTTTGCTAATTATGCCACAATTTTTCCATTTATGCAATTTTGAAACTCTCTTTATCAAATCAGTTGCTTGATTTTACCTAGTTCCTCAACATCTCCTGAATTCATCTCCTCCTCTCTTCTTATATAATCAACATTCTAATTCAGGTTTTCACCTCTTCTCTGAACTATCCCAATGACCTCCTAAATGGACTTTATGTTTCCAGACTCTCCCTCTTTCCAACACATCCTTCACAGAAACTGTCAAAACAGTCTAATTCACCAGTCTGATCATGGCAGAACCCTGCTAAAAACATTCAGTAGTTCCTTATTACCTCTAGGATAAACTACAGTCTTGTATTTGATTCCTCTCCCCACAATATGGATTAATCTACAGTTCCAGTCTTATTTAATAGTACTGTCCTTCATATATGCTCCCTTCCAGATAACATGTATTACCAGTTGTTCCCCAGACATGACATGCTATCTCCCACATATGCACATGTATTCATGTTCAGGTCATTCCCCATGCCTCAAATGTATTTAACTATGTAATTCAACATACATTTTTTAAACTTCCACTGTGTCCCAGGCACTGAACATACTAAGACAAAAAATGAAACAGTTTCTGTACTCAAGGTGTTTACAGTCTCCTTGTTGGAGGATAAATACAACATGTACACAAGTAAGTAAATACAAAATGATTTAAAGAGGGGATGACAACAAATAGGAGAATCAGAAAAGGTCTCATGCAGAAGGTCACACTTGAATTGTACCTTAGTAGATAGTATGGATACTATGAGGCAGAGTTGAAGCGTGGGGTGGTATTCCAGACATGGGGGATCACTTATTCAAAGACAAAGAGGCAAGATATAAAATTTTGTGTATGGAGAATAGCTGGCCAGTAAGAGTGGCACAGGCAGTGAGTTGGGAGGAATGACGCAAAAAATAAAAATAATTGAGGAGAGCTTTCAATGCCAAAAAGGAATTTATATTTTATCCTAGAAGCAAAAAGGAACCACTGAAGATTTTTCACTATGAAAATGACATGATCAGATCTCTGTTTAGAAATATCAGTTTGCCAGCTCTGTGGAGAACAGACTGAAGGAAACACAATTGGGAGGCTATTGAAATCATCCAGAGTTCAGATTGTGTGAGGGAGAGAGGAGAACAAATATGAGGGATGTGTGTAGATTTGTGTTGGGGTTGGGGGGAGAATAACCATTTACTTACTAAGCACCTACTATGAGCTAGGCACTCTGCTAAGCACTTTACAAAAATATCATCTGATCCTTAATACTTACTAACTTTATGTGAGTGATGAGGGAGAGGGAAGAGTCAAGAATGACTCTGAGGTTGCAAATATGGGTGACTGGAATATTGGGCCCTTCAAAAGAAATAGGAAGGAATGCAAAAAAAAATGTAGACCAAGCCACTCATTGTGCCTTACTCTCCCTCCCCATCACCAAATTCAGCATCCTTAGCTTCCTTCCAGGCTCAGCTAAGGAGTCACCAACTTTCTAAAGCCTTCCCCAATTTCCTGGCAGGAAGTGTTTTCTTTCCCTCTTCAAATATTGTTAGAGAAAATTTTTTGGATCTCTTCTTTGCTGCATATCACTCCCTACCTTGGACAAAACTAACTAGTACATGCATATTATTGCACTGAACACCTGACCAGGGCCACGGATTATGTAATTTTTACCTCTGTGTCAGCAATGTTTAGTAAAACCCCATACACATAGTAGATACTTAATAAATGTTTGTTCAATCAAAATCAAGAGATTGAAAGAATTGGACAACAAAGGGTCAGTGGCTTTGAACTTGCTAATGTTGGATTAAAAGTTTCCTTTTTAAGTATTGTGAAGCTGGGGGATTGGGAGAGTTGTTTTAATTTTTTTTATGAACTAAGAGTATTTTTAACCTCATTTTTTTCTATTTTCTTTACCATTGTTTTTCCAGAAGCAGCTAGATGGAACAATTAACTTGATGTCTCTTATTGAGACAAAGGCTGAGCCTGATAAGGGCAGTGGCCCTTATAATTGAACTGTTCATTTCTGTGAAATTTAACAGTCCACGTGAAGAATAAAGACTGCAACTGGGATCCAGGATTAACCTGGGCTGGTCTCCAGGGATTTGTTAAAAGTCATTTGGCAGGGAATACTGACCTTACCCACCTTAGGGTGGGGCTCAGATTTAACTTATTAATATCATTATTGTGGAATTACATTAGTTGGGACAACTTTATAAGTGTGTATGTGATGACAGTGTCATTGGCAGTATCTAATAATATTAAGAACGTGATTATGAATCCAAGAGACGTGCTTATTAGCTGTCTTTGTTCTGTGATTGTATTTCTTTCGGGACATTTTTTGTGTGTCCCATCTCTAGTCCATTGACCAAGTAAAATTCATTAGCACATTTGTAGATTGTGTCTGGGTTGGCCTTTCTTTTCCCAAGGTAATAGTTTGTTTATTTAATTGTTCTCATTAGGGCTCTTAGCACATTAAAAGGGGTGTTTTAAAAGACAGCAATAAACCTTAGGAACGAAAGAGTAAATATAAACATGATTTGTCACTTTTCAGTCAGGCTTAACAATGATCTTATGGGTATAAAGAAGTTAACAGAAATCATTTTATCCAACTATTAGGTTGAGATCAGAAGTGTCAACATAGGTAGAAATTACTAATTTGTTTATCTTTAATGGGTTAGCCACTTGATGGGCATTAGCTTTGAAATTTATTATCCAAAGGCTGAATTTTCTGCTTCTGTTTAAGCTGCTTTAGACACTGAGTCACTAAAATGGTGATACCTGAAATCAGCTTCACAGGGGTTCAAATAAGGTCATGTATACAAAGCACTTTGCAAACCTCAGAGTGTTATATAAATGTCAGATACGATTGCCATTGTCCTTCCAAGATCATGATCTCTGATCTGATAGGGGAAAGGGTCAACATTAAAAAATGGGAGAGAGAATATGGCTAGGATTATTGGACTATCCAATAATAACATTTCAGGCTGGTGAAAATGAAGTTAAGTGTTCAGAGTTGAGGAAATGTTAGTGGATAGAGGGCCAGTTTTAGAATAAAGAAGTTCTGGGTTCAAGTCCTCCCTCTGATAGACTAGCTGAGAGATGGTAAATCTTAGAGCCTCTCAGAGCCTCAGGCCGTCCTCTAAGACTATCAATTATAAAGGAGTTGTCAATCTGCTTTAAAGAGAGATTCTCCAATGGGAGATACCCACACTGAAGAAATCACAGGTCTGAACTGAAAAATTCAAATATCTGGGTACCCATGCCAATCACATCAGCAGTGAAAAATATGTCAACTCTCCTGCCCTCAGATCTTCAACTGAAGATAACCTAGGGCTGAGACCCAAAGATAGATAAGGACTGCAGTCAACTTTCTTCCTTAGAGTGAATGGGTTATTTGGAAACACATATATATACTGCAATGCCACATCTGTAGAAATGACACACAATGAGTCTTTCTTTATGAAAGATAAGGGATATTGAAATGAAAAAAAATATACTGAATTTGTACCCAGAAGACCTGGGCTTGAATTAAAGCTTTGCTACTGTGTGACTGTGTAACAGTCACCAAACCATTCCAACTCTGTTTCCTCATCTGTAAAATGAATAGTTTGAATAATGTGATCTTTAAGGATCCTTCCATCTCTATCTTCCATGAGCCAATGATTATGAATTGAGTGACTGGGAAACATCCCAAGATCATAGATTAAGAGTTGGAAGGGACCTTAGAGATAACCTATTCCAACTGTCTCATTTTACAGTTGAGGAAACTGAAGCCCAGAGAAACAAGAACAATGAAGTAAAAGTAAAGAGATATTTGATTTTTGTCTAGGAACTTTGACTCTTCACAGAATAACAGAGGATTAGAGATGGAAGAGAGAGTTCTATATCATCTAATCCAATACTGTCAAACTCAAATAGAAACAAGGCCTTGCAGGCCACACATCGAACTAAAAAAGCACAAATTAGCATTATCTAGGTTATACTGTATTTTTATTTATTTTGTTAAATATTTCCTAATTACATTTTTAATCTGGTTCGGGCTTCACTCTGGCCTCCTGGCCTAGAATTTAACACCTCCAACATTAGTCCAGGATTCTTTGCCTAGAGTCCATGAAGTATGTGTATATGTGTGTGTACTATATATATGTACATATATATGTATATATGTGTATATATATATATATATAACTATTTCAATATAATTGGTTTCCTTTGTAATGCTACATATTTTATACCTTTTAAAACGTTATTCTTAGGAATCCATAGGCTTCACCACACTGTCCAAAGGGTCCATGACAAAAAAAGAGGATAAAAACCTTTGATTTAGTCCTATCTCCTTATTTTATAAATGAAGGAATTGATGCCCAGAGAAGTAATGGGACTTGCCAGGATTGGTTGCTTTGAAGGAGAGGGTGACAGAGAAGAACAGCTGAACACACAATATTCTGGGTGTGCCTTTCTTCACAGTGGCTAATAAGAATTAGATGGCACAAAATAACTCATTTAAATAACCCTTATTTAATAATGATGATATAATAATTACAATAGCAATTATGATGCAGGAAAGAATTCTCTTAATAGCAGTATTTTTCTACATACTTCATAAAGCAATTCACTGTAGTAAGGACTCTAGTGTCAATCAATAAGGTAAATGTAACCTTCTGAGGTCAGTGATTCAAAGGGGAGTAGCAAAGGAGGGAATTCTTTTTCCCTTGCCCTGTCCTTCACCAGCCTGGTTAAAAGCAGCGTATCTACAAACTGGTCCTGTCTTGTCCTGCATTAACCAATACTGGGCATAGTCAGCTACCTAGATGCCATGTCCCCCTTCCAAGCTTAACAGTAGTGGAATTGAAAGACAGGGCTCAGAGGTAAGAGACAGGGTATTAAGCTTATCAAACAGATTGGACCAGAAAAGGGGAAGGGAAAGAGGAGAAAAAAGCGTAATGGTGGGGCCACCAAATGGATCCAGTTCATAGAAGCTTTTTTGGTAGGACATCTGATTGTTCACCCGAGGGGGCCCAGAAGGAGGGAGAGGAGACATTTATTTGGAGATGAATAGATTCGGGGAGGTTTTGTTTTCCCCTCTGCAAATGAAACTGGTCAGCTGTATCCCTAGGGTATATAAAGGGTGTATGTTCCCTGCAAAGAGAACAGCTACTTGGGGGGAAATAGATGGTCTCCTTTGTTGTATTAGACACACCATCCTCGGTGCGGTCCTGCTATCTCCCTCCTCAGCAGCCTACCTCCCTATCAGTGATTTTAAGTCATCCCTACCACAAATCGACAAGAAACAAAAACTCCTCTGTGGTTGTTCGTTAGGGAACTGCCCCTATTCCTAACCTCTCTGTCCTAAGCTAAAGAGATGCCACCAAGCAAAGTGGGGGAGTAGACTGCCAAAACAAAATGTCCCCAAAGATCCCGGTTTGGGCAAGGACACTCTTGGAAAGAGCCTCTTCTTCAGTGTCTCCTCCTCCCCACTGCTGACCAGAGAGAAGGAGATGCACTCAGGGGAACTGTGGGGGAGGGAAGTGTGGGCAGGAGGAAACAACACAACCAATCAGAACAAGGCCTTTTGACCCTGAAGCTGAGAGCAGTCTCCCATGCCCCTGTTCCCATCTCCACCCCCGCCCTCAATCTTCAGCCTTCCCTTCCCAGTTTGCCCGAGTTGCACTGTCCTGCCATTCCTCCCCAAGATGCCACCATGTCCCCACCTAAGGCTCGCCTGCTCTCTCCACCTGGCGAGGCAGAGCAAGAAAAGCAAGCAGAGAGCGCGAATAGGGCCTCCAAGTGCCTAGAAGGGGGCTTAACCTCAGGGCGGGGGAGGGGTGGGAGGGCCAGACAGACTGGAGGGAAGGCCCCCCCATCTTCCTCTTGTCGCTGCCCCTGCCCTGCGCCGCCCCTAACCACCCTCTTCCCCCCCACTCCCTTCCCCCCACAGCTGCTTCAAAAGACTCCGAGCCAGAGCTGCTCCCCAATCCAAAAGGAGCCCAGCTGCGCCGAGGGCAGGGGGAGGGGGCGGGGGGAGTCACTTGAGAGGGGGCGGCGAGGGCCAGGGAGGTGGTGAAGGGGGGGCGGGGGGAGAGTGGAGCGCAGGAGAAGGGAGGAGGGAAAAGGAGAGGAGGGGAGGGGAGGCTGGCTTTCGCAGCTCTGCTCACCCCGCTCTCTTCTGGAATCACTTACCCAGGCCAGGGCGAGGGGGCCAGGTCCGCAAACTCCTTTGGGGACCGCGGCATCTTTGGACTCCGAAATCCACTCTGCCTTGGGTCTGCGAAATGTAAACAATCCGCCATGATTTCTTTGTTTAGCTAATTGAACCTGCAGCTGTCTCTGTCTCAGTCTCTCCCTCTCTCCCTCTCCCTCTTTTCTCTCTCTTTTATTTATTTATTTGTTTGTTTTTCTCTCTTTTGCTCTCTCTTTCACTCTTTCTGGAGTGTTGGCAGCTGCTTTGCATTGGCACACAGGCTGGTGGGTGGTGGGCGAGGGCGGTGGTGGTGGTTTTGATAAATACAGGTAAAATAACACCCAAATCTCAGACTGAGGTGCAGTGACTGGAAGAGGAGGAGGAGGATTTTTTTTTTTTTGCCTTTTTTTTCCCCTTTCCCACTTCATTACAGTCTCCTTCGTGGCGGGGAGAGAAACTCCCCGGAAAATGCGGTTCCAGCTCCCCAATCCCTTTCCCAGGTGCTGCTAGTCTGTTTTGCGGCCAAGTTCACAGTTGTCGCGGCCGCCTGCACCTTCGGTCTCGCGGAAGGGGCAAAGTTCTGCTTTCTTTTGGAAGCCCCCAACCCCACTGATGGCAACCCGCCCAAGGGACACCCACACGCCCACAGAGGCCACAAAATAAAACCTGCTTATCTAAGAAGATTAAACATATTTGTATCATTCGTCTCCTTCACAGTTTTCCCAGTCTTGGAGAGAAAAACAAGACTTAGCTATTAAAAATATCTCAACCAGCACCACACTAAGGGAAAGCTCCTGCTAGTATTGGCAACCCGAGCCTGGCTAGTAAATGCCACAACCTGTGAGGTGGTGGGGTAAATGTTTTATTTTGACCTGAGGAGAGTATTTTTCATTTAGAAACTTTAAAGAGAAAATATTTAAAAAGACCCTGTGCGAATTAGGAGGTTCCTGCACAATTCTCCATTTATTTATCTTGGTTGAGCTTAGTTTGCTTACCAGCTTTCAAGGACCACCACTATGATTAATGCAGGTATCCTTGTAAATCCTCTTCTGGAAGGATTTATGACAAAGTTCAGGTTAATACATGGCAGAGAAATTCTGGGGTTATGGCCTCATTTATTTAAAAATTTCTCCACATACACACCCTATTTCTATTGATAACCACTACGTTAATGGTACCAAACAGCCATTCATTTTTAAAAAATCAGGAAGGAGTATTGGAAGTCATCAAAATCTTCCAGTGAAACTTTTATCTTCTTTATCATCACTATTCATTTCACATATAGGTGCATATATATGCATACATGCTACTCTACTTGTGTCTATTACTGTGTAGAATGTTTTACAGATCAAGTTCAATAAACTTCACATTTATATAAAGAACTGACCCTGAGCATTAGGTTGTGTTGCTATTAGCTCAGTTGCCTATTTGTTAGGTTGGTGCCTGTCTAATCCAGTCATTAAGATATTCTAAATAACTAAATTGCAAACAGTTATTCCTCTTACTTAGACTATTTAAATCAATATATATTGCATACACACAAATATAAATATATACATACATATATTTATGTACTATATATATGTGTGTGTGCTAAATCATTAGATGTCATTAAATATTCACAACCTAATCCATAACTAAATTAGGAGGCAATGGTGCTGTGGGAAAGGTGCAGGCCATGAAGTCAGAAAGTCAGGCTTTGAATCTTCACTCTGTCTCTTACAACCATTGTTACCCTAAGCAAGTCATTGTAACTTCTCTCAACCTCATTTTCTTCATAAGGCTAGACTAGATGACATTTAACGTCCCCACACACTCTATGTCAGGATGATCATAAATTCTCCATAATTCCTACAGCTGAGGAAGCCAAATGTACTGCTAAAAAAAAGATTCAATCTTTTACATACCATACATAGCCTGAAGGAATTTACAATCTATAATACACAAAATCTATAATCCTACTGCTCTCCATAGCTGAAAAATTCTTTTTTCCCTTGGCCAAGACTAATTCTTTTATCATGCTTTTTATCAAAGTACCTTAAAATTCACTTTCTTTATGAAATCTTCCATGATTGAAGCTACCCACATTAATGAAAAACTGAAATTTCTAGGCCCTAGTTTTCATAATGCTGTCTTTTCTCCTCCCCTTTACCTCAGCACCTCAGGAAAAATGTACCTTTCAACTACAATTAATAGTGTTGATTTGTATGTTTTCTCTCTCTCTCCTAAATACCACATTATAAGCAGGATAAAGGTACAGGAGAAACCCTCTAGAATAATAACCTGCAGAGAGGGTGCCAACCTTCACTGATTGAGGGAGTTTCCTTCCCATTCCTCGTCTCTTTTTATGAATCTTTTAAGTGATTCTAATTTTTTTTTCATTTGCCTTCAGTATTATACAAGTGATGAATCCATAGCAGGAGCTTCATTGCTTAAGGTTTAATGGTTCTGAAGAGATAGATATTGTACTTTGTATCTTTTTCAAGCCTCTCTAATGATTATGCTTTTATTGCTTTGATGGATCTATGGTTTCATTTGTTAATACTTCTAGTGATGTACATGGAGCCCCCCTGCATTCCTCCTCAGGTATAATTCTTCATATTTTCCCATAAATCTTCAATAGAACATCTATCCAATGCACTGAAACCAATTTGCTTCTTTTTTTAAAAAAAAAGTACCTTAGGATACCTATTGGGCTATTCATCTGTTGGTTTTTGTTCTTGGTATTTTTAACTGGCTCATCTCACTTTCTAGTCACATCTATCCTTTTTATATGAATTTTTGGGTGCTCAAGTTGTCAATAATAACACTATATGATCTACTTGTCCCTACTATGTGTCTTTCCATTATTTCTTTTTCATATTAATTCTCTTGACATGGTGCTACTTCAGGTATCACTGGGAGAATATTTCAGTTAAAGCGATGTTTATGTAGGGCCAGGAACTTTATCCTCATTGAAAGAACTGTGTGATTTTTTTCAAAGATGATCCAACCCTATCTCTCTCTCCTATGTATTTCTGATCCCAGTATATAATCCTAAAATATACAAGTTGATCGACTGATTTGATGGGATGACCATTCAGTTTTATGCCATGATCTGTGTAATATGTTTTCATCTACCTTATTAAGAATTGCATAAGTTATTACAACTAAACTTTGTATGGAATATTAGAAATTATAAAAGATTCAAAATTCTGTGTTGCGATGAATTTTTAAAGCCTTCAGGAAAGCATGTGTCTGGCCTCTTGTTAAACTAGATTCTTCCAAAGGGTATGATATTCCACATAAGCAAGTTGGATGTTTTGAAATTTGCATCTGGCCCCTTTAGCTAAGATAGCCAAAGCAAGGCTTTGGTTGTACATTTGATTATGATTCCTATGCAATAGCTGACTAAACATAAAGGAAAGGCCCTAACCACAGACAGCCTTTTCTCACAAATGCCATTGGTCACAAAGAAGACCAAATGAGAGAATATTAATAGTTCAGCACAAATCGATCAGCTTTTACTTGACCAAGGCACTATTCAACTTCCTCATCACAATTTTACCCTCTCCTCTTTTTACCTTCTTCATTGCACGCTTAAGAAAATCGAGCCATCAATTTCCAGAAAATATTCTCAGATATGAATACTCCTGAAATCTGAACCGAAGATGAGAGAAAATATTCAGGATTTATGATTCTGTTTTTTATGTAATAGTTCTCACCATCAAGATATGCTGATTTGTTTGTGAGGAATTTTTCTTAATTACATAAAGACACAACTAATGAACTCTGCATGAAATTAAAGAGGTCCTACTAGTTCTATTGTCTTTATGATTTCTAGATGTTTTGGTGACCTGCTCATTAGAGATTGGTTTCAATGATAACACTTTCAAATTTCTGCCTGAATATTCATTGTTTGGAGCCAACTCTAAGAAAAATGGTGAAGTAGTCCCAGACTCCCACATTCTTTTCGTTATACTCCTCATTGTTTAGGGTAGCATCCAAGGCCACAACCACCCATTGAACAGAGTAAACTTTCTGACTGCCTAGAGAACTATGACTTCACTCTCAGGCTTGCCTTCTCATGCTCAAAATTTTGTCTTCCCTTCAGAACGCCCATTTCCTCAGTGATTTCAGCTGCTTGTCACGTAGGAAAGTGAACTAACAAACTAATTCTTAACTGTAATATAAAACATTGAAAATGTGTTGTCTCTCCCTGGGGTACTGGCATTTTTTTTTTGTAAAATGATTTGGAGATTAAAAAAAAAGATTGCAGTGTAATAGATAAGTGGTGATATCTGTTTTAGGGTCCTTTGCAATGACCATCAAATGATACATCATTTTTGTTGTTTTTGTCCAGTCATTTCAATTATGCCCAACAATTTGTGATTCCATTTAGGATTTTCTTGGCAAAAATGCTGAAGTGGTTTGCTATTTCCTTCAACTTATTTTTACAGATGAGGAAACTGAGGCAAACAGGATTAAGTGACTACACCTCAACAGCAATGGACAGTTCTGCTTTAACTTAAAGCTATCATGGTTCTGGTCCCTAATTTTAATCCTCCTACAAGATTTCTCTTAGACTTGGAGATCTAATGGTCATGTTCTTATCTACATGGCTTCTTTAAATTATAGTGTTTTGCTTCCTAAAACATTTCTGTTAAAGAAGATAGCTAAATTCCAACGTTCTTCCTTCCTCCAAAAAGAAAAGAAACCCATAACCCCACAACTTCTTACATATCTCATATTTGAAAAGCATGCTTTGTTTTTAGAAAACACAATTTCTTCCTCCTAATCCTCTGAAAAAGCTTAGGCAAAGACATTTTCCCAGTTCCTGGGACTCAAAAAAAATTGAAAATCCCGACATTCTGTAGCTTCCTAAAATGATGCAAATATACAATTGTACTTATAAAAGATAAAATTCTCCCAACAATTTCATTCTTTTTTTATTCTACTGAAAACTGTATCCACAACATACATAGCAAAACAGAGAAGAAGAATTACAGAGTCTCAGTAATTCTTCCTTTCTGCTCTTGGCTCAGGTATTCTGGGAGCATGAATGTCCTTTCCCAGCCAGCCACTTTTTGGAGTGAATACAGCAGTCATAGACTGGCTCAGCTGCTGCTGTGTTTGAAGGGTCCCAGCACCCAGCCACAGCTCTGAGCAGTCAAATGAACATTTTCCCAACCCCTCCTGTCCCATTCACTTTTTTAAAAACCTTGAAAAAAATCAAACCAAACCTAAAATGTGGTTAAATTTTAAAATCTAATTATTCTTGTTGTTCCTATGATTTAAAAAAAACAGTGACTTTACTATATGAACATGCATATACATATATTGAGAAAATGTACTTAATAGGCAGCTCTGTAGAAAAAAATTCTCTATTTCATAGTCCACCATTTCAGAGGCTTCTAAAAGATTTTTCAAAAGAACACATCTAGACTTCTTCCACAAGTAAGTTGGTGGCTGATGATGCATTGACCAGTTTTAGAAGTTAATCTTATTTCTATTCATAGAAACTTACTTGAGAGGACACACAAGCCTAACAATTGTTCAGCCTTACATTGAAAGTTCTTTGAAGGTGGATGTTTAGTTTCTCTACTTTCTACATGAAGAGCCTTCCATAATATGGAATTAAATAATAAAGTTCCACAATGGTGAAAAGCATTATCATAGCATTTTTAAACCATAAAATTAAATGTGAACATTTAGTCTTGTGAGCTTGTCATAATAAAGGAATTTTAAAAGATAACTTTGGGCAAATTTTGACTAATTACTGAATATTAACATTACTTAACATCAAAAATGCATGTAATGAAAATCCCCTAAAAAGCATTGGGTTAAATATAAAGCAGTGATACTTAGGGGCTTATAATTCCTGGGATAGGAAGGAAAGCCCTAAAAGAAATCAATTAGTGGCTTTCCATATGAAAGGAGGTCAGGTTTTCTTATTTCTCAAAGCTTCCCTTCAAAGGATATAATTTATGAAAAATAATATTTTCTTATAATCCTTCAAAATGCCAATGACAGATTTCCTATATCTCTTCCACATAGAGCACTACTATTTTCAACCTGTTTCTTTTTGGAAAAATACAAATTATCTATTACTTTATCTTTTTTCATAGAATATACTATAATAGTAAAATATATTTTAAGTATGTGTGTATTTACAGGGACAGTACCAAGGTAGCCATTCAGATAAAAGTATTTATGAATTCAGTTATATTTGGAAAAAGAATAAATTTAGCAATTATTAATTTAACTCATTCTAAATTTTCCAAATAAACAACATAAGGTCAAATTCCATCATGATTCAACAGTTGCTCTTGGTAGCATAGTGTTAGACAAGGTGAATAAAAAACTTACTGGAGAAATAGTAAACACCACCACAAAACATTTTACTCTGTATATAATTTCCCAGGATTATATCCAGATTGGATCAATTGGTGCAGAAGCATGAACATCTATAAAAGCAGCCTTGATAAGCTCAGGTGTGACACAATTTCAGCCATTTCCCCCTCTCCTTCTGTCCTTCCCAAGTGTCGTTTTGGTGAACAAATGAAAGTGGCTGAATCAAATAATGTGCCAAATAAAATAAGGGAAAATATAAATCTACAAATCAACATTTAAGAAATCTATTAGTCATTTAGCCTATTAATAACTTATTCTCATAAATTATCAATTTTCTTAGTAACAATTTTTCTTGGGGGGTTAAGTTTTTCTATGCGAGCACTTTTATAACATGCTAACATAATAAATATCCAGTAAAATGTAGTCTCCTTGAAGGCAGAGAGAGTTTGGATTTCACATGGGTGTTCCCATTACCAGTACCTAGCAGAGCATCTCGCATATAGCAAGTGTTTAATTAATGCTTCTTGGATCAGATTGGTTGGGATGTCACAACCAAAACAAACACATACTGCCTCTGGTATTTATTATCAATAATCATAAGCCTAGGCACGTTGCTTAATCTCCCTGGTCCTCAGTTTCTTTATCTGTAAAATGAAGGAGTTGGACTTCTTAGCCTTTGAGATCCCTTTCAGATCTAGATTCTCAATCCTATGATTCTAAGAGTTATGGTTATTTCTAATCGTGCCTGACAGTGCTTAGCACAAAGTGACTTGAATGAGTGGATAAGTAAATAACAAGTGACCAAGATTAAAAAAAGGTGCTGACATTATTTTACAATTAACAAAAATAATTGTGTACAATTCCCTATTATTTTACAGTGTCATTTCAGCTATGGAATTCTTTTAAAAAGAAATGAGTATTTGGAATTTTCTGTGAGCAGCCTTATTTTTTGTCATATGTATCATGTACTGTTAAGCTCTTGAGAGCTGTCATTCAGCTCTGACCTATTTTAAAGCACGTTTCATTTTTTGACTGAGAGCTGTGAGGATGTATAGTGTTGCATACTTCCATAGGATAGTACAAGTGCCCATCTTTAGGATTAAACAGTGTCTCCTGTGGAGGCACTCATCTGTGAATTGGTCTTAAATTGTCTAAATCCCATCCCTTGCCTGATGAGTCTGTTCTTGCTGTTTGGTTTGGGTGGTGGGTGGCCTCAGGGGTGTCTACATAGAGTACAATCCACCTTTCCTTCTTGATTACCTTTCTGCCCTTTTAAAATCACCACATTTCTCTAGCCCTCTTCCTGGAACATCTTTCCTCTAGCTACATGGTAGAGCTTAGTGACCTCCTCTGAGTGTGCTATCAATGCCATTCTGTGAATTGGTCAGCAGGGTGGTGATATTTTCAGAACAATTCAGCCAGCACATATATTCCCTTCTGGGTACCAATTACCTGAGTCTCCACATGTAATGTAAGTTCTCTGAGTCTAGGAGAGAATGCATTTTTATTATTATCATTATTATGCTCTGGACTTTTATTCAATATGCTTGATACTTTTTATTTATTTTCTAGCACATTATAGAGATTCTGCATAGATGCTATGAGTTATGCTGTTTTGAAAGAATATATTACCCTATTTTTACAGGTTTTAAAAAAGTAAAGGTAATCTAAAAAGACAGGTGATTTTAATTCATTAATTGAAATTGTTTTATTGTTGCCATTTGTTCTTTATATTATTCTCATTTTCTTTTCGCCCCATGGAATCATTCTGGGTAACAACAGCAACATTTCAGCAAAACCAACCAACGCAGCAGCAGCTTCTTACAGTGTATACTGAGTCCTGCTTCTGTAGTTTCGACCTCTTTAGCAAGAGGCAGAAGGTAAGAAATGTGCATTTTAAAAGAAAAAACAATACTTAATTAGGACTAAAAGTTAGCGAAGCAGAAAGGGAGACAATCTTCACACATTCTTTCTGGTAATTGTTGTTGAGTTGTTTTCAGCTGTGTCTGACTCTCCGTCACCGTATTTGGAGTTTTCTTGGCAAAGATACTTGAGCTGCCTTTTCCAGCTCATTGTACAGATGAGACACTGAGGAAAACAGGGTTAAGTGACTTGCCCAGGTCACACAGCAGGCTGGATTTGAACTCAGGTTCTCCTGAATCCCGGCCCAGAGCTATATCTCCTGTTCCACCTAGCTGACCCGCTCTGGTTATTAGGGTCAATCATATCTCTGAGCAAATAATGGATAAAATCTGGGGGAAACATCCCCAGAAAGACTCAGGCTGCAGTGTGAAGAAGGTCCAGTGAAGTATCTGGCATTGCCAAATGACAAATGACCCAACTTTACCCATACAACACCAGCGTGTCTGCTCAAAGAGACAACTAGCCTCACCTCCTCTCTGAGCCTTGGAATGCCACTTTCCTCACTCTGATGTCT